>NC_139222.1:3724445-4324445 GCF_055691185.1 Crinia signifera | reverse complement strand
GTATGAGATACACCAGAGAGTGCGGGGAGGAGACTGGTCAGATCTCTGGGCTGGTAACACACAGTCACATGATGTGAGAGGGGAGAGCAGGAGTATAATAGGGGCTGATGGCTACTGATGTATAAGATACACCACAGAGTGCGGGGAGGAGACTGGTCAGATCTCAGGGCTGGTAACACACAGTGACATGATGTGAGGGAGAGAGCAGGAGTATAATAGGGGCTGATGGCTCCTGATGTATGAGATACACCTAGAGAGTGCGGGGAGGAGACTGGTCAGATCTCTGGGCTGGTAACACACAGTGACATGATGTGAGGGGGAGAGCAGGAGTATAATAGGGGCTGATGGCTCCTGATGTATGAGATACACCAGAGAGTGCGGGGAGGAGACTGGTCAGATCTCTGGGCTGGTAACACACAGTGACATGATGTGAGGGGAGAGCAGGAGTATAATAGGGGCTGATGGCTCCTGATGTATGAGATACACCAGAGAGTGCGGGGAGGAGACTGGTCAGATCTCTGGGCTGGTAACACACAGTGACATGATGTGAGGGGGAGAGCAGGAGTATAATAGGGGCTGATGGCTCCTGATGTATGAGATACACCAGAGAGTGCGGGGAGGAGACTGGTCAGATCTCTGGGCTGGTAACACACAGTGACATGATGTGAGGGGGAGAGCAGGAGTATAATAGGTGCTGATGGCTGCTGATGTATGAGATACACCAGAGAGTGTGGGGAGGAGACTGGTCAGATCTCTGGGCTGGTAACACACAGTGACATGATGTGAGGGGGAGAGCAGGAGTATAATAGGGACAGATGGCTCCTGATGTAAGAGATACACCAGAGAGTGCGGGAGGAGACTGGTCAGATCTCTGGGCTGGTAACACACAGTGACATGATGTGAGGGGAGAGCAGGAGTATAATAGGGGCTGATGGCTCCTGATGTATGAGATACACCAGAGAGTGCGGGGAGGAGACTGGTCAGATCTCTGGGATGGTAACACACAGTGACATGATGTGAGGGGGAGAGCAGGAGTATAATAGGGTCTGATGGCTCCTGATGTATGAGGTACACCAGAGAGTGCGGGGAGGAGACTGGTCAGATCACTGGGCTGGTAACACACAGTTACATGATGTGAGGGGGAGAGCAGGAGTATAATAGGGGCTGATAGATGCTGATGTATGAGATACACCAGAGAGTGCGGGGAGGAGACTGGTCAGATCTCTGGGCTGCTAACACACAGTGACATGATGTGAGGGGGAGAGCAGGAGTATAATAGGGGCTGATGGCTCCTGATGTATGAGATACACCAGAGAGGGCAGGGAGGAGACTGGTCAGATCTCTGGGCTGGTAACACAGTGACATGATGTGAGGGGAAGAGCAGGAGTATAATAGGGGCTGATGTCTCCTGATGTATGAGATACATCAGAGAGTGCGGGGAGGAGACTGGTCAGATCTCTGGGCTGGTAACACACAGTGACATGATGTGAGGGGGAGAGCAGGAGTATAATAGGGGCTGATGTCTCCTTATGTATGAGATACATCAGAGAGTGCGGGGAGGAGACTGGTCAGATCTCTGGGCTGGTAACACACAGTCACATGATGTGAGAGGGGAGAGCAGGAGTATAATAGGGGCTGATGGCTACTGATGTATAAGATACACCACAGAGTGCGGGGAGGAGACTGGTCAGATCTCAGGGCTGGTAACACACAGTGACATGATGTGAGGGAGAGAGCAGGAGTATAATAGGGGCTGATGGCTCCTGATGTATGAGATACACCTAGAGAGTGCGGGGAGGAGACTGGTCAGATCTCTGGGCTGGTAACACACAGTGACATGATGTGAGGGGGAGAGCAGGAGTATAATAGGGGCTGATGGCTCCTGATGTATGAGATACACCAGAGAGTGCGGGGAGGAGACTGGTCAGATCTCTGGGCTGGTAACACACAGTGACATGATGTGAGGGGAGAGCAGGAGTATAATAGGGGCTGATGGCTCCTGATGTATGAGATACATCAGAGAGTGCGAGGAGGAGACTGGTCAGATCTCTGGGCTGGTAACACACAGTGACATGATGTGAGGGGGAGAGCAGGAGTATAATAGGGGCTGATGTCTCCTTATGTATGAGATACATCAGAGAGTGCGGGGAGGAGACTGGTCAGATCTCTGGGCTGGTAACACACAGTCACATGATGTGAGAGGGGAGAGCAGGAGTATAATAGGGGCTGATGGCTACTGATGTATAAGATACACCACAGAGTGCGGGGAGGAGACTGGTCAGATCTCAGGGCTGGTAACACACAGTGACATGATGTGAGGGAGAGAGCAGGAGTATAATAGGGGCTGATGGCTCCTGATGTATGAGATACACCAGAGAGTGCAGGGAGGAGACTGGTCAGATCTCTGGGCTGGTAACACACAGTGACATGATGTGAGGGGGAGAGCAGGAGTATAATAGGGGCTGATGGCTCCCGATGTATGAGATACACAGAGAGTGCGGGGAGGAGACTGGTCAGATCTCTGGGCTGGTAACACACAGTGACATGATGTGAGGGGGAGAGCAGGAGTATAATAGGGGCTGATGGCCCCTGATGTATGAGATACACCAGAGTGTGGGGAGGAGACTGGTCAGATCTCTGGGCTGGTAACACACAGTGACATGATGTGAGGGGGAGAGCAGGAGTATAATAGGGGCTGATGGCTCCTGATGTATGAGATACACCAGAGAGTGCGGGGAGGAGACTGGTCAGATCTCTGGGCTGGTAACACAGTGACATGATGTGAGGGGAAGAGCAGGAGTATAATAGGGGCTGATGTCTCCTGATGTATGAGATACATCAGAGAGTGCGGGGAGGAGACTGGTCAGATCTCTGGGCTGGTAACACACAGTGACATGATGTGAGGGGGAGAGCAGGAGTATAATAGGGGCTGATGTCTCCTGATGTATGAGATACATCAGAGAGTGCGGGGAGGAGACTGGTCAGATCTCTGGGCTGGTAACACACAGTGACATGATGTGAGGGGGAGAGC
This sequence comes from Crinia signifera, assembly GCF_055691185.1. NCBI lineage: Eukaryota > Metazoa > Chordata > Amphibia > Anura > Myobatrachidae > Crinia > Crinia signifera. The sequence continues at coordinate 4,321,414 of NC_139222.1, read as the reverse complement.
AGGAGTATAATAGGGGCTGATGTCTCCTTATGTATGAGATACATCAGAGAGTGCGGGGAGGAGACTGGTCAGATCTCTGGGCTGGTAACACACAGTCACATGATGTGAGAGGGGAGAGCAGGAGTATAATAGGGGCTGATGGCTACTGATGTATAAGATACACCACAGAGTGCGGGGAGGAGACTGGTCAGATCTCAGGGCTGGTAACACACAGTGACATGATGTGAGGGAGAGAGCAGGAGTATAATAGGGGCTGATGGCTCCTGATGTATGAGATACACCTAGAGAGTGCGGGGAGGAGACTGGTCAGATCTCTGGGCTGGTAACACACAGTGACATGATGTGAGGGGGAGAGCAGGAGTATAATAGGGGCTGATGGCTCCTGATGTATGAGATACACCAGAGAGTGCGGGGAGGAAACTGGTCAGATCTCTGGGCTGGTAACACACAGTGACATGATGTGAGGGGAGAGCAGGAGTATAATAGGGGCTGATGGCTCCTGATGTATGAGATACACCAGAGAGTGCGGGGAGGAGACTGGTCAGATCTCTGGGCTGGTAACACACAGTGACATGATGTGAGGGGGAGAGCAGGAGTATAATAGGGGCTGATGGCTCCTGATGTATGAGATACACCAGAGAGTGCGGGGAGGAGACTGGTCAGATCTCTGGGCTGGTAACACACAGTGACATGATGTGAGGGGGAGAGCAGGAGTATAATAGGTGCTGATGGCTGCTGATGTATGAGATACACCAGAGAGTGTGGGGAGGAGACTGGTCAGATCTCTGTGCTGGTAACACACAGTGACATGATGTGAGGGGGAGAGCAGGAGTATAATAGGGACAGATGGCTCCTGATGTAAGAGATACACCAGAGAGTGCGGGAGGAGACTGGTCAGATCTCTGGGCTGGTAACACACAGTGACATGATGTGAGGGGAGAGCAGGAGTATAATAGGGGCTGATGGCTCCTGATGTATGAGATACACCAGAGAGTGCGGGGAGGAGACTGGTCAGATCTCTGGGATGGTAACACACAGTGACATGATGTGAGGGGGAGAGCAGGAGTATAATAGGGTCTGATGGCTCCTGATGTATGAGGTACACCAGAGAGTGCGGGGAGGAGACTGGTCAGATCACTGGGCTGGTAACACACAGTTACATGATGTGAGGGGGAGAGCAGGAGTATAATAGGGGCTGATGGATGCTGATGTATGAGATACACCAGAGAGTGCGGGGAGGAGACTGGTCAGATCTCTGGGCTGCTAACACACAGTGACATGATGTGAGGGGGAGAGCAGGAGTATAATAGGGGCTGATGGCTCCTGATGTATGAGATACACCAGAGAGTGCAGGGAGGAGACTGGTCAGATCTCTGGGCTGGTAACACAGTGACATGATGTGAGGGGAAGAGCAGGAGTATAATAGGGGCTGATGTCTCCTGATGTATGAGATACATCAGAGAGTGCGGGGAGGAGACTGGTCAGATCTCTGGGCTGGTAACACACAGTGACATGATGTGAGGGGGAGAGCAGGAGTATAATAGGGGCTGATGTCTCCTGATGTATGAGATACATCAGAGAGTGCGGGGAGGAGACTGGTCAGATCTCTGGGCTGGTAACACACAGTGACATGATGTGAGGGGGAGAGCAGGAGTATAATAGGGGCTGATGTCTCCTTATGTATGAGATACATCAGAGAGTGCGGGGAGGAGACTGGTCAGATCTCTGGGCTGGTAACACACAGTCACATGATGTGAGAGGGGAGAGCAGGAGTATAATAGGGGCTGATGGCTACTGATGTATAAGATACACCACAGAGTGCGGGGAGGAGACTGGTCAGATCTCAGGGCTGGTAACACACAGTGACATGATGTGAGGGAGAGAGCAGGAGTATAATAGGGGCTGATGGCTCCTGATGTATGAGATACACCTAGAGAGTGCGGGGAGGAGACTGGTCAGATCTCTGGGCTGGTAACACACAGTGACATGATGTGAGGGGGAGAGCAGGAGTATAATAGGGGCTGATGGCTCCTGATGTATGAGATACACCAGAGAGTGCGGGGAGGAGACTGGTCAGATCTCTGGGCTGGTAACACACAGTGACATGATGTGAGGGGAGAGCAGGAGTATAATAGGGGCTGATGGCTCCTGATGTATGAGATACACCAGAGAGTGCGGGGAGGAGACTGGTCAGATCTCTGGGCTGGTAACACACAGTGACATGATGTGAGGGGGAGAGCAGGAGTATAATAGGGGCTGATGGCTCCTGATGTATGAGATACACCAGAGAGTGCGGGGAGGAGACTGGTCAGATCTCTGGGCTGGTAACACACAGTGACATGATGTGAGGGGGAGAGCAGGAGTATAATAGGTGCTGATGGCTGCTGATGTATGAGATACACCAGAGAGTGCGGGGAGGAGACTGGTCAGATCTCTGGGCTGGTAACACACAGTGACATGATGTGAGGGGGAGAGCAGGAGTATAATAGGGGCTGATGGCTCCTGATGTATGAGATACACCAGAGAGTGCGGGGAGGAGACTGGTCAGATCTCTGGGATGGTAACACACAGTGACATGATGTGAGGGGGAGAGCAGGAGTATAATAGGGTCTGATGGCTCCTGATGTATGAGGTACACCAGAGAGTGCGGGGAGGAGACTGGTCAGATCACTGGGCTGGTAACACACAGTGACTTGATGTGAGGGGGAGAGCAGGGGTATAATAGGGGCTGACGGCTCCTGATGTATGAGATACACCAGAGAGTGCGGGGAGGAGACTGGTCAGATCTCTGGGCTGCTAACACACAGTGACATGATGTGAGGGGGAGAACAGTTAATAGTCTTAACTGTAAAGTGCAATGGACAGAGGAGATTTTTGTAGTAATTGAAAAGTGAGAACTCTTATAGACGTGTTTATTACTCACCTGTGCTGATATCTGTAGGGATTTCCTCCTCCTTACACTGCTGATCACCCCTCACATACGTCTCTTCTTCTCCCTCTGTATCTTCTGCCTTCATATCAGTCACATACGTCTCTTCTTCTCCCTCTGTATCTTCTGCCTTCATATCAGTTACATACGTCTCTTCTTCTCCCTCTGTATCTTCTGCCTTCATATCAGTCACATACGTGTCTTCTTCTCCCTCTATATCTTCTTCCTTCATATCAGTCACATACGTCTCTTCTTCTCCCTCTGTATCTTCTGCCTTCATATCAGTCACATACGTCTCTTCTTCTCCCTCTGTACCTTCTGCCTTCATATCAGTCACATACGTCTCTTCTTCTCCCTCTGTATCTTCTGCCTTCATATCGGTCACATACGTCTCTTCTTCTCCCTCTGTATCTTCTGCCTTCATATCAGTCACATACGTCTCTTCTTCTCCCTCTGTATCTTCTGCCTTCATATCAGTTACATACGTCTCTTCTTCTCCCTCTGTATCTTCTGCCTTCATATCAGTCACATACGTCTCTTCTTCTCCCTCTGTACCTTCTGCCTTCATATCAGTCACATACGTCTCTTCTTCTCCCTCTGTAGCTTCTGCCTTCATATCAGTCACATACGTCTCTTCTTCTCCCTCTGTATCTTCTGCCTTCATATCAGTCACATACGTCTCTTCTTCTCCCTCTGTATCTTCTGCCTTCATATCAGTTACATACGTCTCTTCTTCTCCCTCTGTATCTTCTGCCTTCATATCAGTCACATACGTCTCTTCTTCTCCCTCTGTATCTTCTGCCTTCATATCAGTCACATACGTCTCTTCTTCTCCCTCTGTATCTTCTGCCTTCATATCAGTCACATACGTCTCTTCTTCTCCCTCTGTATCTTCTGCCTTCATATTAGTCACATACGTCTCCTCTTCTTTCTTTATATCATCTAACTTTATATCAGTTAGTTCTTCACTCTGTAAAATTAGACATTGTTTATTGGGTTATTTAAAGTGAGATGTAACATACTCCAGAAACCACATAGTGACAGTCACTGTGGTATATTGGAGAGACCCTAAACCCTACCTGATCCTCCTGTGGTGTCCAGTGATTCTCCTCTGTACAATCCTGGGAATACAGAGGACAGGGACATCTCTCTGGGGTATTCCTGTTACTGGCCCCATCTGTAGGAGACACACAGTGACTGAGGACATGGTATATATGTGATTATCCTGGGAATACAGAGGACGGGGACATCTCTCTGGGGTATTCCTGTTACTGGCCCCATCTGTAGGAGACACACAGTGACTGAGGACATTGTATATATGTGATTATCCTGGGAATACAGAGGACGGGGACATCTCTCTGGGGTATTCCTGTTACTGCCCCATCTGTAGGAGACACGCAGTGACTGAGGACATGGTATATATGTGATTATCCTGGGAATACAGAGGACGGGGACATCTCTCTGGGGTATTCCTGTTACTGGGCCCATCTGTAGGAGACACACAGTGACTGAGGACATTGTATATATGTGATTATCCTGGGAATACAGAGGACGGGGACATCTCTCTGGGGTATTCCTGTTACTGGCCCATCTGTAGGAGACACGCAGTGACTGAGGACATGGTATATATGTGATTATCCTGGGAATACAGAGGACGGGGACATTTCTCTGGGGTATCTCTGTTACTGGGCCCATCTGTAGGAGACACACAGTGACTGAGGACATTGTATATATGTGATTATCCTGGGAATACAGAGGACGGGGACATCTCTCTGGGGTATTCCTGTTACTGGGCCCATCTGTAGGAGACACGCAGTGACTGAGGACATTGTATATATGTGATTATCCTGGGAATACAGAGGACGGGGACATCTCTCTGGGGTATTCCTGTTACTGGGCCCATCTGTAGGAGACACACAGTGACTGAGTACATGGTATATATGTGATTATCCTGGGAATACAGAGGACGGGGACATCTCTCTGGGGTATTCCTGTTACTGGGCCCATCTGTAGGAGACACACAGTGACTGAGTACATGGTATATATGTGATTATCCTAGGAAAACAGAGGACGGGGACATCTCTGGGGTATTCCTGTTACTGGGCCCATCTGTAGGAGACACGCAGTGACTGAGGACATGGTATATATGTGATTATCCTGGGAATACAGAGGACGGGGACATCTCTCTGGGGTATTCCTGTTACTGGCCCATCTGTAGGAGACACGCAGTGACTGAGGACATGGTATATATGTGATTATCCTAAGAATACAGAGGACGGGGACATCTCTCTGGGGTATTCCTGTTACTGGGCCCATCTGTAGGAGACACACAGTGACTGAGGACATGGTATATATGTGATTATCCTGGGAATACAGAGGACGGGGACATCTCTCTGGGGTATTCCTGTTACTGGGCCCATCTGTAGGAGACACGCAGTGACTGAGGACATTGTATATATGTGATTATCCTGGGAATACAGAGGACGGGGACATCTCTCTGGGGTATTCCTGTTACTGGGCCCATCTGTAGGAGACACACAGTGACTGAGGACATGGTATATATGTGATTATCCTGGGAATACAGAGGACGGGGATATCTCTCTGGGGTATTCCTGTTACTGGGCCCATCTGTAGGAGACACACAGTGACTGAGTACATTGTATATATGTGATTATCCTGGGAATACAGAGGACGGGGACATCTCTCTGGGGTATTCCTGTTACTGGGCCCATCTGTAGGAGACACGCAGTGACTGAGTACATTGTATATATGTGATTATCCTGGGAATACAGAGGACGGGGACATCTCTCTGGGGTATTCCTGTTACTGGGCCCATCTGTAGGAGACACACAGTGACTGAGTACATGGTATATATGTGATTATCCTGGGAATACAGAGGACGGGGACATCTCTCTGGGGTATCTCTGTTACTGGGCCCATCTGTAGGAGACACGCAGTGACTGAGGACATTGTATGTATGCGATTATCAGATGCTGGGTGTATATAGGGGACCCCCATACCTGCTCTCCCCTGTACAATAAATGTCTCCTCTTACCCAGTGATGTGAGGGGCCGGTGATTCTCCATCATCACGTCCTTGTACAGACCCCTGTGTTCCTCTATATACTCCCCCTCCTGCATGGAGAGATAGACAGCGACATCCTGACACCTTATAGGCACCTGACACATCCCCCGGTGTTCAAGAAAAAGGATAAAGATCTGTATATTTATTTAGAAACCAACTTGTTTAAACTACTTGATGGGATAAATTCTGGTAGTTGAATCAATGATTGTACACTGGGATTTTTTGTCAGTGAAGAGGCTGACAAAGAAAGAAAGAAAAAAGGCTTTGTGGGCGCACTCCTTTAGGGATAATTTCAATGAATATTTTAAAACATCCCCCGGTGTTACTGTATAACGTCCCATTCCCAGCAGTCACCCCTCTTGTCCCATTCCCCCGATGTTACTGTATAACGTCCCATTCCCAGCAGTCACCTCTCCGGTCATATCCCCGGTGTTACTGTATAACGTCCCATTCCCAGCAGTCACCTCTCCGGTCACATCCCCCGGTGTTACTGTATAACGTCCCATTCCCAGCAGTCACCTCTCCGGTCACATCCCCTGGTGTTACTGTATAACGTCCCATTCCCAGCAGTCACCTCTCCGGTCATATCCCCGGTGTTACTGTATAACGTCCCATTCCCAGCAGTCACCTCTCCGGTCACATCCCCCCGTGTTACTGTATAACGTCCCATTCCCAGCAGTCACCTCTCCGGTCCCATCCCCCGGTGTTACTGTATAACGTCCCATTCCCAGCAGTCACCTCTCCGGTCACATCCCCCAGTGTTACTGTATAACGTCCCATTCCCAGCAGTCACCTCTCCGGTCACATCCCCGGTGTTACTGTATAACGTCCCATTCCCAGCAGTCACCTCTCCAGTCAGCAGCTGAATGATCTTGTTGGTGAGTTCCAGGATCTTCTGGTCATTGTGCCTCTCATGTATCAGTGAGTGAGGTGGAGGCACCGTGATGGGGCTCTGGGTCCTGCTCAGTCCTCGTGACACACGGGGACGGCTGCTGGGTGTCTCACACTCATCGGATGTCTTCTTCACTACTGTGTAATCCTGTGTATTGGGGGAAAGACCATATATCATTATATACAATCCCAGATCCCCCTCACCTCCCCGGTCACCTCCCTGTATTATTACTATAGATATAAGTGATGTCACTGTCACCTCCCCGGTCACATCCCTGTATTATTATTATAGATATAAGTGATGTCACTGTCACCTCCCCGGTCACCTCCCTGTATTATTACTATAGATATAAGTTATGTCACTGTCATCTCCCCGGTCACGTCCCTGTATTATTACTATAGCTATTAGTGATGTCACTGTCACCTCCCCGGTCACGTCCCTGTATTATTACTATAGATATAAGTGATGTCACCTCCCTGGTCACGTCCCTGTATTATTACTATAGATATAAGTGATGTTACTGTCACCTCCCCGGTCACGTCCCTGTATTATTACTATAGATATAAGTGATGTCACTGTCACCTCCCCGGTCACGTCCCTGTATTATTACTATAGATATAAGTGATGTCACTATCACCTCCCCGGTCACATTTCTGTATTATTACTATAGATATAAGTGATGTCACTGTCACCTCCCCTGTCACGTCCCTGTATTATTACTATAGAGATAAGTGATGTCACTGTCACCTCCCCGCTCACATTCCTGTATTATTACTATAGATATAAGTGATGTCACTGTCACCTCCCTGGTCACGTCCCTGTATTATTACTATAGATATAAGTGATGTCACTGTCACCTCACCTGTCACGTCTGTATTATTACTATAGAGATAAGTGACGTCACTGTCATCTCCCCGGTCACCTCCCTGTATTATTACTATAGATATAAGTGATGTCACTGTCACCTCCCCTGTCACGTCCCTGCATTATTACTACAGATATAAGTGATGTCACTGTCACCTCCCCGGTCATGTCCCTGTATTATTACTATAGATATAAGTGATGTCACTGTCATCTCCCCGGTCACGTCCCTGTATTATTACTATAGATATAAGTGATGTCACTGTCACCTCTCTGGTCACATCCCTGTATTATTACTATAGATATAAGTGATGTCACCTCCCTGGTCACGTCCCTGTATTATTACTATAGATATAAGTGATGTCACTGTCACCTCCCCGGTCAATTCCCTGTATTATTACTATAGATATAAGTGATGTCACTGTCACCTCCCCAGTCACGTCCCTGTATTATTACTATAGATATAAGTGATGTCACTGTCACCTCTCTGGTCACATCCCTGTATTATTACTATAGATATAAGTGATGTCACCTCCCTGGTCACGTCCCTGTATTATTACTATAGATATAAGTGATGTCACTGTCACCTCCCCTGTCACGTCCCTGCATTATTACTACAGATATAAGTGATGTCACTGTCACCTCCCCTGTCACATCCTTTTATTATTACTATAGATATAAGTGATGTCACTGTCATCTCCCCGGTCACATCCCTGTATTATTACTATAGATATACGTAATGTCACTGTCACCTCCCCAGTCACATCCCTGTATTATTACTATAGATATAAGTGATGTCACTGTCACCTCCCTGGTCACATCCCTGTATTATTACTATAGATATAAGTGATGTCACCGTCACCTCCCCGGTCACATCCCTGTATTATTACTATAGATATAAGTGTTGTCACTGTCACCTCCCCTGTCACATCCTTTTATTATTACTGTAGATATAAGTGATGTCACTGTCACCTCCCCAGTCACCTCCCTGTATTATTACTATAGATATAAGTGATGTCACTGTCACCTCCCTGTATTATTACTATAGATATAAGTGATGTCACTGTCACCTCTCCGGTCACGTCCCTGTATTATTGCTATAGATATAAGTGATGTCACTGTCACCTCACTGGTCACGTCCCTGTATTATTACTATAGCTATAAGTGATGTCACTGTCATCTCCCCGGTCACGTCCCTGTATTATTACTATAGATATAAGTGATGTCACTGTCACCTCCCCAGTCACATCCCTGTATTATTACTATAGATATTAGTGATGTCACTGTCACCTCCCCGGTCACGTCCCTGTATTATTACTATAGATATAAGTGATGTCACTGTCACCTCCCCGGTCACGTCCCTGTATTATTACTATAGATATAAGTGATGTCATTGTCACCTCCCCGGTCACGTCCCTGTATTATTACTATAGATATAAGTGATGTCACTGTCACCTCCCCGGTCACGTCCCTGTATTATTACTATAGATATAAGGGATGTCACTGTCACGTCCCTGTATTATTACTATAGATATATGTGATGTCACTGTCACCTCCCTGGTCACATCCCTGTATTATTACTATAGGTATAAGTGATGTCACTGTCACCTCTCCGGTCACGTCCCTGTATTATTACTATAGATATAAGTGATGTCACTGTCACCTCTCCGGTCACGTCCCTGTATTATTACTATAGATATAAGTGATGTCACTGTCACCTCCCCGGTCACGTCCCTGTATTATTACTATAGATATAAGTGATGTCATTGTCACCTCCCCGGTCACGTCCCTGTATTATTACTATAGATATAAGTGATGTCACTGTCACCTCTCCGGTCACGTCCCTGTATTATTACTATAGATATAAGTGATGTCACTGTCACCTCCCCGGTCACGTCCCTGTATTATTACTATAGATATAAGTGATGTCATTGTCACCTCCCCGGTCACGTCCCTGTATTATTACTATAGATATAAGTGATGTCACTGTCACCTCCCCGGTCAGCAGGTAGATGATCTCCAGGGTGATAGTTATTATCCTCTCAGTCCTGGGACTCCTGTCCGTGTCCATCCTCAGGGAATCAGTGAGAATACAGAACGTGTGACGTGTAATAAAGACTCCGGTTCCTCACAGCTGGAGCGCCTAGGAATAAATATAATACATATAACACGTCATGGAGAGCACATGTAACACAGATATGTAACACGGAGTCACCAGTAAGTCTCCCCCCAACCAGAGAGCCCTGGTCTACCAGACATTTGTGCGCCACCACCTGTATAATAATAACAGGACCCCACAGGCTGCTCCCCCTGTATAATAATAACAGGACACCACATGCTGCGCCCCTTTATAATAATAACAACAGGACACCACAGTCTGCTCCCCTGTTTAATAATAAAAAGACACCACAGGCTGCTCCCCCTGTATAATAATAACAGGACACCACAGTCTGCTCCCCCTGTATAATAATAACAGGACACCACAGGCTGCTCACCCTGTATAATAATAACAGGACACCACAGTCTGCTCCCCCTGTATAATAATAACAACAGGACACCACAGTCTGCTTCACTGTATAATAATAACAAGACACCACAGTCTGCTCCCCCTGTATAATAATAACAGGACACCTCAGGCTGCTCCCCCTGTATAATAATAACAGGACACCACAGTCTGCTCCCCCTGTATAATAATAACAGGACACCACAGGATGCTCCCCCTGTATAATAATAACAGGACACCACAGGCTGCTCCCACTGTATAATAATAACAGGACACCACAGGCTGCTCCCCCTGCATAATAATAACGGGACACCACAGGCTGCTCCCCCTGTATAATAATAATAACAGGACACCACGGGCTGCTCCCCCTGTATAATAATAATAACAGGACACCACGGGCTGCTCCCCCTGTATAATAATAACAGGACACCTCAGGCTGCTCACCATGTATAATAATAACAGGACACCACAGTCTGCTCCCCCTGTATAATAATAACAGGACACCACAGGGTACTCCCCCTGTACCCTGCTGCTCCCCCTGTATAATAATAACAGGACACCACGGGCTGCTCCCCCTGTATAATAATAAAAGGACACCTCAGGCTGCTCACCCTGTATAATAATAACAGGACACCACAGTCTGCTCCCCCTGTATAATAATAACAACAAGACACCACAGTCTGCTCCCCCTGTATAATAATAACAGGACACCTCAGGCTGCTCACCCGTATAATAATAACAGGACACCACAGGATGCTCCCCCTGTATAATAATAACAGGACACCACAGGGTACTCCCCCTGTACCCTGCTGCTCCCCCTGTATAATAATAACAGGACACCTCAGGCTGCTCCCCCTGTATAATAATAACAGGACACCACAGTCTGCTCCCCCTGTATAATAATAACAGGACACCACAGGATGCTCCCCCTGTATAATAATAACAGGACACCACAGGCTGCTCCCCCTGTATAATAATAACAGGACACCACAGGCTGCTCCCCCTGCATAATAATAACGGGACACCACAGGCTGCTCCCCCTGTATAATAATAATAACAGGACACCACGGGCTGCTCCCCCTGTATAATAATAACAGGACACCTCAGGCTGCTCACCCTGTATAATAATAACAGGACACCACAGTCTGCTCCCCCTGTATAATAATAACAGGACACCACAGGGTACTCCCCCTGTACCCTGCTGCTTCCCCTGTATAATAATAACAGGACACCACAGGCTGCTCCCCCTGTATAATAATAACAGGACACCTCAGGCTGCTCACCCTGTATAATAATAACAGGACACCACAGTCTGCTCCCCCTGTATAATAATAACAGGACACCACATGCTGCTCCCCTGTATAATAATAACAACAGGACACCACAGTCTGCTCCACTGTATAATAATAACAAGACACCACAGTCTGCTCCCCCTGTATAATAATAACAGGACACCTCAGGCTGCTCCCCCTGTATAATAATAACAGGACACCACAGGCTGCTCCACTGTATAATAATAACAAGACACCACAGTCTGCTCCCCCTGTATAATAATAACAGGACACCTCAGGCTGCTCCCCCTGTATAATAATAACAGGACACCACAGTCTGCTCCCCCTGTATAATAATAACAGGACACCACAGGGTACTCCCCCTGTACCCCCTGCTGCTCCCACTATATAACACTATTAAAAATGGGACACCACAGGCTGCTCCCCCTGTATAATAGGACACCACAGGCCGCTCCCTTTGTATAGGAATATTACCTGAAGTCTACTCTGCTGCACTGTAAACCCCGGATATTGCTCTACGGCAAACAGAGGGCGGGGACCAAGTGGAACGCATAGCAGGAAATGATGTGACGTGAAAGAAAAGCAAAATGCGAACGTTGAGTGGAACGCGGAAGTAGTGTGGAACGCACAGACCGGAAGTGGCGTGTCCCACGCTCCGGAGGTGTGCCCGCTGCAGAGAGCTCCGGCCTGGGGTTCCCAGCTGTGTGTGTGGAGGATGATTAGTGATATAGGGGGCGGTAATATGAGTGCAGGACCCCCCTCCCCCGCGGTGACTGCTCTGCATGGTAACCCCTTAGTGACCAGACTTCCTGTTACCATGGTAGTGAGTGTCCCCATAGTGTGTGTATGCTGGGAGGCCTATGGTGGCACTGTGCAGCCAGCTACATTGTGTACAGCTGGTGATGTCCCCTGACAGGTGGTTATACCCTTGTTCTGTCTGTGTGAAGTGCTCATTGTCCCTGTGCCCCCCTGTGTGTTACTGTCCTGTGCCCCCCTGTGTGTTACCGTCCTGTGCCCCCCTGCGTGTTACCGTCCTGTGCCCCCCTGCGTGTTACCGTCCTGTGCCCCCTGCGTGTTACCGTCCTGTGCCCCCCTGCGCGTTAGCGTCCTGTGCCCCCCTGCGCGTTATCGTCCTGTGCCCCCTGCGCGTTACCGCCCTGTGCCCCCTGCGCGTTACCGTCCTGTGCCCCCCTGCGCGTTACCGTCCTGTGCCCCCCTGCGTGTTACCATCCTGTGCACCCCTGTGTGTTACCATCCTGTGCCCCCCCTGTGTGTTACCGTTGTTAAAGTCAAGTTACACACACGCCATTTTAGGATAGTATGGCTGCCATTTTTGGTTCGCAGAGTTGCGCAAATAAAGTATAATACCCGAGTCTGTGTAACGAAGTGGACCATAAGCGCAGCCATACTAATACACATAAATTTATAATATCACACTAACACAAACTAAAATATAGTTAATTAAAGGTTTAGTGCACTACACATAGTTTAATTAGAAATACACGATTGTTTCTGTACATGTTTGGTATCTTTATGTTCTGTGTCCCGTGTGCAGCATTCCGGTCGCAGCCAAATATTCGCAAGTCCTATGGTTTGATAATTACGGACAAAATACTTATTATATGTACTTTTGCCATGTGTCCTGTGTAAGACAAAGGAATCAAGTTGTAACCAGTCCTTGTTGCTGATTTACTACCCTGACGACGATGCTAACAAACAAAGGACACCAAAGTACCCTCCCCCCTGCACCAATCCAAACCAGGTGCAATACCTTGCCCCAATCACTGAAGACTAGACATTTGAACCCTTGACCAATCGTAAGGGCCTTTGACCCCCCCTTCTTGGACCCTATAAAATAGCTATCCCTGAGCTGGCTCGGTCACTTTGGCACTGCATCTATCCCTTCACCATTGACTGGGCTATAGTTCAATCTGAATATAGCGAGCTTCGACCGGACTGCACTGCGCTATTCCATGACGGTAACATTTGTATTCCTGTTTATGTAATATGGCTGATTATATTCTGTATCTGTTTCTGTTCCCCCTGTTAGTTTAAAGTGTACTTAGTATTGTTAATTTAACTGTATCACGTGTTATACTGTGTTCTCTCTTTCTGTAACCCCCTGCTGTCCGCTAGGGACTAAAATACACTATTTGGAGAATCTATCTCCTCACTTTGAGTTATATCCTGGTCTCGTCTATTATTCGCATCTAGCGATAAGGTTTATTACGGACATTGTCTTTAAAAGGTATTCGCAGTTAAGGGATTAAGTACTGCGAAGGGATATTCTATTACTGGCACTGATCCAGCGTGTACAACACACGGGAAAGGTCCGCTACGCTGCGCTGCGCTTTGTTCGCACGTAGCTAGGGATAAAGGGTACGCAGGTTACGGAAAGAGTACGTAAACTGCGCATTTCACTTATTGTCCTTCTGGTTATATTAATATCGGTTTTAACACCGTCCTGTGCCCCCCCTGTGTGTTGCCATCCTGTGCCCCCCTGAGTGTTACCATCCTGTGCCCCCCCTGTTTGTTACCATCCTGTGCCCTCCTGCGTGTTACCGTCCTGTGCCCCCCCCTGCGTGTTACCATCCTGTGCCCCCCCTGTGTGTTACCATCCTGTGCCCCCCCTGTGTGTTACCATCCTGTGCCCCCCTGCGTGTTACCGTTCTGTGTCCCTCCTGTGTGTTACCGTCCTGAACCTCCCTGTGTGTTACTGTCCTGTGCCCCCCTGTGCGTCTCATCTGCCGCATAGCATTTAACATATGAGCAGCAGCGTGATTCCAGTTCATGTTCACTATGTGTTCATACAGCAGCGATGTATCAAAGTGCAGCAAAGGAACAGCAATCTGCTTATTGTGCAGCATCACAGCAGCACTTTTAGTCCGTATACGTAATAGACCGTATTTGCTCCTATGCGGATGATCAGCTGAAGCACAGTTATTATACTGTAATCCACGTTCTATAGGAACGCACGTTTCTGTGCTATACACGCGACTGATATGTGCTGCAGCCAATAGTCATACAAATTGATGCCACTTGGCAATTGATTTGACCGCCACAAAGTGATTCATATGTATGTACAAGGGGCACACACAATGTTATAATTGAAAGTGAAACGGAGTAAATTGGATACATCAACCTATTACAAAGATCAAACGATTACTGCAATAAGATCTAAAAAGTCTCTGTTTCAATCTTGTCTCAATTCTAAGGAGACATCATTTCATCCCCCTGTAGACACAGTACTGGATTTCTCATTATAAATTGTTACAGCTGTATAAAGACCATCCCTGTGTAAAGCAGCTATAACTGTGCTCTGCAAACAAGGGTTTCTGTAGATTTCATTGCGGATCCTTATCACACTTGGGCCCTTATTCTGATTGAGTCGGACAGCTGCGTATTCGGTCGGACGGCCAATGTTTTGTGTTTGCACATGTGCACAGGCGTTTCTGCGCATGTGCGAACGCCGTGCACGTCCGAATACGGCGTTCATTCCGTACAGAAACCGATCGGTCTGAACAATCCGAACAGGGGGTGGAGAGGGGCGTGAAGGGCTGCTTGGGCTCATTGCCATATGCGTACGCCCCGCAGATGGGGGAGTTGTTCACATTAAACATCCACTTGTGGTCCGTTCGCTCGGCGTCTTACCGCATTCGGACGGCATGAGCAATCCGTACGGTAGACGGGGCTAAGAACAATCGGTGGCCTTCCGAAAATATGCATCCGTCCGAGTCAACTAGGATAAGGGCCTTAGTGCAATAGCTGATAGAGTGGTACCTATATAAAGACAAGCAATAAAGCACACACGACCCGCCCGCACGTGTGGTTTTAAAACACGCACAAATTCACTTGTTTGTTCATGATGTGTTTTCCTTTTAATATTACTCGCTTTAAAAATATATAAATAAAAGTTATATTTTATGTCTGATTTCTTACTTTGGTGCACCACACCACGACACATCTTCTCTTTCCTTCTCTGTTAACCTTATACCACACAAACAATGATATGTTCTCATGTTTTTATTGAACACACCATGTAAACATTCACAGTGGAGGGTGGACAAAGTATGTAAGCCCCTAAGCTAATGACTTCTCCAAGAGCTAATTGGAATCAGCCAATGAGACGAGATTGTTGGTGTTGGCTAAATCTGCCCTGCCCTATAAAAAACACACACCAGTTTTGGAGTTTGCTATTCTCATGAAGCATTGCCTGATGTGAACCATGCCTCGCACAAAACAGCCCTCAGAAGACCTACGATTAAGAATCGTTAATTTGCATAAAGCTGGAAAGTGTTACAAAAGTATCTCTAAAAGCCTTGATGTTCATCAGTCCACGGTAAAACAAATGGTCTATAAATGGAGAAAGTTCAGCACCGTTGCTACTCTCCCTAGGAGTGGCCGTCCTGTAAAGATGACAGCAAGAGCACAGCGCAGAATGCTCAATGAGGTGAAGAAGAATCCTAGAGTGTCAGCTAAAGACTTACTGAAATATCTGGGACATGCTAACATCTCGGTGGATGAATCTATGATACGTAAAACACTAAACAAGAATGGAGTTGATGGGAGGACACCACGGAGGAAGCCACTGCTGTCCACAAAAAAACATTGCTGCACGTTTGAAGTTTGCAAAGAGCACCTGGATGTTCCACAGCACTACTGGCAAAATATTATGTGGACGGATGAAACCAAAGTTGAGTTATTTGGAAAGAACACACAACACTATGGCCCTTATTCTGATTGAGTCGGATGGCTCCGAATGCGGACGGATGATGTTTGGTGTTTGCGCATGTGCGGAGGCGTATCTGCGCATGTGCGAATGCCTCACACGTACGAACACGGCGTGAGTTCCGTGCAGAAAATGATCGTACGGAGCCATCGGAGCAGAGGGTGGAGAGGGGCATGAAGGGCTATTTGGGCTCATTACCATATGCATACGCCCCGCATTTCATGGGCGTTCCAATGAAAACACTGGCCGTACGTATGGTAATGCGGCCGTGACGCACGTGTGGGGGGGCGGACAGCTGACATAGCCGAATGCCAGCTGCCCGCCCATATCCCTGCTTTCACGCGGAGAAATGTCCGAGTGGTCTGGAGCACTCGGTGCTGCCTGAGCACTCGGTCCAGCATTCGATGGTCGGCGACCATCGGAGGATGGGGGAGGTTCCCACAGATGGGGGAGGTGTTCACATGAAACATCCACTCGCGGTCCGTTCGGTCGGCGTCTTACCGCATTCGGACGGTATGAGCGATCCGTACGGTAGGCGGGGCTAAGAACACTCGGTTCCTGTCCGAAATACGCATCCGTCCGATTCAACTAGAATAAGGGCCTGTGTGTGTGGAGAAAAAAGGCAAAGCACACCAACATCAAAACCTCATTCCTACTGTGAAGTATGGTGGAGGGGCATTATGGTTTGGGCTGCTTAGACATCAGGGCACGGACAGATTGCTATCATCGACAGAAAAACGTATTGCCAAGTCTATCAAGACATTTTGCAGGAGAACTTAAGGCCATTTGTCTAACAAATGAAGCTCAACAGAAGACGGGTGATGCAACGGGACAACGACCCAAAGCACAGAAGTAGATCAACAACAGAATGGCTTCAACAGAAGAAAATACGCCTTCTGGAGAGGCCCAGTCCTGACCTCAGCCCGATTGAGATGCTGCGGCCTGACCTCAAGAGAGCGATTCATAGGAGACATCCCAAGAATGTTGCTGAACTGAAATAGTTTTGCAAAGAGGAATGGTCCAAAATTCATCCTGACCGGGTCTGATATGCAACAATAGGAAATGTTCGGTTGTTATTGCTCCCAATGGAGGGTCAACTAGTTATTAAATCCAAGGGTTTACATACTTTGTCCCTGCACTGTGAATGTTTACATATAAAACAGGAGAACATATACTTGTTTGTATGGCATTAGTTTAAACAGACTGTGTTTGTCTATTGTTGTGAAGGTCAGAACACATTGTGAGACCAATTTATGCAGAAATCCAGGTAAATCCAAAGGATTCGCATCAATGTTCTTGCAACTGTATATCTCCTTACCCCGGTCTCCTCACCTGGGTAGTACCAGTAGACCCAGCCAGAGGGACACGACTGAAGTCCCTGGTGAAGACCCATTAACTTGATTAGACGACGCAACTCTGGTTTGGATCTTAGTCAACTACTTGTATTGACCACTACCTTCCACGCACAGGAATTATCGGTACTTGTTTCCTAGCACGGCGCCAACGATTTTAGTCTTATGCCATCGTTTTGATCGCATCGCATGCGATGCGATGAAAAAGATTTTTTAATTGTACATGCACCCTGATGGGTAATTACTATGTTATATGCACCCCCATTGTTAACACCACCGCCACTATGAACGCCAACCCGAAGAGTGGCGAGCGCAGCGAGCCTGCGAGGGGCGGCGGTACGCGTCCTCCGACCTTTTCATACCCCCACTATCCACGTCGGTGTGGAGTTGATTGTATATAGTGTGGCGAGCGCAGCGAGCCACACGAGGGGACGCGGATAACTTCACATGTATTCCGCGTCCCCTCGTGGGGCTCACTGCGCTCACCACGCTTCGGGCTCGCCACCCTATATAAAATCAACTCAATAGTGGGGGTATGAAAAGGTCGGAGGACGCGTACCGCCGCCACTCGCCACGCTTTGGGTTGGCGTTGATAGTGGGGGTGGCATAAACAATGGGGGTGCATTTAACATAGTAATCACCCATCAGGGTGCCTGTACAATTAGAAATCGCATTGCATGCCATTGTAATGGCATGCGATGCAACGCAATATTAAAATTGTACAGTGCGGCTCTTAGGACCCAGAAAACGGGTCCCATCGCATACCACTAATTAAGGCATGCGATGGGCGCCGTGCTAGGAAACAATTATCGAATTATCTAAAGCAGGGGTCTTCAACCTTTCCGACAGTGTGGGCCACATTAAAAAATTAAACGAAGCCCGAGGGCCACTAATCTCTACTGTGGTATTTAGCACAGCCTTTCATAGATAGACATCACAGCCCCGGCATACATAGTTGGCACAGCTGCCCATACACATAAACCCTGCCCCCAATATATAATCATCAGCAGGGCTATTTCTGGACAATTAGGGTCCCAGTGCAAAAAAAAAAAAAATGCAGCTCCCCCATACATAATATTATATTGAAGAAATTGTGTGCACCGTAGGCGCGTGCTCCCCAAAAGGGGTGTGGTCTAATTATAAGCGTGTGAACTAGCAGGAAAACCATTACCTGACACCTCACTTTTGCAACCTGCATGACCAGACATTAGGTACCGCAGGAATGGTTGTTGTCCTTCCACGATTAAGTTGGCTGAAGGTCGCACAGTGACATATAAACATGAAGGCCCACACAGTGGCCTAGTACTCCTCACAAATCAAGCCCAAGCAATGACAGGCTACTTAAATCAATATACACTGTTTATCTGTAATGCCCATTATGCATTGTGCCACACACCAGAATGCCCATTACACATTATGCCACACACCATGATGCCCATTGCACTAAAATGCCCCCAATACTCCTGCTTATACATATGATGCCCGCAGCAGTGCCTCTCATAAAATGCCACCAGTAGTGTCCCTTATAAAATGCCACCAGTAGTGTCCCTCATAAAATGCCACCAGTAGTGTCCCTCATAAAATGCCACCAGTAGTGTCACTGGTCAGAAAGGGGTAGTTCTAGATAGCCAGCACAGCCCCCATAAAGCACAGCCCTTCATAGATAGACAGCACAGCTCCCTCCCCCCCAAACATAGGCATCTCCGTACAGCCCCCCCATTGATAATCAGCACAGCACTGCCAGCCCCCCTCCCCATAGTCAGCACTGCACAGCCAGACGCTCCCCTTCCCCAATATTCAGCACAACATTGCAGCCAGCTTACCCCCCCCCCCCCCGAAAGTCAGCACAGCATTGCAGCCAGCTCACCCCCCCAGTCAGCACCGCATTGCAGCCATCTCACCCCCCAGTCAGCACCGCATTGCAGGCAGGCAGCTCACCTCCCCCCTCCCCTTAAGAAACCTGCCTTAATCTCCGTATTTCCCTTTCAGAGGGCTGCTCCTGCTGGCGGCGGCTGTCTTCAATGAGAAGGAGGCAGGCAGGGACGGGTGCGCAGCGTCAGAGGTCTGGAGCCGGTTGTCACTCGCGCGGCTGTCTTCTCTGAAAGGGCGCGGGCGGGACGTGTGCGCAGCTTCAGGAAATCCACAATGTGCATGTCCCGTCCACCCCAGCCACTGCACGTCCTCCTCCGCCGCGTCCCCCATGTAAAGGGATGAGCGTGGAAGGTTTTGGCTTTTTTAAACGGCACTTACAGGGTTGTTTTTTTTTAAATGGCATTTACAGGCAGGCCAGCCACTTGTGGCCCGCGGGCCATGGGTTGAAGACCCCTGATCTAAAGCCTCCAAGCTTCTTACATCAAACTTCCACCACAGAGTCCCTTCTGGGAACCCAAAGTTACCTTAGATATGACATATACCACGTATGAGCCATGTATGTGAATTAGGTACACAATGATAGCCTCTGGCTACCTCAGCATCACCTGGACACTGTATTCAGGGCAGTCTCTAGCCTCACTAGACTGCCCAGTCCCTCTCAGACTGTTTTCCTTTGGGCTGTATACAGTGGCGTAGCTATAGCTCCGCAGCCCCTGCGGTGGCGGGGAGGCGCAGAGAACATGTGGGTGCCAGGGGTCTGCGGGGCTATAGCTACCCGCTGCTATTTGGTGCCCTGCCGTCACGGTCCCGTCTCTGCCGGCGCCGGCTCCTGCTGCTATATTGAAAACGGACACTTAGAAAATGGCTGATCCCATACTGCAGACAGTTTTCTGTCTGCAGTATGGGGGCAGGCATTTTCTAAGAGTCCGTTTTCATTATAGCAGCAGGAGCCGGCGCCGGGAGAGACGGGACCGTGACCGCAGATGCGGCCGGTCAGGTACGCCGAGGGGAGGGGAGAGGAGGGGAGGTGGGTGCCGAAAAATCTGCGGCGGGGGGGGGGGCAAAAATTAGGAAGTTACGCCACTGGCTGTATATACAGACAGCAGCCTCAATAGACTGTAGAGTCCCTCTTGGTAAAGTGCATTGCTGTTCTCACACTTACCAGCAGCTTAGGGTTGGTAGGGTAAGTGCTATTTGTAAGGTTAAAATGTCGGGATACTGTGCAGAACCCCTTGGACACACCCATAATGATGGTCTTGCCTTGTAAACGATTGCCCCTTTAAAAAAAAAAAACTCCCAAGTTTGTCCGGCATTCAGTACGGCTGCTGAACTCAGAGGCGATTACATCTGGCCACACATTTATAAGTGAAACCATAAGCAATAAATAGTAAAATACCTATGTAAATTTTTTTTTGCTTTTGACACTTATGTTAAAGGATGCCCCCCAAACATTTGGTTTTAACAAATCCATTGTAATTAGGGATATGCATGCACCCTAAGCAAACCGAACAAACATTATAATATTAAAATAAATAGGTAAATAAATTGACTTTAACAGAGGGAATACACTTACTGTTGTTTATTTTTTTTATATATAATATTCTCACCTGCAAACACACACAGTACAACCTGAATAACTCAACTTACTCAGGACATGAAAATGTCTTCTCACCTGTGTAACTTCTCTGATGATTGGATTTCACTGTAAAATATTTCCCACACACAGCATGGAAAGGACCTCTCACCTGTGTGTGTATCGGATGTGACACAACTTGATTTAAGTGTAAAATATTTCCCACACTCAAATCATGGAAATAGCTTCTCACCTGTGTGACTTCTCAAATGTCTTACAAGATGTGATTTCTGTGTAAAACATTTCCCACACTCAGAACATGGAAATGGCTTCTCACCTGTATGACTTCTCTCATGTGCAACAAGACCCGATTTCTGTGTAAACCATTTCCCACATGGATAGCATGAATATGGCCTCTCCCCTGTGTGACTTCTCTGATGTATAACAAAAGATGATTTCACTGTAAAACATTTCCCACACTCAGAGCACGGAAACTGTTTCTCTCCTGTGTGTTTTCTTTGATGTCTGACAAGAACTGATTTCTGTTTAAAACATTTTCCACACTCAGAACATGGAAATGGCTTCTCATCTGTGTGACTTGTCTGATGTAAACCAACATCAGCTTTGTTTTTAAAACATTTGCCACACTCAGGACATGGAAATGGTTTCACACCTGTGTGAGTTCTCTGATGCGCAAGAAGTTTTGATTTTAGGCCAAAAAATTTCCCGCACTCAGAACATGGAAACGGCTTCTCACCTGTGTGAGTTATCTGATGTCTGACAAGAACTGACTTCTGTGTAAAACATTTCCCACATTCAGAACATGGAAATGGCTTCTCACCTGTGTGACTTCTTTCGTGTGCAACAAGACCTGCTTTCTGTATAAACCATTTCCCACACTGAAAGCATGAATATGGCTTCTCACCCGTGTGACTTCTCTGATGCGTAACAAGAGATGATTTCATTGTAAAACATTTCCCACACTCAGAGCACGAAAATGGTTTTTCTCCTGTGTGTTTTCTCTGATGTCTAATAAGAACGGATTTCTGTTTAAAACATTTCCCACACTCAGAACATGCAAATGGCTTCTCACCAGTGTGAATTGTCTGATGAACAGCAACAGCTGATTTGTATTTAAAACATTTCCCACACTCAGGACATGGAAATGTTTTCTCACCTGTGTGACTTCTCTGATGCGTAACAAGTTTTGATTTGGAAGCAAAACATTTCCCACAATCAGAACATGTCAATGGCTTCTCAACTGTGTGACTTCTCTGATGTCTCACAAGAACTGACTTCTGTGTAAAACATTTCCCACACTCAGAACATGGAAATGGTTTCTCACCTGTATGACTTATCTCATGAATAGCAACAGCTGATTTATGTTTAAAACATTTCCCGCACTGAGGACATGGAAATGTCCTCCCATCTGCCTTAACAGGTTGACGGTTAATAAGCTCTGTGTTCTCTGTAAAACATTTCCCATCTATGGTACAGGGAGATAGTATTACAGCAGATACAATATCAGAGATATCAGGAGAATATTCCCCATGATCAGTGGAAGCAGGTAACACATGTCCATGGTGATGTGCTGGGAGTATAACTGGGGTAAGAGGGATTTCTTCTGGAGAATCTCGCCTCACATTTCTTTCTTCTATTTCACCATCTGGAGATAAAACGAGATGATCCTCTGAGACATTCCGGCTGTTACATCCATCTCCTGGGAATAACATACATATATGGAAATAGAAATGTTTTCCCACAATAAGTTTCATTTCTCAATACAGACTATGGTGAAATGTCTATCTAGCACCTTCTAAAGGACAACAGGTAGAATCTGATTGGTTGTCCTTTGTGTCCTTATACTGTGATAGCCCTTGCACTTTAAATCTTGCCAGACAGTTCAGTATGTAGCCGAAATATTGAAGCCGGACATAGGTTCAATTATTATTGGCCGGCTGAATATCACATGATGGAGCAGGTTGTCCTTAAAAGCACCTCCTGCACCTATGGCGGCACATCTTGAAAAAGGATATACTCATTATCCGAAACGCGTTGATCGGGCCGCATCCCACAAGCAGCATCGGGACGGATCACAGCGGCGCTACACTGACTTCTCCTCTCCCTCCCGGCGTTGTCTGCAGCGCACCGAGGACTGAGGATAAAGCCGCCGGAGATCTACCTACCTGCTCCGCTCACCTTTTAGTTACTTATTGTCTTTTATTGGATTCTGGGATCGCTGTTTAATAAATCGTTTTATCTGTCATCTGGTGTCCTCCGTCATCTATGGACAAAGCAACCTCTGATGTGAACGCGTGAATGAAATCTCATGTAAGTTTACTTCCTGCAAATCTGAAGTGTCTTAAAGAAACTGCTGCGGGTACACCTGATTGAAATGAATTGTAAGTCAGTTTCCTTTTGACAACAGGAGGGATCCGATACAAAGAATAAAGATCCTTAATGACAAGATAACATTTATTTGTTACTTACTATAGCGCTAGTCTTTTGTTCTGTATATCTCATATACAGACATGGGGTAATTCAGACCTAATGGCACGTTAGCGATTACCCATACACTGCGAATGCGTGCAGCCCGTAGCACCCATGCGCGATGCCATGCTGCCATGAAATCTTAGGACTTATAGTTGACCGCTGGCCGATCGCAAGCTGATTAGCAGGAAGTACAGGCCTGGCGGTGGTAACCAGCCATTCAGTGGCAGCGCTAAGAAAACCCAGGCATTCTAGGAAAACTAGGCGTGAGTGACCGTATTAGGAGAGCTCTCATCTTTCCTGAGATCAGATGACTTTATTACAGCCATTCATAGCGACTATACTCCTCACATGACTTCAGTGTCCAATCCTGTAGCAGAGAACCCTACTTAACCCATTCCCTGCCACCTGCTCATTGTCAGTACAACGGGTCTTCTAGTATCTCCTGGTCCCTATGTCAGAAGCTGTTCTCTGTCTCCTGAGCTTCCTGCTAATTGTTCCTGATCCTCTCTGAGTCCTGCAGAAATCTACCCCATCTCTATACTACACCCAGTGCTGTGTTCAGCACTTATCTACTCAGCCACAGGATCCTTCCCCAATTCTCAGCCTGTAATACCATCTCTGGTAACACAGTGACATGATGTGAGGGGAGAGCAGGAGTATAATAGGGGCTGATGGCTCCTGATGTATGAGATACACCAGAGAGTGCGGGGAGGAGACTGGTCAGATCTCTGGGCAGGTAACACACAGTGACATGATGTGAGGGGGAGAGCAGGAGTATAATAGGGGCTGATGGCTCCTGATGTATGAGATACACCAGAGAGTGCGGGGAGGAGACTGGTCAGATCTCTGGGCTGGTAACACACAGTGACATGATGTGAAGGGGAGAGTAGGTGTATAATAGGGGCTGATGGCTGCTGATGTATGAGATACACCAGAGAGTGCGGGGAGGAGACTGGTCAGATCTCTGGGCTGGTAACACACAGTGACATGATGTGAGGGAGAGCAGGAGTATAATAGGGGCTGATGGCTCCTGATGTATGAGATACACCAGAGAGTGTGGGGAGGAGACTGGTCAGATCTCTGGGCTGGTAACACACAGTGACATGATGTGAGAGGGAGAGCAGGAGTATAATAGGGGCTGATGGCTCCTGATGTATGAGATACACCAGAGAGTGTAGGGAGGAAACTGGTCAGATCTCTGGGCTGGTAACACACAGTGACATGATGTGAGGGGGAGAGCAGGAGTATAATAGGGGCTGATGGCTCCTGATGTATGAGATACACCAGAGAGTGCGGGGAGGAGACTGGTCAGATCTCTGGGCTGGTAACACACAGTGACATGATGTGAGGGGAGCGCAGGAGTATAATAGCGGCTGATGGCTCCTGATGTATGAGATACACCAGAGAGTGCGGGGAGGAGACTGGTCAGATCTCTGGGCTGGTAACACACAGTGACATGATGTGAGGGGGAGAGCAGGACTATAATAGGGGCTGATGGCTCCTGATGTATGATATACACCAGAGAGTGTGGGGAGGAGACTGGTCAGATCTCTGGGCTGGTAACACACAGTAACATGATGTGAGGGGGAGAGCAGGAGTATAATAGGGGCTGATGGCTCCTGATGTATGAGATACACCAGAGAGTGCGGGGAGGAGACTGGTCAGATCTCTGGGCTGGTAACACACAGTAACATGATGTGAGGGGGAGAGCAGGAGTATAATAGGGGCTGATGGCTCCTGATGTATGAGATACACCAGAGAGTGTGTGGAGGAGACTGGTCAGATCTCTGGGCTGGTAACACACAGTGACATGATGTGAGGGGAGAGCAGGAGTATAATAGGGGCTGATGGCACCTGATGTATGAGATACACCAGAGAGTGCAGGGAGGAGACTGGTCAGATCTCTGGGCTGGTAACACACAGTGACACGATGTGAGGGGGAGAGCAGGACTATAATAGGGGCTGATGGCTGCTGATGTATGAGATACACCAGAGAGTGTGTGGAGGAGACTGGTCAGATCTCTGGGCTGGTAACACACAGTGGCATGATGTGAGGGAGGGAGCAGGAGTATAATAGGGGCTGATGGCTCCTGATGTATGAGATACACCAGAGAGTGCAGGGAGGAGACTGGTCAGATCTCTGGGCTGGTAACACACAGTGACATGATGTGAGGGGGAGAGCAGGAGTATAATAGGGGCTGATGGCTGCTGATGTATGAGATACACCAGAAAGTGCGGGGAGGAGACTGGTCAGATCTCTGGGCTGGTAACACACAGTGACATGATGTGAGGGGAGAGCAGGAGTATAATAGGAACTGATGGCTCCTGATGTATGAGATACACCAGAGAGTGCGGGGAGGAGACTGGTCAGATCTCTGGGCTGGTAACACAAAGTGACATGATGTGAGGGGAGAGCAGGAGTATAATAGGGGCTGATGGCTGCTGATGTATGAGATACACCAGAGAGTGCGGGGAGGAGACTGGTCAGATCTCTGGGCTGGTAACACAAAGTGACATGATGTGAGGGGAGAGCAGGAGTATAATAGGGGCTGATGGCTGCTGATGTATGAGATACACCAGAGAGTGCGGGGAGGAGACTGGTCAGATCTCTGGGCTGGTAACACACAGTGACATGATGTGAGGGGGAGAGCAGGAGTATAATAGGGGCTGATGGCTCCTGATGTATGAGATGCCCCAGAGAGTGCGGGGAGGAGACTGGTCAGATCTCTGGGCTGGTAACACACAGTGACATGATGTGAGGGGGAGAGCAGGAGTATAATATCGGCTGATGGCTGCTGATGTATGAGATACACCAGAGAGTGCGGGGAGGAGACTGGTCAGATCTCTGGGCTGGTAACACAAAGTGACATGATGTGAGGGGAGAGCAGGAGTATAATAGGGGCTGATGGCTGCTGATGTTTGAGATACACCAGAGAGTGCGGGGAGGAGACTGGTCAGATCTCTGGGCTGGTAACACAAAGTGACATGATGTGAGGGGAGAGCAGGAGTATAATAGGGGCTGATGGCTGCTGATGTTTGAGATACACCAGAGAGTGCGGGGAGGAGACTGGTCAGATCTCTGGGCTGGTAACACAAAGTGACATGATGTGAGGGGGAGAGCAGGAGTATAATAGGGGCTGATGGCTCCTGATGTATGAGGTATACCAGAGAGTGCGGGGAGGAGACTGGTCAGATCTCTGGGATGGTAACACACAGTGACATGATGTGAGGGGAGAGCAGGAGTATAATAGGGGCTGATGGCTCCTGATGTATGAGATACACCAGAGAGTGCGGGGAGGAGACTGGTCAGATCTCTGGGATGGTAACACACAGTGACATGATGTGAGGGGGAGAGCAGGAGTATAATAGGAGCTGATGGCTCCTGATGTATGATATACACCAGAGAGTGACTCTCGCACTGGGTTTATCCTTTTAACTCATTAGTTTCTACAGACAGAGAAAGTTGTAGAATAATATTATAATCGTGATTTACTTACCTATGCTGATATCTGGATGGATTTCCTCCTCCTTACACCTCTGACCACCCCTCAAGTATGTCTCTTCTTCTCCCTCTGTACCTTCTGCCTTCATATCAGTCACATACGTCTCTTCTTCTCCCTCTGTATCTTCTGCCTTCATATCAGTCACATACGTCTCTTCTTCTCCCTCTGTATCTTCTGCCTTCATATCAGTCACATACGTCTCTTCTTCTCCCTCTGTACCATCTGCCTTCATATCAGTCACATACGTCTCTTCTCCCTCTGTATCTTCTATCTTGATAAAAGTCAGGGATTCAACCTAAATTAAGACAATAACATTACACAGTATAATATCAGTGTATAAGACACACAGCTTCTGTATAGATCATATTGTGACAGTCACTGTGGTATATTGGGAGACCCTAAATCCCACCTACCTGATGCTCCTTTGGGGTCCTGTGATTCTCCTCTGTACAATCCTGGGAATACAGAGGACGGGGACATCTCTCTGGGGTATTCCTGTTACTGGGCCCATCTGTAGGAGACACACAGTGACTGAGGACATGGTATATATGTGATTATCCTGGAAATACAGAGGACGGGGACATCTCTCTGGGGTATTCCTGTTACTGGCCCCATCTGTAGGAGACACACAGTGACTGAGGACATGGTATATATGTGATTATCCTGGAAATACAGAGGACGGAGACATCTCTCTGGGGTATTCCTGTTACTGGGCTCATCTGTAGGAGACACGCAGTGACTGAGGACATTGTATATATGGGATTATCCCGGGAATACAGAGGACGGGGACATCTCTGGGGTATTCCTGTTACTGGCCCCATCTGTAGGAGACACGCAGTGACTGAGGACATGGTATATATGTGATTATCCTGGGAATACAGAGGACGGGGACATCTCTCTGGGGTATTCCTGTTACTGGCCCCATCTGTAGGAGACACACAGTGACTGAGGACATGGTATATATGTGATTATCCTGGGAATACAGAGGACGGGGACATCTCTCTGGGGTATTCCTGTTACTGGGCCCATCTGTAGGAGACACACAGTGACTGAGGACATTGTATATATGTGATTATCCTGGGAATACAGAGGATGGGGACATCTCTCTGGGGTATTCCTGTTACTGGGCCCATCTGTAGGAGACACGCAGTGACTGAGGACATGGTATATATGTGATTATCCTGGGAATACAGAGGACGGGGACATCTCTCTGGGGTATTCCTGTTACTGGGCCCATCTGTAGGAGACACACAGTGACTGAGGACATGGTATATATGTGATTATCCTGGGAATACAGAGGACGGGGACATCTCTCTGGGGTATTCCTGTTACTGGCCCATCTGTAGGAGACACACAGTGACTGAGGACATGGTATATATGTGATTATCCTGGGAATACAGAGGACGGGGACATCTCTCTGGGGTATTCCTGTTACTGGCCCATCTGTAGTAGACACACAGTGACTGAGGACATGGTATATATGTGATTATCCTGGGAATACAGAGGACGGGGACATCTCTCTGGGGTATTCCTGTTACTGGGCCCATCTGTAGTAGACACACAGTGACTGAGGACATGGTATATATGTGATTATCCTGGGAATACAGAGGACGGGGACATCTCTCTGGGGTATTCCTGTTACTGGGCCCATCTGTAGGAGACACGCAGTGACTGAGGACATGGTATATATGTGATTATCCTGGGAATACAGAGGACGGGGACATCTCTCTGGGGTATTCCTGTTACTGGCCCCATCTGTAGGAGACACGCAGTGACTGAGGACACAGTATATATGGGATTATCCTGGGAATACAGAGGACGGGGACATCTCTCTGGGGTATTCCTGTTACTGGGCCCATCTGTAGGAGACACACAGTGACTGAGGACATTGTATATATGTGATTATCCTGGGAATACAGAGGACGGGGACATCTCTCTGGGGTATTCCTGTTACTGGCCCCATCTGTAGGAGACACGCAGTGACTGAGTACATTGTATATATGTGATTATCAGATGCTGGGTGTATATAGGGGACCCCCATACCTGCTCTCCCCTGTACAATAAATGTTTCCTCTTACCCAGTGATGTGAGGGGCCGGTGATTCTCCATCATCACGTCCTTGTACAGACCCCTGTATTCCTCTATATACTCCCCCTCCTGCATGGAGAGATAGACAGTGACATCCTGACACCTTATAGGCACCTGACATACACAGTGATACAGTCATCACCCAGACACATCCCCCGGTGTTACTGTATAACGTCCCATTCCCAGCAGTCACCTCTCCGGTCACATCCCCCAGTGTAACTGTATAACGTCCCATTCCCAGCAGTCACCTCTCTGGTCACATGCCCGGTGTTACTGTATAACGTCCCATTCCCAGCAGACACCTCTCCGGTCACATCCCCCGGTGTTACTGTATAACGTCCCATTCCCAGCAGTCACCTCTCCGGTCACATCCCCCGGTGTTACTGTATAACGTCCCATTCCCAGCAGTCACGTCTCCGGTCACATCTCCCGGTGTTACTGTATAACGTCCCATTCCCAGCAGTCACCTCTCCGGTCACATCCCCGGTGTTACTGTATAACGTCCCATTCCCAGCAGACACCTCTCCAGTCACATCCCCCGGTGTTACTGTATAACGTCCCATTCCCAGCAGTCACCTCTCCGGTCACATCCCCCGGTGTTACTGTATAACGTCCCCTTCCCAGCAGTCACCTCTCCGGTCACATCCCCGGTGTTACTGTATAACGTCCCATTCCCAGCAGTCACCTCTCCGGTCACATCCCCCGGTGTTACTGTATAACGTCCCATTCCCAGCAGTCACCTCTCCGGTCACATCCCCCGGTGTTACTGTATAACGTCCCATTCCCAGCAGTCACCTCTCCGGTCACATCCCCCGGTGTTACTGTATAACGTCCCATTCCCAGCAGACACCTCTCCGGTCACATCCCCCGGTGTTACTGTATAACGTCCCATTCCCAGCAGTCACCTCTCCGGTCACATCCCCCGGTATTACTGTATAATGCCCCATTCCCAGCAGTCACCTCTCCGGTCACAGGACACCACAGACTGCTCCCCTCTATAATAATAACAGGACACCACAGGCTGCTATCCTGTATAATACCAGGACACCACAGGCTGCTCCCTCTGTATAATAATAATAATAATAATAAAAGGACACAACAGGCTGCTCTCCCTGTATAATAATAACAGGACACTACAGGCTGCTCCCCCTGTACAATAATAATAAAAAGACACCACCGGCTTCTCCCCCTGTATAATAATAATAGGACACCAAAGGCTGCTCCACCTGTATAATAATAAATAACAGGACACCACAGGCTGCATCTCCTGTATAATAACAGGACACCACAGGCTGCTCCCCCTGTATAATAATAATAACAGGACACCACAGGCTGCTCCCCCTGTATAATAATAACAGGACACCACAGGCTGCTCCCCCTTAATAATAACAGGACACCACAGGCTGCTTCCCTGTATAATAATAATAACAGGACACCACAGGCTGCTCCCCCTGTATAACAATATTAATAACAGGACACCACAGGCTGCTCCCCCTGTATAATAATAATAACAGGACACCACAGGCTGCTCCCCCTGTATAATAATAACAGGACACCACAGGCTGCTCCCCCTGTATAATAATAATAACAGGACACCACAGGTTTCTCCCCCTGTATAATAATAATAGGACACCACAGGCTGCTCCCCCTGTATAACAATATTAATAACAGTACACTACAGGCTGCTCCCCTGTATAATAATAACAGGACACCACAGGCTGCTCCCCCTCTATAAAAATAATAGGACACCACAGGCTTCTCCCCCTATAAAATAATAATAATACACTACAGGCTGCTCCTCCTGTATAATAATAAACACAGGACACCACAGGCTGCTCCCCCTGTATAACAATAATAACAGTGCACCACAATCTGCTCCTCCTGTATAATCATAATAATACTAGGACACTCCAGGCTGCTCCCCCTGTATAGTAATAGGACACCACAGGCTGCTCCCTCTGTATAATAATAATAATAATAATAATAATAATAAAAGGACACAACAGGCTGCTCTCCCTGTATAATAATAACAGGACACTACAGGCTGCTCCCCCTGTACAATAATAATAAAAAGACACCACCGGCTTCTCCCCCTGAATAATAATAATAGGACACCAAAGGCTGCTCCACCTGTATAATAATAATAAATAACAGGACACCACAGGCTGCATCTCCTGTATAATAACAGGACACCACAGGCTGCTCCCCCTGTATAATAATAATAATAGCAGGACACCACAGACTGCTCCCCCTGTATAATAATAACAGGACACCACAGGCTGCTCCCCCTGTATAATAATAACAGGACACCACAGGCTGCTTCCCTGTATAATAATAATAATAACAGGACACCACAGGCTGCTCCCCCTGTATAACAATATTAATAACAGGACACCACAGGCTGCTCCCCCTGTATAATAATAATAACAGGACACCACAGGCTGCTCCCCCTGTATAATAATAACAGGACACCAAAGGCTGCTCCCCCTATATAATAATAATAACAGGACACCACAGGTTGCTCCCCCTGTATAATAATAATAATAATAATAATAATAATAGGACACCACAGGCTGCTCCCCCTGTATAACAATATTAATAACAGGACACCACAGGCTGCTCCCCCTGTATAATAATAATAACAACAGGATACCACAGGCTTCTCCCCCTGTATAATAACAATAGGACACCACAATCTGCTCTCTGTGTATAATAATAATAATAATAATAATAATAATAATAACAACAGGACACCACAGTCTGCTCTCCTGTATAATAATAGGACACCACAGTCTGCTTCCCCTGTATAATAATAATAGGACACTACAGGCTGCTCCCCCTGTATAATAATAATAGGACACCACAGTCTGCTTCCCCTGTATAATAATAACAGGACACTACTGGCTGCTCCCCCTGTATAAAAATAGGACACCACAGTCCGCTCTCCCTGTATAATTACCCGATGTCTCCTCTGTACACACGATCAATGGGCGGGGATTAGGCCGGATGTAACTAGGAACTCGGAAGTGATCTGAATGCGTTCCACGAGACTTTGATATTTGCGGGTCACAGACAGGAAGTTGTACAGTACATCCAGCAGGAAATTACACATCGGGTAAATTGCTGTATGCGGTAGCAGAAGGTAATGATCTCATAGTATGGGCTCCTGCTATTATTATTATACAGGTGGAGCAGCCTGTAGTGTCTCATTATTGTTATACATGTGAAGCAGCCTGCAGTGTCCTGTTATTGGTTGTATACAGGGGGAGCAGCCTGTGGTGTCCTGTTATTATTATACAGGGGGAGCAGCCTGTGGTGTCCTGTTATTATTATACAGGGTCAGCAGCCTGTAGTGCTCTGTTATTATTATACAGGGGGAGCAGCCTGTGGTGTCCTGTTACTACAATTAAACAGGTGGAGCAGCCTGTAGTGTTTCATTATTGTTATACATGTGGAGCAGCTTATAGTGTCCTGTTATTGTTATTATACAGGGGGAGCAGCCTGTGGTGTCCTGTTACTATTATACAGGGGCAGCAGCCTGTGGTGTCCTGTTATTATTATACAGTGGGAGCAGTCTGTGGTGTTCTGTTATTATTATACAGGGTCAGCAGCCTGTGGTGCCCTGTTATTATTATACCAGAGGAGCAGCCTGTGGTGTCCTATTATTATTATACCGGAGGAGCAGTCTGTGGTGTCCTGTTATTATTCTACAGGGGGAGCAGCCTGTGGTGTCCTGTTATTATTCTACAGGGGGAGCAGCCTGTGGTGTCCTGTTATTATTATACAGGGGAGCAGCCTGTTGTGTCCTGTTATTATTATACAGGGGGAGCAGCCTGTGGTGTCCTGTTACTTCAATTAAACAGGTGGAGCAGCCTTTGGTGTCCTGTTATTATTATACACGGGGAGCAGCCTGTGGTGTCCTGTTATTATTCTACAGGGGGAGCAGCCTGTGGTGTCCTGTTATTATTCTACAGGGGGAGCAGCCTGTGGTGTCCTGTTATTATTATACAGGGGAGCAGCCTGTGGTGTCCTGTTATTATTATACAGGGGGAGCAGCCTGTGGTGTCCTGTTACTACAATTAAACAGGTGGAGCAGCCTGTAGTGTTTCATTATTGTTATACATGTGGAGCAGCTTATAGCGTCCTGTTATTGTTATTATACAGGGGGAGCAGCCTGTGGTGTCCTGTTATTATTATACAGTGGGAGCAGCCTGTGGTGTCCTGTTGTTATTATTATACAGGGGCAGCAGCCTGTGGTGTCCTGTTATTATTATACAGTGGGAGCAGTCTGTGGTGTCCTGTTATTATTATACAGGGTCAGCAGCCTGTGGTGCCCTGTTATTATTATACCGGAGGAGCGGCCTGTGTTGTCCTGTTATTATTATACCGGAGGAGCAGCCTGTGGTGTCCTGTTATTATTATACAGGGGGAGCAGCCTGTGGTGTCCTGTTATTATTATACAGGGGAAGCAGCCTGTGGTGTCATGTTATTATTATACAGGGGGAGCAGCCTGTGGTGTCATGTTATTATTATACAGGGGGAGCAGCCTGTGGTGTCCTGTTGTTATTATTATACAGGGGGAGCATCCTGTGGTGTCCTGTTATTATTATACAGGGGGAGCAGCCTGTGGTGTCCTGTTATTATTATACACGGGGAGCAGCCTGTGGTATCCTGTTATTATTCTACAGGGGGAGCAGCCTGTGGTATCCTGTTATTATTATACAGGGGGAGCAGCCTGTGGTGTCCTGTTATTATACAGGGAGAGTAGCCTGTGGTGTCCTCTTATTATTTTACAGAGGGAGCAGCCTGTGGTGTCCTGTTATTATTATTATTATTATTATACAGGGGGAGCAGCCTGTGGTGTCCTGTTATTATTATACCGGGGGAGTAGTTTGTGGTGTCCTGGTAATATTATACAGGGGGAGCAGCCTGTGGTGTCCTGTTATTATTATACAGTAGGAGCAGCCTGTAGTGTCCTGTTATTATTATTCAGGGGGAGCACCCTGTGGAGTCCTGTTATTATTGTGCAGGGGAGAAGCCTGTGGTGTCCTGTTATTATTATACAGGGGGAGCACCCTGTGGTGTCCTGTTATTATTGTGCAGGGGAGCAGCCTGTGGTGTCCTGTTATTATTATACCGTAGGAACAGCCTGTGGTGTCCTGTTGTTATTATTATACAGGGGGAGCAGCCTGTTGTGTCCTGTTATTATTGTGCAGGGGGAGCAGCCTGTGGTGTCCTGTTATTATTATTATTATTATACAGGGGTAGCAGCCTGTGGTGTTCTGTTATTATTATACAGGGGAGCAGCCTGTGGTGTCCTGTTATTATTGTGCAGGGGTAGCAGCCTGTGGTGTCATGTTATTATTATACAGGGTCAGCAGCCCAGGGAATGGGACGTTCTACAGTAACACCGGGGGATGTGACCGGAGAGGTGACTGCTGGGAATGGGACGTTATACAGTAACACCGGGGGATGTGTCTGGGTGATGACTGTAGCATTGTGTGTGTCAGGTTCCTATAAGGTGTCACTGTCTATCTCTCCATGCAGGAGGGGGAGTACATAGAGGAACACAGGGGTCTGTACAAGGACGTGATGATGGAGAATCACCGGCCCCTCACATCACTGGGTAAGAGGAGACCTTTATTGTACAGGGGAGAGCAGGTATGGGGGTCCCCTATATACACCCAGCATCTGATAATCACATATATACCATGTCCTCAGTCACTGCGTGTCTCCTACAGATGGGCCCAGTAACAGGAATACCCCAGAGAGATGTCCCCGTCCTCTGTATTCCCAGGATAATCACATATATACCATGTACTCAGTCACTGCGTGTCTCCTACAGATGGGCCCAGTAACAGGAATACCCCAGAGAGATGTCCCCGTCCTCTGTATTCCCAGGATAATCACATATATACCATGTCCTCAGTCACTGTGTGTCTCCTACAGATGGGCCCAGTAACAGGAATACCCCAGAGAGATGTCCCCGTCCTCTGTATTCCCAGGATAATCACATATATACCATGTACTCAGTCACTGTGTGTCTCCTACAGATGGGCCCAGTAACAGGAATACCCCAGAGAGATGTCCCCGTCCTCTGTATTCCCAGGATAATCACATATATACAATGTCCTCAGTCACTGTGTGTCTCCTACAGATGGGGCCAGTAACAGGAATACACCAGAGAGATGTCCCCGTCCTCTGTATTCCCAGGATAATCACATATATACTATGTCCTCAGTCACTGCGTGTCTCCTACAGATGGGGCCAGTAACAGGAATACCCCAGAGAGATGTCCCCGTCCTCTGTATTCCCAGGATAATCACATATATACCATGTCCTCAGTCACTGTGTGTCTCCTACAGATGGGGCCAGTAACAGGAATACCCCAGAGAGATGTCCCCGTCCTCTGTATTCCCAGGATAATCACATATATACAATGTCCTCAGTCACTGCGTGTCTCCTACAGATGGGCCCAGTAACAGGAATACTCCAGAGAGATGTCCCCGTCCTCTGTATTCCCAGTATAATCACATATATACCATGTCCTCAGTCACTGTGTGTCTCCTACAGATGGGCCCAGTAACAGGAATACCCCAGAGAGATGTCTCCGTCCTCTGTATTCCCAGGATAATCACATATATACAATGTCCTCAGTCACTGTGTGTCTCCTACAGATGGGCCCAGTAACAGGAATACCCCAGAGAGATGTCTCCGTCCTCTGTATTCCCAGGATAATCACATATATACAATGTCCTCAGTCACTGAGTGTCTCCTACAGATGGGCCCAGTAACAGGAATACCCCAGAGAGATGTCTCCGTCCTCTGTATTCCCAGGATAATCACATATATACAATGTCCTCAGTCACTGTGTGTCTCCTACAGATGGACCTAGTAACAGGAATACCCCAGAGAGATGTCCCCGTCCTCTGTATTCCCAGGATAATCACATATATACAATGTACTCAGTCACTGTGTGTCTCCTACAGATGGGCCCAGTAACAGGAATACCCCAGAGAGATGTCCCCGTCCTCTGTATTCCCAGGATAATCACATATATACCATGTACTCAGTCACTGCGTGTCTCCTACAGATGGGCCAGTAACAGGAATACCCCAGAGAGATGTCCCCGTCCTCTGTATTCCCAGGATAATCACATATATACAATGTCCTCAGTCACTGCGTGTCTCCTACAGATGGGCCAGTAACAGGAATACCCCAGAGAGATGTCCCCGTCCTCTGTATTCCCAGGATAATCACATATATACAATGTCCTCAGTCACTGTGTGTCTCCTACAGATGGGCCCAGTAACAGGAATACCCCAGAGAGATGTCCCCGTCCTCTGTATTCCCAGGATAATCACATATATACAATGTCCTCAGTCACTGTGTGTCTCCTACAGATGGGCCCAGTAACAGGAATACCCCAGAGAGATGTCCCCGTCCTCTGTATTCCCAGGATAATCACATATATACAATGTCCTCAGTCACTGCGTGTCTCCTACAGATGGGCCCAGTAACAGGAATACCCCAGAGAGATGTCCCCGTCCTCTGTATTCCCAGGATAATCACATATATACCATGTACTCAGTCACTGCGTGTCTCCTACAGATGGGCCCAGTAACAGGAATACCCCAGAGAGATGTCCCCGTCCTCTGTATTCCCAGGATGATCACATATATACCATGTACTCAGTCACTGTGTGTCTCCTACAGATGGGGCAGTAACAGGAATACCCCAGAGAGATGTCCCCGTCCTCTGTATTCCCAGGATAATCACATATATACCATGTCCTCAGTCACTGCGTGTCTCCTACAGATTGGCCAGTAACAGAGATACCCCAGAGAGATGTCCCCGTCCTCTGTATTCCCAGGATAATCACATATATACAATGTCCTCAGTCACTGTGTGTCTCCTACAGATGGGCCCAGTAACAGGAATACCCCAGAGAGATGTCCCCGTCCTCTGTATTCCCAGGATAATCACATATATACAATGTCCTCAGTCACTGTGTGTCTCCTACAGATGGGCCCAGTAACAGGAATACCCCAGAGAGATGTCCCCGTCCTGTATTCCCAGGATAATCACATATATACAATGTCCTCAGTCACTGTGTGTCTCCTACAGATGGGCCCAGTAACAGGAATACCCCAGAGACATGTCCCCATCCTCTGTATTCCCAGGATAATCACATATATAATGTCCTCAGTCACTGCGTGTCTCCTACAGATGGGACCAGTAACAGGAATACCCCAGAGAGATGTCCCCGTCCTCTGTATTCCCAGGATAATCACATATATACAATGTCCTCAGTCACTGTGTGTCTCCTACAGATGGGCCCAGTAACAGGAATACCCCAGAGAGATGTCCCCGTCCTCTGTATTCCCAGGATAATCACATATATACCATGTACTCAGTCACTGCGTGTCTCCTACAGATGGGCCCAGTAACAGGAATACCCCAGAGAGATGTCCCCGTCCTCTGTATTCCCAGGATAATCACATATATACAATGTACTCAGTCACTGTGTGTCTCCTACAGATAGGCCCAGTAACAGGAATACCCCAGAGAGATGTCCCCGTCCTCTGTATTCCCAGGATAATCACATATATACAATGTCCTCAGTCACTGTGTGTCTCCTACAGATGGGCCCAGTAACAGGAATACCCCAGAGAGATGTCCCCGTCCTCTGTATTCCCAGGATAATCACATATATAATGTCCTCAGTCACTGCGTGTCTCCTACAGATGGGACCAGTAACAGAGATACCCCAGAGAGATGTCCCCGTCCTCTGTATTCCCAGGATAATCACATATATACCATGTACTCAGTCACTGCGTGTCTCCTACAGATGGGCCCAGTAACAGGAATACCCCAGAGAGATGTCCCCGCCCTCTGTATTCCCAGGATAATCACATATATACAATGTACTCAGTCACTGTGTGTCTCCTACAGATAGGCCCAGTAACAGGAATACCCCAGAGAGATGTCCCCGTCCTCTGTATTCCCAGGATAATCACATATATACAATGTCCTCAGTCACTGTGTGTCTCCTACAGATGGGCCCAGTAACAGGAATACCCCAGAGAGATGTCCCCGTCCTCTGTATTCCGAGGATTGTACAGAGGAGAATCACAGGACCCCACAGGAGGATCAGGTAGGTGGGATTTAGGGTTTTACAAATATACCAAAGTGACTGTCACTAATTGATCTGTACAGAAGCTGTGTGGTTATACACTGATATTAAATTCTGTAATGTTATTGTCTTAATTTAGGGTGAATCCCTGACTGTTATCAAGATAGAAGATACAGAGGGAGAAGAAGAGACGTATGTGACTGATATGAAGGCAGAAGATACAGAGGTAGAAGAAGAGACGTATGTGACTGATATGAAGGCAGAAGATACAGAGGTAAAAGAAGAGACGTATGTGATGTGTGATCAGCAGTGTAAGGAGGAGGAAATCCCTACAGATATCAGCACAGGTGAGTAATAATACCTTTTATAGAAAAGAGTCACAATCAGTTCACAATAATGAGGGAATATCTTCTTAGTGGTGGAGAAAGGAGCCTTCAGCCCCTATTATACTCCTGCTCTCCCCTTACATCATGTCACTGTATGTTACCAGCCCAGAGATCTGACCGGTCTCCTCCTCGCACTATCTTGTGTATCTCATACATCAGGAGCCATCAGCCCCTATTATACTCCTGCTCTCCCCCTCACATCATGTCACTGTGTGTTACCAGCCCAGAGATCTGACCAGTCTCCTCCCCGCACTCTCTGGTGTATCTCATACATCAGGAGCCATCAGCCTCTATTATACTCCTGCTCTCCCCCTCACATCATGTCACTGTGTGTTACCAGCCCAGAGATCTGACCAGTCTCCTCCCAGCACTCTCTGGTGTATCTCATACATCAGCAGCCATCAGCCCCTATTATACTCCTGCTCTCCCCCTCACATCATGTCACTGTGTGTTACCAGCCCAGAGATCTGACCAGTCTCCTCCCCGCACTCTCTGGTGTATCTCATACATCAGGAGCCATCAGCCTCTATTATACTCCTGCTCTCCCCCTCACATCATGTCACTGTGTGTTACCAGCCCAGCGATCTGACCAGTCTCCTCCCAGCACTCTCTGGTGTATCTCATACATCAGCAGCCATCAGCCCCTATTATACTCCTGCTCTCCCCCTCACATCATGTCACTGTGTGTTACCAGCCCAGAGATCTGACCAGTCTCCTCCCCGCACTCTCTGGTGTATCTCATACATCAGGAGCCATCAGCCTCTATTATACTCCTGCTCTCCCCCTCACATCATGTCACTGTGTGTTACCAGCCCAGAGATCTGACCAGTCTCCTCCCCGCACTCTCTGGTGTATCTCATACATCAGGAGACATCAGCCCCTATTATACTCCTGCTCTCCCCCTCACATCATGTCCCTGTGTGTTACCAGCCCAGAGATCTGACCAGTCTCCTCCCCGCACTTTCTGGTGTATCTCATACATCAGGAGCCATCAGCCCCTATTATACTCCTGCTCTCCCCTCACATCATGTCACTGTGTGTTACCAGCCCAGCGATCTGACCAGTCTCCTCCCAGCACTCTCTGGTGTATCTCATACATCAGCAGCCATCAGCCCCTATTATACTCCTGCTCTCCCCTGTTAATGGCGATTAAATATGACCAGAGAGACAATAAGTGAAATGCGCAGGTTACGTAATAAGTCCGCAACCAACGTACCCTTTATACCTAACTACGTGCGAACAAAACGTAGCGCAGCGTAGCGTACCTTTTATTGTATTATGTACATCAAGAACCAATACCTTAATCAGAGATTCCTTCGCAGTACTTTGTCTCTAATCTGCGAATATACCTTACAGGACAGTGTCCGTAATATACCTTATCGCTATTATGCGAATAAACAGACACGACCACTGTATAGAAATAAGGAGATAAGAACTCCGTAAAAAGGTTGTATTTAAGTCCCTAATGGACAAAAAGGGGTTACAGAAATAAGAATAAACAGGTATAACAAATGATACAATATACTAACAATGAATACTAAACAGGCTCTGCTAGGGGGAAAAGAATACAGATACAAGACACAATCAGCCAATCAATACAATAAGAATAAATACCGTTAATGCAACCGTTTACTGTCTCATCAAATATGCGAAGCGCAGTCCGGTCAGAGCTCACTATCGTTCAGGGCTGAACTATAGTCCGGTAGAAAGTCAGGGAAAGGTAGATGTGCCGAAGAGAGCTTTTGCTGCTCTGGGTCGCCTATCTTATAGGGTCAGAAAGGGGAGGTCAAAGGCCGTTCTCTATGGTCAGAGGTCGTATGTCAGGTCAGCTGTGATTGGGGGGTAAGATGATACACCTGGTTTGGCTAGGTCCAGGGGAGTGAACTTTAAGAGTCCTTTGTTTGGTGGTTTCGGCGTCAGCAGTGATAAGAACCGGTTTCATCTAGATTCCTTTGTTACATACTTTCAACAGAAACTGTCCCTGGAATATGGATTATGTCCATAACTATCGAGCCGTGTATATTGCGAAATATTCGCAATGACCGGAATACTTCGCACAAGGAACGGAACGGAACGATACTAAACATGATACAGACAGATGTATGCAGGGCTAACTAAGCTATGTGTGGCGTTCTAAACCTTTAACTATATTTTATTTAGTGTCAGTATGTTATTATGAATTTATGTGTGATAGTATGGCTACTCTTCTGGTCCACTCCGTCACACATACTCGGGTATGGAAACTTTATTTGCGCAACTCTGCGAACCAAAATGGCGGCCATACTATCCTAAAATGGTGTGTGTGTGTAACTCGACTTCCATAGTCCACCCTTTAACAGTAAATATAAAACTGTTACAATACAAAACATTTCACACGATAATACAGAAATTCATAATCCTAACAAAGAAATTGGGATCCATGAATTAAACATATAAGGGGAGTAAACCATCTGCTCTTGGCCGATCCGGGATCACGGATAAACGATGGGCCGCATTTATCGAACAATCTACTCAGGGTCACGAAGGATAATGTACAATTTTGGGACAAAAATAAAAACAGGGGTGGTTACAACATATACACGTTCACAAATATGGTTTCTTTAAAGGGAGGTGGTTTCGATTCTAGGGTCATATACCAAACCCTGGTCTTCCTCTGTATTTCTCGTTCTTACACTCAAGATTTCGGTACGTTTTGCCTTTCCCCGGGTCACCACCTTTAAACATTTGAACAATAGCACAAAGACTATGATGGCACCACCGATACAGAGAAGGAGTTTTCCTATGCTAGCTATAATCCCTTGCGCCCATTCTCCTAAACCAGAGAACCAGTGCATTGGATTCAACCAAGAGGTCCATTCGCTAACTTTGTTACCTATTTCTGCCAGGCTGATATTATGTTCCCTTCTAAATTCCCATTTAAGCTGAAGAATCTCATCCATCCGATGATCGATGATTTCTTCTGGGTCTTCAGTATTGTTGGTGATATATGTACAACATTTCACCCCAAACTGTGTAGAGAGGGTGACACAATATCCTCCTGTCATAGCTGTCAGATAGTTCAGCACCATCCGATGTTGGACTAGCTCTCTTTTATATGCTTGCAACTCCTTCCCAGTGTATCTAAAGGTGTCATCATAAATCTCAGTGATGTTATCTACCAAGCTGGCTAATGCTTTTATATATTTAAAATGTATGACTCCTCTGGCGGTATGGGTGATATCTAAAACTAGGGGACCTGGTATACAGGTATCTCTTATCCAATGGCCTCCCCTTATTTAGTACGCTTATCTCTGAAATATTAAGCGGATATGGGACTAGGCCTACATTACTCCTTTTGTGTAGCACTTGTGAACACACCCAGCATTCTGTTTGGTTTAAGACCTTACCCACTAGTGAGTGGTAATCACTCAAAGGATGTCGGCCTGTAGTTGCCTTACTTGTCGACTGACATCGCTGGATGCATTCTTCTTCCATTTTAGGTTGACAATATCTACAGACACAGTACTCACCAGACAATAACTCATCACATAGCCCTTGAACTACGTTTTCCTCACACCTTTTACCTTCTCCTGTCATGGGCAAAGTGTCAAGCTGGTTTAGGGATTCTACCTCACCCATATCTGGGTCCATTATTACACTGTCAGAACTCCGCTCCGATCGCTCTAGAATGTGGCAGCCACCGAGTATCTTGGGATGAAGAAAAGAACACAGAAAGAAAACAAAGAAATATATGCATAACTGTGAACCTGTTGCTTGGAGTCCTTCCATCATCTCTACCAGGGGACTTTTATTTTGCTCTGCTCTTAGACCTTTGTTCGCTCAGGTTGCTCGACCTTGGCTGCTTCTCAGTGTTCCCGGAACAATGCTTCTAGCGACACTTCTTCTCTCTCGCTCTCTGCACACTGGGACTCTGGGTTACTGGCTTTCTTGCAGTGGGACGAATGTATCCAAGTCTCTCTCTCTGCGACTTTAATTGATGTAGTGCTGGTCAACAAAACTTGGTACGGTCCTTCCCAACGGTCTATCAAACAACCTGAGCGTAAAAAATTTCGGATCATAACAAAGTCTCCTGGTTTAAGATTATGACAATTCTCTGTAGGCATATCAGGGTTCAGTAATTTCAGCTGCTTTTGTTGCTCCCTTAGCTGTTTGTTTAGCTTTAGGATATACTGTACAGTTAGCTCATTGTTACATTTGAGATCATCCTGTGGGTCTATCATGATGTGTGGCTGCCGACCAAACAATATTTCGAAGGGGGACAAGTTGAGCGGAGTCCTGGGAGTGGTCCTAATGCTATACAACACAATAGGCAGTGCCTCTGGCGATAACAACCCTGTTTCAGCCATAACTTTACCCAATTTGTTCTTAATAGTACCATTCATTCTCTCAACTTTGGCGCTCGCCTGGGGACGATATGGAGTATGAAGTTTACTATTAATCCCCAGGAGTTTACACATGATTTGGAAGACCTCTCCTGTGAAATGAGTGCCTCTGTCACTCTCAATGACCTTTGGGATACCATATCTACAGACAAACTCCTGACATATTTTCTTTGCAGTAAAGGTAGCAGTGTTGGAGGCAGCGGGGAAAGCCTCCACCCAGCTGGAAAACATGTCAACACATACTAACACACACTTCAAATTTCTACAGGGTGGTAACTGTATGAAGTCGATTTGTATTACCTGGAAAGGGCCTTCTGTAGGAGGGATGTGGGATGGCTCTGTTGGGATGGCTTTTCCAACGTTCTTCCTCAAACAGGTGAGGCATGACATTGCCACTCTACCTGCTTGAGAAGCGAACCCTGGTGCACACCAGTAGGCCTTTACCAGTTTGCACATACCTTCCTTCCCAAGATGTGTCAGCCCATGGGCCGCCTCGGCTAGACTAGGAAGGTATGCCCTGGGGGCCACTGGTTTCCCGTGTCCATCTCTCCAAAGTCCGGTGGACTCTTGGCCACATCCCTTCGACTTCCATACTGCTCTTTCCTGTGGGGAACACAAATTCTGCATGTCTATCAGTTTGGATGTGGATACCATGTTCAGTGTACAAAGGTTGGTAGGATGGGTGAAAATATTTACAGGGCATGCGGCCCTTTTCGCTGCCTCATCAGCGCGGCTGTTACCAAGTGACACCGGGTCCTTCTCTGATGTGTGAGCTTTGCACTTGATAACAGCCACTCTGTCTGGAAGCTGAATAGCTCCCAGAAGTCTCCGAATGTATGTCGCATGCGCCACTGGTGTGCCAGCCGCCGTCATGAAATTTCGGAGGCGCCATAGGGCTCCAAAATCATGCACTACTCCGAAAGCATATCTGGAGTCGGTATATATGTTAACTGCTTTTCCCTGGGCCAGTTCACATGCTCTGGTCAGTGCCACCAGTTCCGCTACTTGTGCTGAGTGAGGTGGTCCCAAGGGTTCAGCTTCCACAATACCTTCTCCATCTACTACCGCGTAGCCTGTGCACAGCTCTCCCGTGTCCGTCTGTCTATGACAGCTACCATCAGTGAATAAGGTTATGTCTACCTCACTTAATGGGCTGTCGCTTATGTCAGGACGTGCTGTGAAGGTCTGATTCAGGTAGGTCATGCAATCATGCTTGTCCTCACCCTCACCAAACTCTGCTTTACCATATTCAGCAACATTCCCATCACCCTCCACCCTTTGTGCCTTGGAGGGCACATGAGGAAGGAATGTGGCTGGGTTTAGTGTGTTGCATCTTTTGATGGTAATATTTACT
Organism: Crinia signifera; assembly: GCF_055691185.1. NCBI lineage: Eukaryota > Metazoa > Chordata > Amphibia > Anura > Myobatrachidae > Crinia > Crinia signifera. Next base: position 4,276,985 of record NC_139222.1, on the reverse strand, counting down.
GGGGCCATCAGCGCCAGTTCCCACTTAGTGAACCGTGCTGAGGACAAATGACGTGTTTGGGCAGAATTTAGGAGGGCAGAGACAGCATGGGGAGCATGAACAGTTAAATCGTGTCCCAACACTATGTCCTCACTCTTACTTACTAGTTGTGCTATTGCAGCCACACTTCGTAAGCAAGTTGGGAGTGAGCGTGCTACTGTGTCCAGCTGGCCACTGTAGTACGCTATTGGTCGGTTGGCATCACCATGTTTTTGTACAAGTACTCCTGCCGCACACCCACCTGATTCAGTTCCGTACAGTTCAAAGGGTTTCCCATAATCTGGCATTCCCAGTGCTGGGGCCTTTGTTAGGCTCACCTTTAGTTCCTCGAAAGCCAGTTCAGATTCCTCAGTATGAGAGACCCGTTCTGGCTTAGTTGAGGAAACCATCTCTTGTAGTGGTAATGCCAGAATAGAGAATCCTGGGATCCAATTGCGACAGTATCCACACATGCCTAGGAACGTACGGATCTGATGCTGGGTCTGTGGCAGTACCATGTTCTGAATCACTTGGATTCTGTCGTCGGTGAGGTGTCTCAGCCCTTGGGTAAGGCAGTGGCCCAGATACTTAACCCTGGTCTGGCATAATTGCAGCTTATCCTTTGATACTTTATGTCCTGTCTCTGAGAGATGCATCAGTAGTTGTCTAGTGTCGTCCACTGATGACTCCAGTGACCCAGAACATAACAATAAGTCATCGACATATTGTATCAGTATCGAACCACTCATGGGTTGAAAGGATTGTAAACAATCATGCAAGGCCTGGGAGAAGATGCTGGGGCTGTCTATGAATCCCTGGGGGAGTCGTGTCCAGGTATACTGTACTCCTCTGTAGGTAAAGGCGAACAGATACTGGCTGTCAGGGTGCAAAGGGACGGAGAAGAACGCTGAACACAAATCAATGACTGTGAAATGAGTACAGTGAGGTGGGATTTGCATTAGGATGACAGCTGGGTTTGGCACTACGGGGAATTGGCTCTCAACTACTTTGTTTACCCCTCTTAAATCCTGCACTAGTCTGTAGCCCCTCCCTCCGCTCTTTTTCACAGGAAAGATGGGACTATTGGCCGTGCTGGAAGTTCTAACTAGGATTTCCTGTTGGAGCAATCGTTGGATCACTGGGAATATTCCTAGCTCAACTTCAGGTTTTAAAGGGTATTGCGGTATTTTTGGGGCTATCCTGCCTTCTTTTAAGCGGATCTCTACTGGAGCTACATTTGCCATCAGCCCAGCATCCTGTCCATCTTTAGTCCAAAGGGAACCCGGTATTTGTGCTGTAATTTCAGCTACCCTAGATGGATTTGACTCTACAACAGTGGAATACAACATTAGCCTCTGAGGACTGTCCAGCATATCTTGCACTTCTTGTGTAAGATTTTTAGGAGTGTCTAGGAATACCCCATCGGGAGTGCAATAGATGACACATCCCATTTTACATAGTAAATCTCTACCCAGGAGGTTAGTCGGGGCCGCTGCAGCCAACAGGAAAGAGTGTTTGGTATGCAGAGGCCCGATTGTAACCTCCGCTGGTTTCGTCAGTGGGTAATGTTGTATTTTTCCTGTTACCCCAATTGCTGCTACTGATTTGTTAGTGAAACCCAAGTGAAGAGGAGTGTTGAGAACAGATCTGGCCGCCCCTGTATCAACCAAAAAGGTTTGCCTTACTCCAGCTATATCTACCTTCACCTGAGGTTCCTCTCTAAGGTGTTGAGTTAGTCTAACTGGCTGTAGGATACAGGTATGACCTATTTCCTATTGTCTGACCTGGGTTGCCCTTAGCACAGTGTCAGCCATCAGATGGGGAGGAGGCATGTTGCGTGACCTGTCTGTCTCCTCCCATTGTCTAGTGGCTGGGTATCTCCGTGTCTCACCTTTGTGAGATTCCCATTCTCGCTTATGTGTCTGATAACTCCTGGGGTTTCCTGACCTACAATGAGCTGAGTAGTGACCTTCCCTATTGCAGTTGTAACAGATAATTGGCTTTCTACCTGTGTCCCTGGTGTTTCGTTGGTATGTAGCTTTGTTTGGGGCATTAGTAAGGGTTTGGATGCTAACCATCATCAGTTTGTCAGTTTGCAGTTCCCTGTGCTTCTTAATGTTGCGGTCGTGGTCCACAGCAGATTCCCGTAGGGCATCCACTGTCATTCCACGCCAATTTGGGAAAGAAGTTTGGACTCTGGCTCTCAGGTTTTCCTTAAGCCCTTCCACCAGCACAGAGACAATCATCTCCCTCAGGTGGGGGTCGTCCTTAGGCTCGGAGACACCAGTGTACTTTGATACCTCCAGTAAGGCCTTAGTGAAATAATCAGCAGCAGATTCGCCATCCTTCTGTTTGATAGTAAACATCCTGCTATATTCCACTGTCGCAGGAAAATATACTCCCAACTGTAAGTTAATCAGGCGTATATTTTCCTGGTTGATCTCATCATTTATCTCCATGTCCACTTTCAATCCACTATCCTGAATGAATTTCGGGATGTCTATGTGAGTGGGGAGACAGGCCCTCAACATGATTCTCCAATCCTTGTTGGTGGGCTCATCAGAGTTTCCCAGATCCCTTACAAATTTCCGGCTCAGAGCCAGATCTTTCCTAGGATCAGGGAAATCTGAAATGATGGACCGCAGCTCTAGCCGTGTCCATGGGTTTAGCATGGTCATCTTTCTGGTAGGTATCACACCCTCTCTGTCTGCCTTACCATAGGGAACCTCCAGTGTGCGCATAGGATATGTTTGTACCACATTCGCATTACTGGGACCTGCTTGGGAGTCGTCCGTGTCTGTGCTGTGTGGTGCATCATTACCTGAGTCCAATACTATGCTGTTGGCATCAGCCGTCTCCTCCTCCTGTTCTGGGGCCTCAACAGCGGGTTGAGCTTTTCCCTCAATCATATTAATTGCATGAGAGACGGCCAGTGCCAACAGCTGCTCGTTTTCTTCTCGGGTTTCCTTGTAAGGGGATAAGACAGGGTACAAGTTAGCAACGGTTACATTATTACTTATGTCTTTCTTATGAGTCATTAACCCCTTCGGCACATATGGGGGTGGGGGAGCTGATTCTAGTGTGGCAGCGGTTGCATTTATATTGTGGCTGATTGCGTCCCACAGTCAAGCAGGTGCGAAGGATACGAGGTATGATACTCAATCACCAAGTCTTTCAACTAGCAGCGAACTTCTAGCCAACTTGCAAGGTGCGGCCTAATTTCTCCAGGGCACAACAAACTTGTTTTCCTGTGCCCCCAGAAACTGGATTTCTAAAGTAGTTAATCGGAAACAAGTGCGTTCCGATGTATCTTCTTGTACCCTCCTAGCGGAATCAGTTCCACTGAAGGGGCAGTTCCTATGTGTACGTCGGCACGTACACCCTGTCCTAACTGGACTGTCCTACACTGGACTACACTGCGCTTGAGTCGTGCCGTCACACACCCGTTCGCCTCAGTTATTTTTCACACTGGGCGCTGGTTACACCTTGGTCTTATGCATATATTTGAAATATTTCTGTACAGAAAATCTTCCCAGGCCGGTAGCTTTTCACTAGATACTTATGCAGGTATAAATCCCTTATAATACGCTATAGGAATCTATTAAAATAATGCTTGAGTTGCTTGTTTTTAAAAAAAATGAACAAAAAAAAACTTATTTTCTTTTATTAATCACCGCCTTATTCGCAGTATATTACTATACTGTTTAAATAAAGCTAGTGGTTTAATACTGTTCACCTTTGAGTTCCTATGTGTGCTGCATGTGCAGTACCAATGAACAGCCACGTGTGTACGTGCGTTGTTCACAGGCCGCCGATGAATCGGCCACCCACGTGTTCTATAGTGTATTTGCAAGGTTGCACTCGGGTTTCGCTATACGCAGTAATTGCGCCTAAATGTGGAATAAATCCCTTAACTCCGTCCGAAAGTTACGTATCAAGATGCGAAATAAATCCCGCACTTAATCCGTAAATCACGTACAAAGATGCGAAAATTTCCCGATATGGGCACGTGCGCGCGCACCTTGCGTAATACACAATAGACGCTTTACGTTACTGCAAAAGGCCCAGGACTTGTCACCACGTGGCGGAGTCCCTGGTTTTGCAGTAAAAAGTTATAGTTTTGCACAGAGGGGATCCTCTATGTACTATAATAAACACAGACTCCACGTGTGCGAATCTTATCGCACGTGGTACATATACTGTAATGAACAAGCAACTCAAGACACTATACCCCGTTAAACTACTTGTGGCAGGCAGAAGTACAGTTTACTAAACACTTAATATATGCTTTAAACACGTGGTTTTCACTTATTGTGCTCCGGGTTCAACGCTAGCACTTCCCAAACCCCGCACCGCCGCGGACCTGGCCTATCCAGCAATGGATAATTCTTCCACCCTTTTGTTGGTATAGGTCGGGTCGCACACCTGGTACTGAGTTCTGGAATGTGGAGCGGACGGACGATGCCCCCAATTGTTAATGGCGATTAAATATGACCAGAGAGACAATAAGTGAAATGCGCAGGTTACGTAATAAGTCCGCAACCAACGTACCCTTTATACCTAACTATGTGCGAACAAAACGTAGCGCAGCGTAGCGTACCTTTTATTGTATTATGTACATCAAGAACCAATACCTTAATCAGAGATTCCTTCGCAGTACTTTGTCTCTAATCTGCGAATATACCTTACAGGACAGTGTCCGTAATATACCTTATCGCTATTATGCGAATAAACAGGCACGACCACTGTATAGAAATAAGGAGATAAGAACTCCGTAAAAAGGTTGTATTTAAGTCCCTAATGGACAAAAAGGGGTTACAGAAATAAGAATAAACAGGTATAACAAATGATACAATATACTAACAATGAATACTAAACAGGCTCTGCTAGGGGGAAAAGAATACAGATACAAGACACAATCAGCCAATCAATACAATAAGAATAAATACCGTTAATGCAACCGTTTACCGTCTCATCAAATATGCGAAGCGCAGTCCGGTCAGAGCTCACTATCGTTCAGGGCTGAACTATAGTCCGGTAGAAAGTCAGGGAAAGGTAGATGTGCCGAAGAGAGCTTTTGCTGCTCTGGGTCGCCTATCTTATAGGGTCAGAAAGGGGAGGTCAAAGGCCGTTCTCATTGGTCAGAGGTCGTATGTCAGGTCAGCTGTGATTGGGGGGTAAGATGATACACCTGGTTTGGCTAGGTCCAGGGGAGTGAACTTTAAGAGTCCTTTGTTTGGTGGTTTCGGCGTCAGCAGTGATAAGAACCGGTTTCATCTAGATTCCTTTGTTACATACTTTCAACAGAAACTGTCCCTGGAATATGGATTATGTCCATAACTATCGAGCCGTGTATATTGCGAAATATTCGCAATGACCGGAATACTTCGCACAATGAACGGAACGATACTAAACATGATACAGACAGATGTGTGCAGGGCTAACTAAGCTATGTGTGGCGTTCTAAACCTTTAACTATATTTCATTTAGTGTAAGTGTGTTATTATGAATTTATGTGTGATAGCATGGCTACTCTTCTGGTCCACTTTGTCACACATACTCGGGTATGGAAACTTTATTTGCGCAACTCTGCGAACCAAAATGGCGGCCATACTATCCTAAAATGGTGTGTGTGTAACTCGACTTCCATACCCCCTGACATCATGTCACTGTGTGTTACCAGCCCAGAGATCTGACCAGTCTCCTCCCCGCACTCTATGGTGTATCTCATACATCAGGAGCCATCAGCCCCTATTATACTCCTGCTCTCCCCCTCACATCATGTCACTGTGTGTTACCAGCCCAGAGATCTGACCAGTCTCCTCCCCGCACTCTCTTGTGTATCTCATACATCAGGAGCCATCAGCCCCTATTATACTCCTGCTCTACCCTCACATCATGTCACTGTGTGTTACCAGCCCAGAGATCTGACCAGTCTCCTCCCCGCACTCTCTGGTGTATCTCATACATCAGCAGCCATCAGCCCCTATTATACTCCTGCTCTCCCCCTCACATCATGTCACTGTGTGTTACCAGCCCAGAGATCTGACCAGTCTCCTCCCCGCACTCTTTGGTGTATCTCATACATCAGAAGCCATCAGCCCCTATAATACTTTTGCTCTCCCCTCACATTACGTCACTGTGTGTTACCAGCCCAGAGATCTGACCAGTCTCCTCCCTGCACTCTCTGGTGTATCTGATACATCAGGAGCCATCAGCCCCTATTATACTCCTGCTCTACCCCTCACATCGTGTCACTGTGTGTTACCAGCCCAGAGATCTGACCAGTCTCCTCCCCGCACTCTATGGTGTATCTCATACATCAGGAGCCATCAGCCCCTATTATACTCCTGCTCTCCCCCTCACATCATGTCACTGTGTGTTACCAGCCCAGAGATCTGACCAGTCTCCTCCCCGCACTCTCTGGTGTATCTCATACATCAGCAGCCATCAGCCCCTATTATACTCCTGCTCTCCCCCTCACATCATGTCACTGTGGGTTACCAGCCCAGAGATCTGACCAGTCTCCTCTCCGCACTCTCTAGTGTATCTCATACATCAGGAGCCGTCAGCACCTATTATACTCCTGCTCTCCCCCTCACATCATGTCACTGTGTTACCAGCCCAGAGATCTGACCAGTCTCCTCCCCACACTCTCTGGTGTATCTCATACATCAGCAGTCATCAGCCCCTATTATACACCTGCTCTCCCCCCTCACATCATGTCACTGTGTGTTACCAGCCCAGAGATCTGACCAGTCTCCTCCCCTCACTTCTGGTGTATCTCATACATCAGGAGACCTCAGCCCCCAACAGTTTGCAGTTCCAGCACCTGTAGCTGGTGCTCTAGGATCTCTTACTTGGTGTTGTTTCAAGGGGATCATGATCCGCTTGTCGCTGTTGCTTCTAATTCCATAGAACTTCTTTGAGCCCAGGGACTTGGTCCAAGGTTTTGTTCAGTTTTCTTCCTATTAAGCAACCATCAGTCCTGGGAATCATGGAGCTTCTTCAGGTGGAAGATGATCCTTGGGAGGACATGGCTATTACTTTGGGGGCTGTACATTTTTTGTAAATGCTTGAGGTGATGTTCCTTAGTTTCTTGAGGAACCTCTTTTCTAGAGGAATTGCGGGCAGCCAATTATCTCAAAAATACAGTTTGGTCCCATCCTAATCATTAGATATCTTGGCGCATGCCCCCTTTTCACTCTTCTGCACCTGGGGACTGACCCATGTCCTGGGTTGTCTTCTCCTTGAGATAGCTCTGATCATAAACTGGAGTCCACTTTAAAGCATTTTTATGTTTTGGCTTTGGCTCCTCTTCGTTCTCTCTTGGTCTCTGGGTCATTAAAGCGTTCCTAAAATGAGTGGAATAACTTGGAGAAGGTCTCTGGTCTGGCACTGCGCATTTAGAGTTCCTCAGGTTAAATATACCCAGGAATCTGCTTCTAATGTGGGCAAGGCATCTACAGATGGAGGTTTGGTCTGTACCAGGGTCTCTGCTTCAGCTCTTGCCTTCTACTGGGGATATTTGAATTGGAAAAATAGGCCAGAGAGAGAGGGAGCTCCTTTCTCCGCAAGGCAAAAGGACTGTCTGGAATCTGGTAAAGTCCATTTCCCCAGTTTCAAAAAGTTCAGTCCTCGGCAAGAGGGAAGAGCAGGCTAGTCCTTGGTAATGGGTCAGGGCGGGCTAGTCATTGGGCCCAGGAAGTTGGTCCTGACCTGCCGCTGTTCCATCATAGAATAATTCCACATGACGGTTTGCCCCCACAGATCCTGTGGTGCTTCTTCAGAGATGCAGCCCTCCACATTCATCAAGGCCCTTCATGAAGGCCCTCCTTTTGGACTCTTGACCATCCCTTTACATAGTTATGGAAGTCCTGTAGAGAACCTCCAGTGACTGGGTGCCACCATGGCCCCTGTCTTAATAACCTTTTCATCAAGACCTCTTCCTCTGCGATTCTCCTGTCCCATGTTCATCCTATGCACGAAACTTAAATATTTATCATATTCTAAATTCCAACCATAGGATGCTCTTCTTGGGCTTCATAAGTTGTCCCGCACCAGAAGAGGGTGTTTCATCCTCCGGAAAAGATTGTGGACTTTATTTGCTTGGTCTGTGGAAGAGGGCGGGTTTGATCCATTGGTCAAGAGATTTGATTGAATAAATTGTCTCCCAAGTTCAGTTTAGAAGTTTCCAGACCAGAGACACCCAAGTGGGAAGGGTCACTTTTCTACCTGTCCCGGGTCATCTCTTTTTGGTGCCAGTTAAATATTTACAGATTTCCCCAACATCTGCCCTTGTGATGGGATTTTGAGCACATTTGACCAAAGTATTTATTGATAAATTGAACTTGTGGGAAAACATTTCTATTTCCATATATGTATTTTATTCCCAGCAGATGGATATAGCAGCCTGAACGTCTCAGAGGATCATCTCGTTTTATCTCAGAATTGTAAAATAGATAATGATGATAACATCACCCGAGATTCCCCGGGGGAAACTACAAGTACCCGAATACCTCACCGTGAAGAGATATCATCTGATTCCTTTGATCAGGGAAAATGTTCTCCTGATAACTGTATCAGTACTGGTGCATCTGTTACAGCTCTTACAGTAGATAAAATATTTCCCTCTCCCATAAATGCCAAATGTTTTACACGGAACACAAAGCTTTTGACCCACCAGACAAGTGAGAAGCGATTCCGATGTTTTGAATGTGGGAAATGTTTTAGATATAAATCAGATTTAATTATGCACGAGAGAAGTCACACAGGGGAAAAACCATTTCCATGTTTTCTGTGTGGAAAATGCTTTACACACAAATCAACTCTTGTTATACATGAAAGAAGTCACACAGGTGAGAAACCATTTCCATGCTCTGATTGCGGGAAATGTTTTACCAAGAAATCATCTCTTGTTATACATCAGAGACGTCACATGGGGGAGAAGCCATTTCCATGCTCTGAGTGTGGAAAATGTTTTTTACAAAAATGGGATCTCGTTAGACACGAGACTTGTCACAAGGGTGAGAAACCATTTCCATGCTCTGAATGTGGGAAATGTTTTACAAACAAATCATATTTGATTATACATCTGAGAAGTCACACAGGTGAGAAGCTTTTTCCATGTTCTGAGTGTGGGAAATCTTTTACACTGAATTCAATTCTTGTTGAACATAAGAGAACGCACACAGGTGAGAAGCCATTTCTATGTACTGAGTGTGGGAAATGTTTTACACAGAAATCAATTCTTGTTACACATCAAAGAACACACACAGGCGAGAAACCATTTCCATGTTCTGAATGTGGAAAATATTTTAGATCTAAATCAACTCTAAATATACATGAGAGACGTCACAGACAAGAGAAACGATTTCCATGTTCTGACTGTGGGAAATGTTTCACACAGAAATCACATCTTGTTACACATCAGAGACATCACACACATGAGAACCCATTTCCATGTTCTGAGTGCGGGAAATATTTCAGATATAAATCAAATTTAATTAAACATGAGAGAAGTCACACGAGTGAGAACCTATTTCCATGCTCTGAGTGTGGGAAATGTTTTACACAGAAATCAGAACTTATCATACATCAGAGAACACACACGGGTGCAAAGTCATTTCCATGCCCTGAGTGTGGGAAATGTTTTACAAGGAAATCCAATCTTGTTACACATCAGAGGACGCACACGGGTGCAAAGCCGTTTTCCTGTCATGAGTGTGGGAAATGTTTTACGAGGAAATCAACTCTTGTTACACATCAGAAAAGTCACAATGGGGAAACGCCATTTTCGTGTCCTGAGTAATTGGGGTTACTCGAGTTGTAATTTGTGAAAATATTGTTATCCAAAGAATAAACTTCTGTAAGCATAGTCTGTCTCCTGTTTTTGTGTATTTGTTAACTGAGTCACATGCATCGGTACTTGTGTATTATCACGGCGCCCGGCTACGCTACGTTTTCAACATAGCCTAAGGTACGTTGTCAGCGTAGCAGGCTCCATGATAATACAGTTGTGTGTGTGTTGTGCTTTATACTTAACCTCCTCCGAGCCGGCCACCGCATCCATCGTCCATCATGATCCCCGCTGACTCCCCGCGATGCACTCCCCGGTAGCAGCGTTCAGTCCCCCTCCTCCGGCAGTCACGCGCCAGCAATGTAAATGATGTACAATGTATGTAACTCAGTGTACTGCCGCTAGGTTTCCCTGTTCCCCCAGCGGCACTACGCTAATTGCGTACATTGTACGCTGCGAGTTTCGGAGGAGGGGGACTGAACGCTGCCGCCGGGGAGTGGATCGCGGGGGGTCAGCAGGGATCGTGATGGACGATGGACGCGGTGGCTGACCCGGAGGAGTGTAAGTATAAAGCACATCACACACACATACACAACACACATTTCCCCCACTATCCACGTCATACCCCCACTATCCACGTGGGCGTGGAGTTAATTTTATAAAGTGTGGCGAGCGTCCCCTCACGGGGCTCGCCATGCTTCGGGCTCGCTGCGCTCGCCACACTTTATAAAATTAACTCCAAGCCCACGTGGATACTGGAGGTATGACGTGGATAGTGGGGATATGACGTGGATAGTGGGGATATGACGTGGATAGTGGGGATATGACGTGGATAGTGGAGGTATGACGTGGATAGTGGGGATATGACGTGGATAGTGGAGGTATGACGTGGATAGTGGGGATATGACGTGGATAGTGGGGATATGACGTGGATAGTGGAGGTATAACGTGGATAGTGGGGATATGACGTGGATAGTGGAGGTATGACGTGGATAGTGGGGATATGACGTGGATAGTGGGGATATGACGTGGATAGTGGGGATATGACGTGGATAGTGGGGATATGACGTGGATAGTGGGGATATGACGTGGATAGTGGAGGTATGACGTGGATAGTGGGGATATGACGTGGATAGTGGGGATATGACGTGGATAGTGGAGGTATGACGTGGATAGTGGGGATATGACGTGGATAGTGGGGATATGACGTGGATAGTGGAGGTATGACGTGGATAGTGGGGATATGACGTGGATAGTGGAGGTATGACGTGGATAGTGGGGATATGACGTGGATAGTGGGGATATGACGTGGATAGTGGGGATATGACGTGGATAGTGGGGATATGACGTGGATAGTGGGGATATGACGTGGATAGTGGGGATATGACGCGGATAGTGGGGATATGACGCGGATAGTGGGGATATGACGCGGATAGTGGGGATATGACGTGGATAGTGGGGATATGACGCGGATAGTGGGGATATGACGCGGATAGTGTGGAGGTATGACGCGGATAGTGGGGATATGACGTGGATAGTGGGGATATGACGTGGATAGTGGAGGTATGACGTGGATAGTGGGGATATGACGTGGATAGTGGGGATATGACGTGGATAGTGGAGGTATGACGTGGATAGTGGGGATATGACGTGGATAGTGGGGATATGACGTGGATAGCGGGGGGTATGACGCGGATAGTGGGGGTATGACGCGGATAGTGGGGGTATGACGCGGATAGTGGGGGTATGACGCGGATAGTGGGGGTATGACACGGATAGTGGGGTTATGACGTGGATAGTGGAGGTATGACGTGGATAGTGGGGATATGACGCGGATAGTGGGGGTATGACGCGGATAGTGGGGGTATGACGCGGATAGTGGGGGTATGACGCGGATAGTGGAGGTATGACGTGGATAGTGGGGATATGACGTGGATAGTGGGGATATGACGTGGATAGTGGGGATATGACGTGGATAGTGGGGATATGACGTGGATAGTGGGGGTATGACGTGGATAGTGGGGTTATGACGTGGATAGTGGGGATATGACCTGGATACTGGGGGTATGACGTGGATAGTGGGGTTATGACGTGGATAGTGGGGATATGACGTGGATAGTGGGGATATGACGTGGATAGTGGAGGTATGACGTGGATAGTGGGGATATGACGTGGATACTGGGGGTATGACGTGGATAGTGGGGGTAGGACGTGGATAGTGGGGATATGACGTGGATAGTGGGGATATGACGTGGATAGTGGGGGTATGACCTGGATACTGGGGGTATGACGTGGATAGTGGGGATATGAAGCATTGTGTATTATTATAGCTCCAGAACAAGTTACGTAGTTCACATAGCCAGCATAGTGCTGTATTGGTATTCTCAATGCACCACTACATAATGGGCGCCCTGATAATACACAAGTACCGATGCATCTTAAGTACTCTCCTCCTGTATGCTCCACCGTCTAGATCATCTGTCATGATCAGTAATAGCACATCTTGTGCAATGCGAGGTCCACAAGACGCGCTTCACAATTACATGGATTGGCCAATGCACAACTCTTTTCCAAATGTATTAATACCCCCAAAAGGCCTCATGACACAGCTGGGAATTTGCATAGGCTAGCGAGGTAGAGTGAAATCGCACCCAGTTTTTGTATCGAACACCAGACGTCGCAGACTCAGAGTAGCCAGAGACATACTCATCGGCTGCGATGAATACAGGTGTATCCGGCCTGGTGCTGACCTCACACACCCTCCCATAATACAGGTGTATCCGGCCTGGTGCTGACGTCACACACCCTCCCCTAATACAGGTGTATCCGGTCTGGTGCTGATGTCACACACCCTCCCCTAATACAGGTATATCCGGTCTGGTGCTGACATCACACATCCTCCCCTAATACAGCCATATCCGGCCTGGTGCTGACGTCACACACCCTCCCCTAATACAGGTATATCCGGCCTGGTGCTGACGTCACACACCCTCCCCTAATACAGGTGTATCCGGTCTGGTGCTGATGTCACACACCCTCCCCTAATACAGGTATATCCGGCCTGGTGCTGACGTTACACACCCTCCCCTAATACAGGTATATCCGGCCTGGTGCTGACATCACACACCCTCCCCTAATACAGGCATATCCGGCCTGGTGCTGACCTCACACACCCTCCCATAATACAGGTGTATCCGGCCTGGTGCTGACGTCACACACCCTCCCCTAATACAGGTGTATCCGGTCTGGTGCTGATGTCACACACCCTCCCCTAATACAGGTATATCCGGTCTGGTGCTGATGTCACACACCCTCCCCTAATACAGGTGATATTTCTTTATTTAGAACTTGCAACAGAAAGACATAAACATTTCATACAGAAAAACGAGTACATGCGATTATACATGAGCCCCTTTTCTTGCGTAAAAACATTGTCCATGAAAAGACCGTATAAAGTCCACTTACATCGGTCTTAGAATTAAAAGAAAAGAAAAGCGGGCTTATCACATGCATAATACAACAATACATCAGCTGGAAACATAATGAATCATACAATACCACATAACACAACAAACTTATTTACATGCGGTATTTACAACTGCATGCAAGAGGAAATGATCTGGTGCTACAGGTATATGTAAAACCGCATATTTGTGTAATGTACGTCTAAGGGAGTGAAAGGATAGCAAAGCCACAAGCCAGAGAGACTACCGAAAGTCAGCCGCCCACTCAAGGGGGCCGAAGATGGCGCCACAGCCTGGCCCATCTCCCGGCCTCCATCCGGCGTCTCTCCAGATCCCTCAATTTCCACACCTCGTGCAAAATGTCAGTAACCACCACCACACAGGGGAGGACTTTCTGCCTAATGGATACCTGACACCGTGCATTCCACGTGAAATATCTAACAACTATGCTGACTAAGAACAAAGTGGATAACTCAAACCGACCCGGATGCTTGAACGCCCCATAGGCCCACTCCGGGTAACTGAGCCCCGAAAGGCACGGGATTCCCAAGGCCCTGGAAACACCCTTGTAGACCTCCACATTGAAGGGACACCTGAGCAAGAAATGGTCCATAGTCTCCTCCTCCCCCAGACACTCCTCCCGTGGACAACCACGATCATCGGCATTTCTATGCTTCAGGTTTCCCCTCACGTAAAGCCTCCCGTGGAAGGAGAGCCAGGCAATGTCCTGATATTTCAGAGGGATCCTCCCAGAATTAACAAGGGCCAGCCCCTCCGATGACAAATTACCCGGGCAGTCCCTCAGTGACAGCTGTTCCCGGAAGTGAGACTGCAAAACCTTCTTCTCCAGCTCCCTTCTAGAAGAACCTTTGACTGTTCCCGCTTCCAGGCCCCACCGCCTTGTCACTTTCAAGACAGGAGCCACGTAGGCCGGGAGGTATCCACGGCGGACTCGCAGACTTTTAACACTCCCTCCCTCTAACCATGCGTTGAGGAAAGGAGACACCCAGACTCTGAAACCTTCTACCCATCGAGGAGGAGCCTCTAATTGGAGGCTTGACAGATGTAATTTAATAAAGGTCATCAAAAAGAATAGCACTGGGTTGACCATACCCAGGCCTCCTTCCCTCCTCGACCTGTAGGTGACAGTCCTCTTGATCAGATTCAGTTTGTTTCCCCAGAGCATCTGAAAAAACAAAGCATAAATCTTTGCCCATCTCGACTCTGGCAAAAGGCACACATAGCTGACGTACAAGAACACAGGGATCAGGTAAGTCTTGATCAGGTCCACCCTTTCCCTGAGAGACAGCTTCCACCTCTTCCAGCGCTCTACCTTCTGGCCGGCCTCTACCAGTCTGGAATCCCAATTTCGCGTGGCGTAATCGCCCGGGCCAAATTCGATGCCTAAGACTTTGATCACCTGGCTCGCCCGGGGGAGACCATCCGGAAGGTCAAATTCCTGGCCCTCCTCCCCCATCCAGAAAACCTCACTCTTGTCCTGATTGACCAGGGAACCCGACGCCATCGAGTATTCCTGGATGGCCGATACCACCGCATCCGCCTCTGACGGATCCGACAGGATGACGGTGACATCGTCCGCGTAGGCCACTGCCTCCAGCGAATGCTCCGGGCTCAGCTGGACTCCCCTCACAATGCCACCCTCCAGTCTTCTAATGAAGGGGTCGATGGCAAAAACATACAGGAGGGGGCTTAGAGGGCAGCCCTGCCGAACACCCGAATTCACTGAAAAGGTCGGACCTACCCAACCATTCACAAGAGGGAAGCTCTCGGCTTGCCTGTAGATTACCCGCAGCCAATTTACCACCCTCACTGGGAGGCCATACCTAGCCAGTAGAGCCCACAGGTATTCGTGGTTTACCCTGTCAAAAGCCTTTGCCTGATCCAACGCCAGCAGGTACTTTCCCCACTTCTCAGCCCTGCACCGCTCCACGGCCTCCCGGATGCCAAGGACAGCACTAAAAGTGCTCCTGCCTTTCACAGTGCAGTGCTGAGAAGGCGAAAGCAAAGACTCGGAAACCTCCATCAGTCTGTTAAAGAGCACCTTTGCCAGAATCTTCCTATCCGTATCGAGAAGGGCGATGGGGCGCCAGTTCTCAACACGGGACGGGTCCCTCCCTTTGGAGAGCAAGATAAGGGCAGACAATCTCATGGAAGGAGGGAGCAGGCCCTCACCCAGGCACTCATTAAATACTTCCACGAGACGAGGGGCCAAGAGGTCACAGAAACACTTAAAGAGTTCGGAGGTTAACCCATCCGGACCCGGGGCCTTTTTCATAGACAAGGAGCCTATGGCCTTCTTGACCTCGTCCACCGTTATCTCCTCACCAAGGGAATCAAGAGCACTACCATGGCTCCCGAGACCTGGCGTCTCCAAAAGAAACCGTTCCATCTTCTCTCTGATAGGCGGCTTCTCAGATAGAAGGTCGGAGTAGAAGGATTGCACAACTCCCAGGATGCCCTCCCGATCCTCGCGGAGGACACCCTGGCCATCATACAACCCTCTCACCTCCTTACAGTCAACCGAACTCCTGCAATTCTGGTAGGGATCAGGCGAGTGGTATTTCCCATAATCCCTTTCCAAAATCAAAGAAGCATATCGGTTGTACTGGTACTCCTTCATCTGAGCTTTCACCCGGGAGATTTCCCCACCATCACCCTGCTCAGAGATCAGGAAATCTAATTTCTTTCTCAAGGCACAGTAGACACGGTTCCTGACCAAGTTCTCTCTGGCTACGAGGTCGCGAAAAAACCTGCGAGTCCTTTTTTTACATACCTCCCACCACTCAGACCTGTTCCAACCCGCCTCCAAAAGTGACTCCTGAGATTGAAAGAAGTCTCTGAAGGACTGTCTAACCTCTTCCCTCTCAAGGAGTTTGGAGTTCAAGCGCCAAAGGCCCCGGCCTTTCTGAGGGGACTCTGAGGCGTTCAAGGACACACACAGACAAACGTGATCGGAGAACTCTACCGGCCTCAGCTTGGGAACCGAGGTTTTCGAGCTCTCCTTAACAAAAACCCTATCTATTCTACTCCTACAACTACCTCTATGATAGGTGAACCCCGTGAGGTCTGGGGAGTGTCGAACGTGCACATCCACCAGACCGGACTGTCTAATCATACTCACTAGAAAGAGGGAGTCGTAGCCCAGAGTAGCCCTTGACCCTCCCCTGTCTTTGGGCCTAATTATGGTGTTAAAATCACCGCCAAAGACTATCTGCCGGGCTACGAAGAGATACGGTTTTATCTCTCTGAAAAGACACTTCCTGTCCCACTTAGTCTGGGGCCCATAGATATTAATAAGCCTCAGGTCGTGCCCCTTCAGATTGACATCCAAAACCATACACCTGCCTACTTGTACCTCGATGACTCGCTGGATGGTAACTTCGGTGGTAAAAAGAATCCCCAGCCCTCCGTACGGCTCGGCAGCCAGAGACCAGAAGGACGGCCCACGTCTCCACTCGGTTTTTGCCTTGTGAATATCCGCGAGCCGCCTCAATCTGGTCTCCTGCAAAAAAACAAAATCTACATTTAAGGAATTGAAAAAATCATAAGCTAACTGCCGAGCACGTACGGACAAGATAGATGCCACATTGTGTGTGGCAAATCTTATGGGCTGGGGGGCCATCCTTCAGAGTCACCGAGCGTAGGGACCAGATCACTTCCTCTTCACACGCTTATCCTGAAGGTCGTCATCCGACCCCCACCTCTTAACACTGACCCCCGGGCCGACATCCTCCTCCTCCACAATCGGCAGGATATCATCTTCCATCACCTCTATTATCTCGACAACCTTCTTGACTTCCTCAAGAACCCCCTTGTCAGGAACACCGCCCCCAGACACCTGAGCCAGCGATGCCCCCAGAGGTATACCCTGAGGAGTGTTGTCGACCACCACGGGAGGACCTGGGTCGACATGAGGACCGATGAGGTTAGAGCCACCGGGATCCGGATCAGGGACAGCGCCAGACAGGGGAGGCCCCGCGACGCCTACCTGGCCGTCACCCTGTCCCAGCTGAACCACCTGTTCCGTTACCTTCTGCTCCACCAGCACATCCTCCACCCCATCTGTCCTCAATTGAGGCGCCAAGTCCTCCACCGTGCATACTTTTTTCTGAACCCCAGAAGCGGTATTTTTCAGGAAGGACCTACACTTCAGGACAAAGGGCTCTACCCCCTCGTTTGCTTTCTCCTGGGCAAGGCTAGGCTGCTCATCCACCTTTCTTTTCTTCCTCAACCTCTGCCTCTTTGGCCTCAGCACAAGACTACCGTCCGCCTCCTTCACCACGTCCCCTTCTCCCTCTGCCTCCTCTTCGCTTGCCAGGGAGAAGAAGCTGTTTGACAGGCTAATCTGCTTGTCCGCCTTATCCTTCTTTTTCTTCCCCTTCCCTTTCCCCACCAGCTGAAAAGGGGCATCTTCCACTCCACTCTTCCGAGCCACCACCTTATCAGACACACCAGAGGGTCCCTCCACTACCCTCTGCAACTGGGAGGTCAGAGCCGACAGGGGGCCAGGATTGGGCTGTTGGGGCCCCCCGGAAAGGTCCGACTGGATCACGACTCCAGCCGACACCACCGATGGAGCCCCCACCAGCCCACCCTCCACCTCCACTGCCGCCCCCTCCATCTCCCTGTCCAAAGAGGTGTTATGGAAAGCCATCGGGCAGCTAGAAAAGGCATGGCCATCATCCCCACACAAATTACAAACTATTTTGTCGCAATCTTTGGCCAAATGCCCGAGGCTATTACATCTTGAACACTTCTGGCTTGGACAGTCACGACTATAGTGGCGAAAGTCCCCACACCTGTGACACTCCCTGGGCTGACCGGGGTAAAAGCACTGCACCCTATCCTTGCCTATGAATGCAGCTGACGGTATGTGGCAACCTTCCCTTAAATTTGCATAGACCGCCCATGCCCCACCCCACACATCCCTAGCCCCTGGGACCTTCTCTAAAGGGGACAAAAGCTTCGCCCCATGCCTCTGCAGCCAGAAACAAATATCCGATGGGCTCAGGGACTCATTCCGAACTAGTACATTCACTTTAACTCTTTCTTGTCTGGTTATGGCATAGGCCTTAAATTTATTCCACCAGTCGTTATGTTTCACCTCCCCCCACTTGGACCAAAACTTCTGTAAGCCATAGTATGTCATGAAACTGATATCAAATTCAGGGGCGCCTACCGGGTGTATACATGCAAAGAAATCCTCTTTTTTAAAGCCCAGAAGAAAGAGCCTATCCAGAACATCAGCGGAGGTAGGAGTTAACCCTTCTGTTACCCATTTAAGCTGGACAGCATTCCTCCTCTTTGCTGGCTGTCCCCATGTAGGCTTGGGCCTGGCTGTCTCCACTCGCACCGGACCTGCAGACAGGATCCCAGCGTAAGAAACCACAGGCGGCACCACCACCGGCACTGCGGAGG
Organism: Crinia signifera; assembly: GCF_055691185.1. NCBI lineage: Eukaryota > Metazoa > Chordata > Amphibia > Anura > Myobatrachidae > Crinia > Crinia signifera. Next base: position 4,258,265 of record NC_139222.1, on the reverse strand, counting down.
ATACCGATGCCGCAGGGGTCACAGGAGCCACTGAGGGCGCAGCACGCACAGGAGACGCCACCCGAACGGCCGTACTGGGCCCACCTGCACCCCCAGCCTTCCGCTTTTCACCTTCCCCTCTCTTTTGTTTTTCTTTAACAGCAACATCAGTACCCTCATTCACCACCCTAATTTTGTCCCCAAACACAGTCTCAACCGTTACCCCTTTAACCGAGGGCTGGCACTCCATCTCCTCTGGCTGCAATATTGGACCTGGCACACCCCCCTCCTCCAATATTCTAATGCGGTCATACAGAGGGTTATCCCCTTCCGATCCCACTTCCACCTCATCCGAACTCTTGTTAGGGGGAAGTTCTGCACTCACAATCACCTCTTTTCCCTGCAGCTCAGCAATTTTTAATTTCAATGCATCCTTCTCCACATTTCTAATTTCTAGCTCTGCCTGCAATTCTTGGATCAACGCATTGAGCACCGGTCTTTTGGTGCTGAAGGCGTTGTTCCGCTCCTTCTTTTTGATTGTAATTTTGTTCAGCAGCCTAACAATCCTAGTTTCCAGAGCCAGCACTCTGGATTGCAAGTCCTGCACACACATAACAGTCTCTTCCACCGGCTGGCTTACACCCACAGTAACAGCAGTATCAGCCCCCTCCCCTGTGCTGACATGTGTTGCATCCACCAGTTCCCCCCCATCAGCCACAATACCCTGCACAACAGTTCCCAATGGGGGTACAACACATTTCTTTATGGACTCAACCATACCACCCCCTCCCCCTGCACTGGTAACAGTGTCCAGCAGTACCCCATTGTCTGTTACTGCGAGCACCACATCAGCAACCAGTGCAGGCACATCACCCTGCAGCATAGTGACCACAGGAGGCTTTTCATCAACAGGTACAGTACTTGCAATGGAGGTGCCCTGGACACCCACCTCCTCCGCCAGGGCCACCTCATCTTCACATACCACATATAGCGCCGGCTCAGGGGCGCTGACGTCACCCGCCATTCTGCAGCAGCCGCCGCCATCTTCATTTTCGCTGGCCGGGCATACAGGCGCTACCACGCCGTCGCCCGCCGCGTTCCTGCAGCCGCCATCCTCCTTCCCCCCCGCCGCCTCCTGTCCCACGCAGCCGGCCGCGTCATCCGCGGCCGCCGATGCCGCGTCATCACCGGGCGCCGCAGCCGTCTCTCCGGGTGCCGCGGCCGCCTCTCCGCTTGTTTGTTCTCCAGCGCTGGCGTCACCTGCCGGGACCCGCGAGCTGTCCGCATCCACGGACAGGGACGCCAGCACCTCCCCGCCATCCAGCTTTTGTCGCTCCAGGCCGCCATCCACGCCAGCCCGCGCCTCTCCCTTCTTCACAGGCGCCGGACTGGACACCATCTCGTTCCCCGCAGCCAGCACCTCCGCAGCCTGCACCCGGGCAGCAGGCTCCATTATAGCAGACACCACCACCGCAGCCCCGCTTTCTTCACCTCTGCTAGGCACAATAAAGTCAATGGGCCCTGGCAGTATGCCATCCTCTTCCTCCCCCACCGTCACATACACATTTTTCCCAATAAAAGTACCTTCTAAGACACTGTCCACACCAGGCTGCACCCCAGGCACCATGGGTTCAGCATTGGAGATATGCACTTGAACCTCCGGAAACTTCTCAGCCACTGGGGGCCCTGCAGCAACATGGGCTTTGGGCTCAGCTGCCACTGGGGCACAAACGACTGTAGCCTGCAGTTTAGGTGGGGGGATAAGCGGCCTTCCGCTAGGCAGGATTAAGCTGACTTGGGAGACCTTCCCAGTTCCTTGTCCATCCGGGCAGCTGGAACTTTTAGTCGAATCATTCAGAGGGGCCCGTCCCGAGCTCTCCCCCTTCGGCATCTTCAAAATCCCCTTCCGGCCACCTGCCCCTGATGACATTGGGGCTAGGCCCGGACTGGGCCCGGCAGCCGGGGGGCTCTCCTGGGCAGCAGCCCCAGGAGGCTCCATAGCACTGGGGATAAATCCCCTAATCAAGTCCCAGGCTTTTCGGCCTACTCTGGAAGTCAGGAGCTCAGCAACACACAGCTCCTCCCCTAATACAGGTGTATCCGGCCTGGTGCTGACGTCACACACCCTCCCCTAATACAGGTCATATTTCTTTATTTAGAACTTGCAACAGAAAGGCATAAACATTTCATACAGGAAAACAAGTACATGCGATTATACATGAGCCCCTTTTCTTGAGTAAAAACATTGTCCATGAAAAGACCGTATAAAGTCCACTTACAACGGTCTTAGAATTTAAAAGAAAAGAAAAGCGGGCTTTTCACATGAATAATACACAATACATCAGCTGGAAACATAATACATCATACAATATCACATAACACAACAAACTTATTTACATGCGGTATTTACAACTGCATGCAAGAGGAAATGATCTGGTGCTACAGGCATATGTAAAACCGCATATTTTGTGTAATGCACATCTAAGGGAGTGAAAGGATAGCAAAGCCACAAGCCAGAGAGACTACCGTAAGTCAGCCGCCCACTCAAGGGGGCCGAAGATGGCGCCACAGCCTGGCCCATCTCCCGGCCTCCATCCGGCGTCTCTCCAGATCCCTCAATTTCCACACCTCGTGCAAAATGTCAGTAACCACCACCACACAGGGGAGGACTTTCTGCCTAATGGATACCTGACACCGTGCATTCCACGTGAAATATCTAACAACTATGCTGACTAAGAACAAAGTGGATAACTCTAACCGACCCGGACGCTTGAACGCCCCATAGGCCCACTCCGGGTAACTGAGCCCCGAAAGGCACAGGATTCCCAAGGCCCTGGAAACACCCTTGTAAACCTCCACATTGAAGGGACACCTGAGCAAGAAATGGTCCATAGTCTCCTCCTCCCCCAGACACTCCTCCCGTGGACAACCACGATCATCGGCATTTCTATGCTTCAGGTTTCCCCTCACGTAAAGCCTCCCGTGGAAGGAGAGCCAGGCAATGTCTTGATATTTCAGAGGGATCCTCCCGGAATTAACAAGGGCCAGCCCCTCTGATGACAAATTACCCGGGCAGTCCCTCAGTGACAGCTGTTCTTGGAAGTGGGACTGCAAAACCTTCTTCTCCAGCTCCCTTCTAGAAGAACCTTTGACTGTTCCCGCTTCCAGGCCCCACCGCCTTGTCACTTTCAAGACAGGAGCCACGTAGGCCGGGAGGTATCCACGGCGGACTCGCAGACTTTTAACACACCTTCCCTCTAACCATGCGTTGAGGAAAGGAGACACCCAGACTCTGAAACCTTCTACCCATCGAGGAGGAGCCTCTAATTGGAGGCTTGACAGATGTAATTTAATAAAGGTCATCAAAAAGAATAGCACTGGGTTGACCATACCCAGGCCTCCTTCCCTCCTCGACCTGTAGGTGACAGTCCTCTTGATCAGATTCAGTTTGTTTCCCCAGAGCATCTGGAAAAACAAAGCATAAATCTTCGCCCATCTCGACTCTGGCAAAAGGCACACATAGCTGACGTACAAGAACACAGGGATCAGGTAAGTCTTGATCAGGTCCACCCTTTCCCTGAGAGACAGCTTCCACCTCTTCCAGCGCTCTACCTTCTGGCCGGCCTCTACCAGTCTGGAATCCCAGTTTCGCGTGGCGTAATCGCCCGGGCCAAATTCGATGCCTAAAACTTTGATCACCTGGCTCGCCCGGGGGAGACCATCCGGAAGGTCAAATTCCTGGCCCTCCTCCCCCATCCAGAAAACCTCACTCTTGTCCTGATTGACCAAGGAACCCGACGCCATCGAGTATTCCTGGATGGCCGATACCACCGCATCCGCCTCCGATGGATCCGACAGGATGACGGTGACATCGTCCGCGTAGGCCACTGCCTCCAGCGAATGCTCCGGGCTCAGCTGGACTCCCCTCACAATGCCACCCTCCAGCCTTCTAATGAAGGGGTCGATGGCAAAGACATACAGGAGGGGGCTTAGAGGGCAGCCCTGCCGAACACCCGAATTCACTGAAAAGGTCGGACCTACCCAACCATTCACAAGAGGGAAGCTCTCGGCTTGCCTGTAGATTACCCGCAGCCAATTTACCACCCTCACTGGGAGGCCATACCTAGCCAGTAGAGCCCACAGGTATTCGTGGTTTACCCTGTCAAAGGCCTTTGCCTGATCCAACGCCAGCAGGTACTTTCCCCACTTCTCAGCCCTGCACCGCTCCACGGCCTCCCGGATGCCAAGGACAGCACTAAAAGTGCTCCTGCCTTTCACAGTGCAGTGCTGAGAAGGCGAAAGCAAAGACTCGGAAACCTCCATCAGTCTGTTAAAGAGCACCTTTGCCAGAATCTTCCTATCCGTATCGAGAAGGGCGATGGGGCGCCAGTTCTCAACCCGGGACGGGTCCCTCCCTTTGGAGAGCAAGATAAGGGCAGACAATCTCATGGAAGGAGGGAGCAGGCCCTCACCCAGGCACTCATTAAATACTTCCACGAGACGAGGGGCCAAGAGGTCACAAAAACACTTAAAGAATTCAGAGGTTAACCCATCCGGACCTGGGGCCTTTTTCATAGCCAAGGAGCCTATGGCCTTCTTGACCTCGTCCACTGTTATCTCCTCACCAAGGGAATCAAGAGCACTACCATGACTCTCGAGACTAGCGTCTCCAAAAGAAACCGTTCCATCTTCTCTCTGATAGGCGGCTTCTCAGATAAAAGGTCGGAGTAGAAGGATTGCACAACTCCCAGGATGCCCTCCCGATCCTCGCGGAGGACACCCTGGCCATCATACAACCCTCTCACCTCCTTACAGTCAACCGAACTCCTGCAATTCTGGTAGGGATCAGGCGAGTGGTATTTCCCATAATCCCTCTCCAAAATCAAAGAAGCATATCGGTTGTACTGGTACTCCTTCATCTGAGCTTTCACCCGGGAGATTTCCCCACCATCACCCTGCTCAGAGATCTGGAAATCCAATTTCTTTCTCAAGGCACAGTAGACACGGTTCCTGACCAAGTTCTCTCTGGCTACGAGGTCGCGAAAAAAGCTGCGAGTCCTTTTTTTACATACCTCCTACCACTCAGACCTGTTCCAACCCGCCTCCAAAAGTGACTCCTGAGATTGAAAGAAGTCCCTGAAGGACTGTCTAACCTCTTCCCTCTCAAGGAGTTTGGAGTTCAAGCGCCAAAGGCCCCGGCCTTTCTGGGGGGACTCTGAGGCGTTCAAGGATACACACAGACAAACGTGATCGGAGAACTCTACTGGCCTCAGTTTGGGAACCGAGGTTTTCGAGCTCTCCTTAACAAAAACCCTATCTATTCTACTCCTACAACTACCTCTATGATAGGTGAACCCCGTGAGGTCTGGGGAGTGTCGAACGTGCACATCCACAAGACCCGACTGTCTAATCATACTCACTAGAAAGAGGGAGTCGTAGCCCAGAGTAGTCCTTGACCCTCCCCTGTCTTTGGGCCTAATTATGGTGTTAAAATCACAGCCAAAGACTATCTGCCGGGCTACAAAGAGATACGGTTTTATCTCTCTGAAAAGACACTTCCTGTCCCATTTGGTCTGGGGCCCATAGATATTAATAAGTCTCAGGTCATGCCCTTTCAGATTGACATTCAAAACCATACACCTGCCTACTTGCACCTCGATGACTCGCTGGATGGTAACTTCGGTTGTAAAAAGAATCCCCAGCCCTCCGTACGGCTCGGCAGCCAGAGACCAGAAGGACGGCCCACGCCTCCACTCGGTTTTTGCCTTGTGAATATCCGCGAGCCGCCTCAATCTGGTCTCCTGCAAAAAAACAAAATCTACATTTAAGGAATTGAAAAAATCATAAGCTAACTGCCGAGCACGTACGGACAAGATAGACGCCACATTGTGCGAGGCAAATCTTATGGGCAGGGGGGCCATCCTTCAGAGCCACCGAGCGTAGGGACCAGATCACTTCCTCTTCACACGCTTTTCCTGAAGATCCCCATCCGACCCCCACCTCTTAACACTGATCCCCGGGCCGACATCCTCCTCCTCCACAATCGGCAGGATGCCATCTTCCACCACTTCTACTACCTCGACCACCTTCTTGACTCCCTCAAGAACCCCCTTGTCAGGAACACCACCCCCAGACACCTGAGCCAGCGATGCCCCCAGAGGTATGCCCTGAGGAGTGTTGTCGACCACCACGGGAGGACCTGGGTCGACATGAGGACCGATGAGGTTAGAGCCACCGGGATCCGGACCGGGGACAGCGCCAGACAGGGGAGGCCCCGTGACGCCTACCTGGCCGTCACCCTGTCCCAGCTGAACCACCGGTCCCGTTACCTTCTGTTCCACCAGCACCTCCTCCACCTCATCCACCCTCAATTGAGGCGCCAAGTCCTCCACCGTGCATACTTTTTTCTGAGCCTCAGAAGCGGTATTTTTCAGGAAGGACCTACACTTCAGGATAAAGGGCTCTACCCCCACATTCGCTTTTTCCTGGGCAAGGCTGGGCCGCTCATCCACCTTTCTTTTCTTCCTCAGCCTCTGCCTCTTTGGCCTCAGCACAAGACTGCCGTCCGCCTCCTTCATCACATCCCCTTCCCCCTCTGCCTCCTCTTCACTTGCCAGGGAGAAGAAGCTGTTTGACAGGCTAATCTGCTTGTCCGCCTTATCCTTCTTATTCTTCCCCTTCCCTTTCCCCACCAGCTGGAAAGGGGCATCTTCCACTCCGCTCTTCCGAGCCACCACCCTATCAGACACACCAGAGGGTCCCTCCACTACCCTCTGCAACTGGGAGGTCAGAGCCGACAGAGGGCCAGGATTGGGCTGCTGGGGCCCCACGGAAAGGCTCGACTGGACCACGACTCCAGCCGACACCACCGACGGAGTCCCCACCAGCCCACCCTCCACCTCCACTGCCGCCCCCTCCATCTCCCTGTCTAAAGAGGTGTTGTGGAAAGCCATCGGGCAGCTAGAAAAGGCATGGCCATCATCCCCACACAAATTACAAACTATTTTGTCGCAATCTTTGGCCAAATGCCCGAGGCTATTACATCTTGAACACTTCTGGCTTGGACAGTCACGACTATAGTGGCGAAAGTCCCCACACCTGTGACACTCTCTGGGCTGACCGGGGTAAAAGCACTGCACCCTATCCTTGCCTATGAATGCAGCTGACGGTATGTGGCAACCTTCCCTTAAATTTGCATAGACCGCCCATGCCCCACCCCACACATCCCTAGCCCCTGGAACCTTCTCTAAAGGGGACAAAAGCTTCGCCCCATGCCTCTGCAGCCAGAAACAAATATCCGATGGGCTCAGGGACTCATTCCGAACGAGTACATTCACTTTAACTCTTTCTTGTCTAGTTATGGCATAGGCCTTAAATTTATTCCACCAGTCGTTATGCTTCACCTCCCCCCACTTGGACCAAAACTTCTGTAAGCCATAGTATGTCATGAAACTGATATCAAATTCAGGGGCGCCTACCGGGTGTATACATGCAAAGAAATCCTCTTTTTTAAAGCCCAGAAGAAAGAGCCTATCCAGAACATCAGCGGAGGTAGGAGTTAACCCTTCTGTTACCCATTTAAGCTGAACAGCATTCCTCCTCTTTGCTGGCTGTCCCCATGTAGGCTTGGGCCTGGCTGTCTCCACTCGCCCTGGACCTGCAGACAGGATCCCAGCGTAAGAAACCACGGGCGGCACCACCACCGGCACTGCGGAGGATACCGATGCCGCAGGGGTCACAGGAGCCACTGAGGGCGCAGCACGCACAGGAGACGCCACCCGTACCGCCGTACTGGGCCCACCGGCACCCCCAGCTTTCCGCCTTTCACCTTCCCCTCTCTTCTGTTTTTCTTTAACAGCAACATCAGTACCCGTATCCACAATCCTAATTTTGTCCCCAAACACGGTCTCAACTGTTACCCCTTTAACCGGGGACTGGCACTCCCTCTCCTGTGGCTGCAATATTGGACCTGGCACACCCCCCTCCTCCAATATTCTAATACGGTCATACAGAGGGTTATCCCCTTCCAATCCCACTTCCGCCACTTCCGAACTCTTGTTAGGGGGAAGCTCTGCACTCTCAGTCACCTCTTTCCCCTGCAGCTCAGCAATTTTTAATTTCAGTGCATCCTTCTCCTCATTTCTAGTTTTTAGTTCTGCCTGCAGCTCTTGGATCAACGCATTGAGCACCGGTCTTTTGGTGCTGAAGACGTTGTTCCTCTCCTTTTTTTTATTGTAATTTTGTTCAGTAGCCTAACAGACCTGGTTTCCAGAGCCTGCACTCTGGATTGCAAGTCCTGCACACACACCAAAGCCCCCTCCACAGGCTGGCCCATCTCCATAGCAGCAACAGTGCCAAACTCCCCACTTGTGCTGGCAACTTCATTCAGCTGTTCCCCCCCCTCAGACATTGCACACTGTGAGTCTGTGCAATCTGTGCCACTCACCAATGTGGGCACTTCACACTGCATTATATTTATTGCAGGGGTCACCAAACAATTTAGACCATTCACCAGTCCAGAGTCCCCCTGGGTGCCCCCCTCCAGTCCAGAGTCCCCTTGGGTGCCCCCCTCCCCCGCCAAAGCCCCCCCGCCACCACATACTAACTTCACAGTCGGCTCAGGTGCGATGACGTCACCCGCCGACTGGCTGCAGCCGCCGCCATTTTCACCCACACAGCCCGGGTCCATAGGCGCCTCCACACCGCCTCCCGCTGCGTCCTCCAGGCCGCCATCCGACAAGCTCCCCGCCGCCAGCTCTAGCACGCCAGCCGCAGGCGCCATCACCTTACTTTCGCTGCGTCCACCGCTGACGTCACCCGCCTGGTCCCGCGAGCCGGCCGCATCTATAGGCAGGGGCTCCAGCATCGCGTCGTCGATCTCCCTCTCCACGGGGGCCGCAGACTCCGCGACCACCTCTTCAGGCTGCGCTTCACCCTTCACGGGCACAGGCGCCGGGGCATCCATCAACTCAGGTCCCTGATCCGCCTCCACTTCAGCCCGCGCCAGGACATCAGGGCACACCGCAGCCGGCACAAGCACCGCCATATCAGCCACAGACAGCATGCCTTCCTTCACCTCCTCCTCCGGTAAGAACACACACTCGGCAGATGTCCCTTCAGGGCTGCTGGTCACACTGGTCTTCTCCCCAAACGCTGTGGGCCCGACATCCATTATAGCTGACCCATTAGCAGGGGTATCCATTTTCACAGACGTCTGTATTTCACAAGCGTTCACTGCCACCGGGGGCCTTACAGCACCGGGCACCTTGGGCTCCCCTGACACCGGGTTCAGACCAACTACAGGCTGTAGCTTAGGTGGGGGGATAAGCAGCCTTCCACTTGGTAAAATCAGGCTAGTTTGAGAAGCCTTCACAGCTCTTTGCCCATCCGGGCAGCTGGAATTCTTATCCGATTCACTCTGGGGGGCCCAACACGAGCTCCCCCCCTTAGGCATCTCCAAAACCCCCTTCTGGCCACCTGCCCCCGATGGTATTGGGGCTAGGCCCGGACTGGGCCCGGCAGCCGGGGGGCTCTCCTGGGCAGCAGCCCCAGGAGGCTCCATAGCACTGGGGATAAATCCCCTAATCAAGTCCCAGGCTTTTCGGCCTACTCTGGAAGTCAGGAGCTCAGCCACACACAGCTCCTCCCCTAATACAGGTATATCCGGCCTGGTGCTGATGTCACACACCCTCCCCTAATACAGGTATATCCGGCCTGGTGCTGACCTCACACACCCTCCCCTAATACAGGTGTATCCGGACTGGTGCTGACGTCACACACCCTCCCCTAATACAGGTAATATTTTTTTATTTAGAACTTGCAACAGAAAGACATAAACATTTCATACAGAAAAACGAGTACGTGCGATTATACATGAGCCCCTTTTCTTGCGTAAAAACATTGTCCATGAAAAGACCGTATAAAGTCCACTTACATCGGTCTTAGAATTAAAAGAAAAGAAAAGCGGGCTTATCACATGAATAATACAACAATACATCAGCTGGAAACATAATGCATCATACAATATCACATAACACAACAAACTTATTTACATGCGGTATTTACAACTGCAGGCAAAGAGGAAATGATCTGGTGCTACAGGCATATGTAAAACCGCATATTTGTGTAATGCACATCTAAGGGAGTGAAAGGATAGCAAAGCCACAAGCCAGAGAGACTACCGTAAGTCAGCCGCCCACTCAAGGGGGCCGAAGATGGCGCCACAGCCTGGCCCATCTCCCGGCCTCCATCCGGCGTCTCTCCAGATCCCTCAATTTTCACACCTCGTGCAAAATGTCAGTAACCACCACCACACAGGGGAGGACTTTCTGCCTAATGGATACCTGACACCGTGCATTCCACGTGAAATATCTAACAACTATGCTGACTAAGAACAAAGTGGATAACTCTAACCGACCCGGACGCTTGAACGCCCCATAGGCCCACTCCGGGTAACTGAGCCCCGAAAGGCACGGGATTCCCAAGGCCCTGGAAACACCCTTGTAAACCTCCACATTGAAGGGACACCTGAGCAGGAAATGGTCCATAGTCTCCTCCTCCCCCAGACACTCCTCCCGTGGACAACCACGATCATCGGCATTTCTATGCTTCAGGTTTCCCCTCACGTAAAGCCTCCCGTGGAAGGAGAGCCAGGCAATGTCTTGATATTTCAGAGGGATCCTCCCAGAATTAACAAGGGCCAGCCCCTCTGATGACAAATTACCCGGGCAGTCCCTCAGTGACAGCTGTTCCCGGAAGTGGGACTGCAAAACCTTCTTCTCCAGCTCCCTTCTAGAAGAACCTTTGACTGTTCCCGCTTCCAGGCCCCACCGCCTTGTCACTTTCAAGACAGGAGCCACGTAGGCCGGGAGGTATCCATGGCGGACTCGCAGACTTTTAACACACCCTCCCTCTAACCATGCGTTGAGGAAAGGAGACACCCAGACTCTGAAACCTTCTACCCATCGAGGAGGAGCCTCTAATTGGAGGCTTGACAGATGTAATTTAATAAAGGTCATCAAAAAGAATAGCACTGGGTTGACCATACCCAGGCCTCCTTCCCTCCTCGACCTGTAGGTGACAGTCCTCTTGATCAGATTCAGTTTGTTTCCCCAGAGCATCTGAAAAAACAAAGCATAAATCTTTGCCCATCTCGACTCTGGCAAAAGGCACACATAGCTGACGTACAAGAACACAGGGATCAGGTAAGTCTTGATCAGGTCCACCCTTTCCCTGAGAGACAGCTTCCACCTCTTCCAGCGCTCTACCTTCTGGCCGGCCTCTACCAGTCTGGAATCCCAATTTCGCGTGGCGTAATCGCCCGGGCCAAATTCGATGCCTAAGACTTTGATCACCTGGCTCGCCCGGGGGAGACCATCCGGAAGGTCAAATTCCTGGCCCTCCTCCCCCATCCAGAAAACCTCACTCTTGTCCTGGTTGACCAGGGAACCCGACGCCATTGAGTATTCCTGGATGGCCGATACCACCGCATCTGCCTCCGATGGATCCGACAGGATGACGGTAACATCGTCCGCGTAGGCCACTGCCTCCAGCGAATGCTCCGGGCTCAGCTGGACTCCCCTCACAATGCCACCCTCCAGCCTTCTAATGAAGGGGTCGATGGCAAAAACATACAGGAGGGGGCTTAGAGGGCAGCCCTGCCGAACACCCGAATTCACTGAAAAGGTCGGACCTACCCAACCATTCACAAGAGGGAAGCTCTCGGCTTGCCTGTAGATTACCCGCAGCCAATTTACCACCCTCACTGGGAGGCCATACCTAGCCAGTAGAGCCCACAGGTATTAGTGGTTTACCCTGTCAAAAGACTTTGCCTGATCCAACGCCAGCAGGTACTTTCCCCACTTCTCAGCCCTGCTCCACGGCCTCCCGGATGCCAAGGACAGCACTAAAAGTGCTCCTGCCTTTCACAGTGCAGTGCTGAGAAGGCGAAAGCAAAGACTCGGAAACCTCCATCAGTCTGTTAAAGAGCACCTTTGCCAGAATCTTCCTATCCGTGTCGAGAAGGGCGATGGGGCGCCAGTTCTCAACACGGGACGGGTCCCTCCCTTTGGAGAGCAAGATAAGGGCAGACAATCTCATGGAAGGAGGGAGCAGGCCCTCACCCAGGCACTCATTGAATACTTCCACGAGACGAGGGGCCAAGAGGTCACAAAAACACTTAAAGAATTCGGAGGTTAACCCATCCGGACCTGGGGCCTTTTTCATAGACAAGGAGCCTATGGCCTTCTTGACCTCGTCCACCGTTATCTCCTCACCAAGGGAATCAAGAGCACTACCATGACTCCTGAGACCTGGCGTCTCCAACAGAAACCGTTCCATCTTCTCTCTGATAGGCGGCTTCTCAGATAGAAGGTCGGAGTAGAAGGATTGCACAACTCCCAGGATGCCCTCCCGATCCTCGCGGAGGACACCCTGGCCATCATACAACCCTCTCACCTCCTTACAGTCAACCGAACTCCTGCAATTCTGGTAGGGATCAGGCGAGTGGTATTTCCCATAATCCCTCTCCAAAATCAAAGAAGCATATCGGTTGTACTGGTACTCCTTCATCTGAGCTTTCACCCGGGAGATTTCCCCACCATCACCCTGCTCAGAGATCAGGAAATCTAATTTCTTTCTCAAGGCACAGTAGACACGGTTCCTGACCAAGTTCTCTCTGGCTACGAGGTCACGAAAAAAGCTGCGAGTCCTTTTTTTACATACCTCCCACCACTCAGACCTGTTCCAACCCGCCTCCAAAAGTGACTCCTGAGATTGAAAGAAGTCCCTGAAGGACTGTCTAACCTCTTCCCTCTCAAGGAGTTTGGAGTTCAAGCGCCAAAGGCCCCGGCCTTTCTGAGGGGACTCTGAGGCGTTCAAGGATACACACAGACAAACGTGATCGGAGAACTCTACTGGCCTCAGCTTGGGAACCGAGGTTTTCGAGCTCTCCTTAACAAAAACCCTATCTATTCTACTCCTACAACTACCTCTATGATAGGTGAACCCCGTGAGGTCTGGGGAGTGTCGAACGTGCACATCCACCAGACCCGACTGTCTAATCATACTCACTAGAAAGAGGGAGTCGTAGCCCAGAGTAGTCCTTGACCCTCCCCTGTCTTTGGGCCTAATTATGGTGTTAAAATCACAGCCAAAGACTATCTGCCGGGCTACAAAGAGATACGGTTTTATCTCTCTGAAAAGACACTTCCTGTCCCATTTGGTCTGGGGCCCATAGATATTAATAAGTCTCAGGTCGTGCCCCTTCAGATTGACATCCAAAACCATACACCTGCCTACTTGCACCTCGATGACTCGCTGGATGGTAACTTCGGTTGTAAAAAGAATCCCCAGCCCTCCGTACGGCTCGGCAGCCAGAGACCAGAAGGACGGCCCACGCCTCCACTCGGTTTTTGCCTTGTGAATATCCGCGAGCCACCTCAATCTGGTCTCCTGCAAAAAAAACAAAATCTACATTTAAAGAATTGAAAAAATCATAAGCTAACTGCCGAGCACGCACGGACAAGATAGATGCCACATTGTGTGTGGCAAATCTTATGGGCTGGGGGGCCATCCTTCAGAGTCACCGAGCGTAGGGACCAGATCACTTCCTCTTCACACGCTTATCCTGAAGGTCGTCATCCGACCCCCACCTCTTAACACTGACCCCCGGGCCGACATCCTGCTCCTACACAATCGGCAGGATATCATCTTCCATCACCTCTATTATCTCGACAACCTTCTTGACTTCCTCAAGAACCCCCTTGTCAGGAACACCGCCCCCAGACACCTGAGCCAGCGATGCCCCCAGAGGTATGCCCTGAGGAGTGTTGTCGACCACCACGGGAGGACCTGGGTCGACATGAGGACCGATGAGGTTAGAACCACCAGGATCCGGGTCGGGGACAGCGCCAGACAGGGGAGGCCCCGTGACACCTACCTGGCCGTCACCCTGTCCCAGCTGAACCACCGGTCCCGTTACCTTCTGTTCCACCAGCACCTCCTCCACCTCATCCACCCTCAATTGAGGCGCCAAGTCCTCCACCGTGCATACTTTTTTCTGAGCCTCAGAAGCGGTATTTTTCAGGAAGGACCTACACTTCAGGATAAAGGGCTCTACCCCCACGTTCGCTTTTTCCTGGGCAAGGCTGGGCCGCTCATCCACCTTTCTTTTCTTCCTCAGCCTCTGCCTCTTTGGCCTCAGCACAAGACTGCCGTCCGCCTCCTTCATCACATCCCCTTCCCCCTCTGCCTCCTCTTCACTTGCCAGGGAGAAGAAGCTGTTTGACAGGCTAATCTGCTTGTCCGCCTTATCCTTCTTATTCTTCCCCTTCCCTTTCCCCACCAGCTGGAAAGGGGCATCTTCCACTCCGCTCTTCCGAGCCACCACCCTATCAGACACACCAGAGGGTCCCTCCACTACCCTCTGCAACTGGGAGGTCAGAGCCGACAGAGGGCCAGGATTGGGCTGCTGGGGCCCCACGGAAAGGCTCGACTGGACCACGACTCCAGCCGACACCACCGACGGAGTCCCCACCAGCCCACCCTCCACCTCCACTGCCGCCCCCTCCATCTCCCTGTCTAAAGAGGTGTTGTGGAAAGCCATCGGGCAGCTAGAAAAGGCATGGCCATCATCCCCACACAAATTACAAACTATTTTGTCGCAATCTTTGGCCAAATGCCCGAGGCTATTACATCTTGAACACTTCTGGCTTGGACAGTCACGACTATAGTGGCGAAAGTCCCCACACCTGTGACACTCTCTGGGCTGACCGGGGTAAAAGCACTGCACCCTATCCTTGCCTATGAATGCAGCTGACGGTATGTGGCAACCTTCCCTTAAATTTGCATAGACCGCCCATGCCCCACCCCACACATCCCTAGCCCCTGGAACCTTCTCTAAAGGGGACAAAAGCTTCGCCCCATGCCTCTGCAGCCAGAAACAAATATCCAATGGGCTCAGGGACTCATTCCGAACGAGTACATTCACTTTAACTCTTTCTTGTCTGGTTATGGCATAGGCCTTAAATTTATTCCACCAGTCGTTATGCTTCACCTCCCCCCACTTGGACCAAAACTTCTGTAAGCCATAGTATGTCATGAAACTGATATCAAATTCAGGGGCGCCTACCGGGTGTATACATGCAAAGAAATCCTCTTTTTTAAAGCCCAGAAGAAAGAGCCTATCCAGAACATCAGCGGAGGTAGGAGTTAACCCTTCTGTTACCCATTTAAGCTGAACAGCATTCCTCCTCTTTGCTGGCTGTCCCCATGTAGGCTTGGGCCTGGCTGTCTCCACTCGCCCTGGACCTGCAGACAGGATCCCAGCGTAAGAAACCACGGGCGGCACCACCACCGGCACTGCGGAGGATACCGATGCCGCAGGGGTCACAGGAGCCACTGAGGGCGCAGCACGCACAGGAGACGCCACCCGTACCGCCGTACTGGGCCCACCGGCACCCCCAGCTTTCCGCCTTTCACCTTCCCCTCTCTTCTGTTTTTCTTTAACAGCAACATCAGTACCCGTATCTACAATCCTAATTTTGTCCCCAAACACGGTCTCAACTGTTACCCCTTTAACCGGGGACTGGCACTCCCTCTCCTGTGGCTGCAATATTGGACCTGGCACACCCCCCTCCTCCAATATTCTAATACGGTCATACAGAGGGTTATCCCCTTCCAATCCCACTTCCGCCACTTCCGAACTCTTGTTAGGGGGAAGCTCTGCACTCTCAGTCACCTCTTTCCCCTGCAGCTCAGCAATTTTTAATTTCAGTGCATCCTTCTCCTCATTTCTAGTTTTTAGTTCTGCCTGCAGCTCTTGGATCAACGCATTGAGCACCGGTCTTTTGGTGCTGAAGGCGTTGTTCCTCTCCTTTTTTTTATTGTAATTTTGTTCAGTAGCCTAACAGACCTGGTTTCCAGAGCCTGCACTCTGGATTGCAAGTCCTGCACACACACCAAAGCCCCCTCCACAGGCTGGCCCATCTCCATAGCAGCAACAGTGCCAAACTCCCCACTTGTGCTGGCAACTTCATTCAGCTGTTCCCCCCCCTCAGACACTGCACACTGTGAGTCTGTGCAATCTGTGCCACTCACCAATGTGGGCACTTCACACTGCATTATATTTATTGCAGGGGTCACCAAACAATTTAGACCATTCACCAGTCCAGAGTCCCCCTGGGTGCCCCCCTCCAGTCCAGAGTCCCCTTGGGTGCCCCCCTCCCCCGCCAAAGCCCCCCCGCCACCACATACTAACTTCACAGTCGGCTCAGGTGCGATGACGTCACCCGCCGACTGGCTGCAGCCGCCGCCATTTTCACCCACACAGCCCGGGTCCATAGGCGCCTCCACACCGCCTCCCGCTGCGTCCTCCAGGCCGCCATCCGACAAGCTCCCCGCCGCCAGCTCTAGCACGCCAGCCGCAGGCGCCATCACCTTACTTTCGCTGCGTCCACCGCTGACGTCACCCGCCTGGTCCCGCGAGCCGGCCGCATCTATAGGCAGGGGCTCCAGCATCGCGTCGTCGATCTCCCTCTCCACGGGGGCCGCAGACTCCGCGACCACCTCTTCAGGCTGCGCTTCACCCTTCACAGCACAGGTGCCGGGGCATCCATCAACTCAGGTCCCTGATCCGCCTCCACTTCAGCCCGCGCCAGGACATCAGGGCACACCGCAGCCGGCACCAGCACCGCCATATCAGCCACAGACAGCATGCCTTCCTTCACCTCCTCCTCCGGTAAGAACACACACTCGGCAGATGTCCCTTCAGGGCTGCTGGTCACACTGGTCTTCTCCCCAAACGCTGTGGGCCCGACATCCATTATAGCTGACCCATTAGCAGGGGTATCCATTTTCACAGACGTCTGTATTTCACAAGCGTTCACTGCCACCGGGGGCCTTACAGCACCGGGCACCTTGGGCTCCCCTGACACCGGGTTCAGACCAACTACAGGCTGTAGCTTAGGTGGGGGGATAATCAGCCTTCCACTTGGTAAAATCAGGCTAGTTTGAGAAGCCTTCACAGCTCTTTGCCCATCCGGGCAGCTGGAATTCTTATCCGATTCACTCTGGGGGGCCCAACACGAGCTCCCCCCCTTAGGCATCTCCAAAAACCCCTTCTGGCCACCTGCCCCCGATGGTATTGGGGCTAGGCCCGGACTGGGCCCGGCAGCCGGGGGGCTCTCCTGGGCAGCAGCCCCAGGAGGCTCCATAGCACTGGGGATAAATCCCCTAATCAAGTCCCAGGCTTTTCGGCCTACTCTGGAAGTCAGGAGCTCAGCCACACACAGCTCCTCCCCTAATACAGGTATATCCGGCCTGGTGCTGATGTCACACACCCTCCCCTAATACAGGTATATCCGGCCTGGTGCTGACCTCACACACCCTCCCCTAATACAGGTATATCCGGTCTGGTGCTGATGTCACACACCCTCCCCTAATACAGGTCATATTTCTTTATTTAGAACTTGCAACAGAAAGGCATAAACATTTCATACAGAAAAACAAGTACATGCGATTATACATGAGCCCCTTTTCTTGAGTAAAAACATTGTCCATGAAAAGACCGTATAAAGTCCACTTACAACGGTCTTAGAATTTAAAAGAAAAGAAAAGCGGGCTTTTCACATGAATAATACACAATACATCAGCTGGAAACATAATGCATCATACAATATCACATAACACAACAAACTTATTTACATGCGGTATTTACAACTGCATGCAAGAGGAAATGATCTGGTGCTACAGGTATATGTAAAACCGCATATTTGTGTAATGCACATCTAAGGGAGTGAAAGGATAGCAAAGCCACAAGCCAGAGAGACTACCGTAAGTCAGCCGCCCACTCAAGGGGGCCGAAGGTGGCGCCACAGCCTGGCCCATCTCCCGGCCTCCATCCGGCGTCTCTCCAGATCCCTCAATTTCCACACCTCGTGCAAAATGTCAGTAACCACCACCACACAGGGGAGGACTTTCTGCCTAATGGATACCTGACACCGTGCATTCCACGTGAAATATCTAACAACTATGCTGACTAAGAACAAAGTGGATAACTCTAACCGACCCGGACGCTTGAACGCCCCATAGGCCCACTCCGGGTAACTGAGCCCCGAAAGGCACGGGATTCCCAAGGCCCTGGAAACACCCTTGTAAACCTCCACATTGAAGGGACACCTGAGCAGGAAATGGTCCATAGTCTCCTCCTCCCCCAGACACTCCTCCCGTGGACAACCACGATCATCGGCATTTCTATGCTTCAGGTTTCCCCTCACGTAAAGTCTCCCGTGGAAGGAGAGCCAGGCAATGTCTTGATATTTCAGAGGGATCCTCCCAGAATTAACAAGGGCCAGCCCCTCTGATGACAAATTACCCGGGCAGTCCCTCAGTGACAGCTGTTCCCGGAAGTGGGACTGCAAAACCTTCTTCTCCAGCTCCCTTCTAGAAGAACCTTTGACTGTTCCCGCTTCCAGGCCCCACCGCCTTGTCACTTTCAAGACAGGAGCCACGTAGGCCGGGAGGTATCCACGGCGGACTCGCAGACTTTTAACACACCCTCCCTCTAACCATGCGTTGAGGAAAGGAGACACCCAGACTCTGAAACCTTCTACCCATCGAGGAGGAGCCTCTAATTGGAGGCTTGACAGATGTAATTTAATAAAGGTCATCAAAAAGAATAGCACTGGGTTGACCATACCCAGGCCTCCTTCCCTCCTCGACCTGTAGGTGACAGTCCTCTTGATCAGATTCAGTTTGTTTCCTCAGAGCATCTGAAAAAACAAAGCATAAATCTTTGCCCATCTCGACTCTGGCAAAAGGCACACATAGCTGACGTACAAGAACACAGGGATCAGGTAAGTCTTGATCAGGTCCACCCTTTCCCTGAGGGACAGCTTCCACCTCTTCCAGCGCTCTACCTTCTGGCCGGCCTCTACCAGTCTGGAATCCCAATTTCGCGTGGCGTAATCGCCCGGGCCAAATTCAATGCCTAAGACTTTGATCACCTGGCTCGCACGGGGGAGACCATCCGGAAGGTCAAATTCCTGGCCCTCCTCCCCCATCCAGAAAACCTCACTCTTGTCCTGGTTGACCAGGGAACCCGACGCCATTGAGTATTCCTGGATGGCGATACCACCGCATCCGCCTCCGATGGATCCGACAGGATGACGGTGACATCGTCCGCGTAGGCCACTGCCTCCAGCGAATGCTCCGGGCTCAGCTGGACTCCCCTCACAATGCCACCCTCCAGCCTTCTAATGAAGGGGTCGATGGCAAAAACATACAGGAGGGGGCTTAGAGGGCAGCTCTGTCGAACACCCGAATTCACTGAAAAGGTCAGACCTACCCAACCATTCACAAGAGGGAAGCTCTCGGCTTGCCTGTAGATTACCCGCAGCCAATTTACCACCCTCACTGGGAGGCCATACCTAGCCAGTAGAGCCCACAGGTATTCGTGGTTTACCCTGTCAAAAGCCTTTGCCTGATCCAACGCCAGCAGGTACTTTCCCCACTTCTCAGCCCTGCACCGCTCCACGGCCTCCCGGATGCCAAGGACAGCACTAAAAGTGCTCCTGCCTTTCACAGTGCAGTGCTGAGAAGGCGAAAGCAAAGACTCGGAAACCTCCATCAGTCTGTTAAAGAGCACCTTTGCCAGAATCTTCCTATCCGTGTCGAGAAGGGCGATGGGGCGCCAGTTCTCAACACGGGACGGGTCCCTCCCTTTGGAGAGCAAGATAAGGGCAGACAATCTCATGGAAGGAGGGAGCAGGCCCTCACCCAGGCACTCATTGAATACTTCCACGAGACGAGGGGCCAAGAGGTCACAAAAACACTTAAAGAATTTGGAGGTTAACCCATCCGGACCTGGGGCCTTTTTCATAGACAAGGAGCCTATGGCCTTCTTGACCTCGTCCACCGTTATCTCCTCACCAAGGGAATCAAGAGCACTACCATGACTCCTGAGACCTGGCGTCTCCAACAGAAACCGTTCCATCTTCTCTCTGATAGGCGGCTTCTCAGATAGAAGGTCGGAGTAGAAGGATTGCACAACTCCCAGGATGCCCTCCCGATCCTCGCGGAGGACACCCTGGCCATCATACAACCCTCTCACCTCCTTACAGTCAACCGAACTCCTGCAATTCTGGTAGGGATCAGGCGAGTGGTATTTCCCATAATCCCTCTCCAAAATCAAAGAAGCATATCGGTTGTACTGGTACTCCTTCATCTGAGCTTTCACCCGGGAGATTTCCCCACCATCACCCTGCTCAGAGATCAGGAAATCTAATTTCTTTCTCAAGGCACAGTAGACACGGTTCCTGACCAAGTTCTCTCTGGCTACGAGGTCGCGAAAAAAGCTGCGAGTCCTTTTTTTACATACCTCCCACCACTCAGACCTGTTCCAACCCGCCTCCAAAAGTGACTCCTGAGATTGAAAGAAGTCCCTGAAGGACTGTCTAACCTCTTCCCTCTCAAGGAGTTTGGAGTTCAAGCGCCAAAGGCCCCGGCCTTTCTGAGGGGACTCTGAGGCGTTCAAGGATACACACAGACAAACGTGATCGGAGAACTCTACTGGCCTCAGCTTGGGAACCGAGGTTTTCGAGCTCTCCTTAACAAAAACCCTATCTATTCTACTCCTACAACTACCTCTATGATAGGTGAACCCCGTGAGGTCTGGGGAGTGTCGAACGTGCACATCCACCAGACCCGACTGTCTAATCATACTCACTAGAAAGAGGGAGTCGTAGCCCAGAGTAGTCCTTGACCCTCCCCTGTCTTTGGGCCTAATTATGGTGTTAAAATCACCGCCAAAGACTATCTGCCGGGCTACAAAGAGATACGGTTTTATCTCTCTGAAAAGACACTTCCTGTCCCATTTGGTCTGGGGCCCATAGATATTAATAAGTCTCAGGTCGTGCCCCTTCAGATTGACATCCAAAACCATACACCTGCCTACTTGCACCTCGATGACTCGCTGGATGGTAACTTCGGTTGTAAAAAGAATCCCCAGCCCTCCGTACGGCTCGGCAGCCAGAGACCAGAAGGACGGCCCACGCCTCCACTCGGTTTTTGCCTTGTGAATATCCGCGAGCCGCCTCAATCTGGTCTCCTGCAAAAAAACAAAATCTACATTTAAGGAATTGAAAAAATCATAAGCTAACTGCCGAGCACGTACGGACAAGATAGACGCCACATTGTGCGAGGCAAATCTTATGGGCAGGGGGGCCATCCTTCAGAGCCACCGAGCGTAGGGACCAGATCACTTCCTCTTCACACGCTTTTCCTGAAGATCCCCATCCGACCCCCACCTCTTAACACTGATCCCCGGGCCGACATCCTCCTCCTCCACAATCGGCAGGATGCCATCTTCCACCACTTCTACTACCTCGACCACCTTCTTGACTCCCTCAAGAACCCCCTTGTCAGGAACACCACCCCCAGACACCTGAGCCAGCGATGCCCCCAGAGGTATGCCCTGAGGAGTGTTGTCGACCACCACGGGAGGACCTGGGTCGACATGAGGACCGATGAGGTTAGAGCCACCGGGATCCGGACCGGGGACAGCGCCAGACAGGGGAGGCCCCGTGACGCCTACCTGGCCGTCACCCTGTCCCAGCTGAACCACCGGTTCCGTTACCTTCTGCTCCACCAGCACATCCTCCACCTCATCCACCCTCAATTGAGGTGCCAAGTCCTCCACCGTGCACACTTTTTTTTGAGCCCCAGAGGCACCCTTTTTCAGGAAGGACCTACACTTCAGAACAAAAGGCTCTACCCCCTCGCTTGCCTTCTCCTGGACAGGACAGGGCTGTTCATCCACCTTCCTTTTCTTCCTCTGTCTCTGCCTCCTCGGCCTCAACACAAGGCTGCCGTCTGACTCTTTTACCACATCCCCCTCCCCTTCTGCCTCCTCTTCACTTGTCAGGGAGAAGAAACTATTTGACAGGCTGATCTGCTTATCCACCCTAACCTTTTTATTCTTCCCTTTCCCCTTCCCCACCAGCTGGAAAGGGCCATCTTCCGCTCCGTTCTCCCGAACCACCACCCTGTCAGGCACACCAGAAGGTCCCTCCTCTACCCTCTGTGATTGGGAGGTCGGGGCCAACAGGGGGCCAGGATTAGGCTGCTGGGGGCCCACGGAAAGGCCCGCCTGGACCACGCCTCCAGCCGACACCACCGACGGAGCCCCCACCAGCCCACCCTCCACCGCCACTGCCGCCCCCTCCATCTCCCCATCTAAAGAGGTGTTGTGGAAAGCCATCGGGCAGCTAGAGAAGGCATGGCCATCATCCCCACACAAATTGCAAACTATTTTGTCACAGTCTTTAGCCACATGCCCAAGGCTATTACATCTTGAACACTTTTGACTTGGACAGTCACGGCTAAAATGGCGGAAGTCCCCACACCTATGACACTCTCTAGGCTGGCCGGGGTAGAAGCACTGCACCCTATCCTTGCCTATGAAAGCAGCTGATGGTATGTGGCAACCTTCCCTTAAATTCGCATAGACTGCCCATGCCCCACCCCACACATCCCTAGCCCCCGGGACCTTTTCTAAGGGGGATAAAAGTTTCGCCCCATGCCTCTGTAGCCAGAAGCAAATATCTGAGGGGCTCAGGGACTCATTCCGGACAAGTATATTCACCTTAACTCTTTCCTGGTTATGGCAAAGGCCTTAAATTTATTCCACCATTCGTCATGTTTCACTTCCCCCCACTTGGACCAGAACTTTTGTAAGCCGTAGTATGTCATGAAGCTGATATCAAACTCAGGGGCGCCTACCGGGTGTATACATGCAAAGAAGTCCTCTTTTTTAAGCCCAGAAGAAATAGCCTGTCCAGAACATCAGCAGAGGTGGGAGTTAACCCCTCTGCCACCCATTTTAACTGAACGGCATTCCTCCTCTTTGCCGGCTGCCCCCACGTAGGCTTGGGCCTGGCCGCCTCCACTCGCACTGGACCCGCAGACAGAATCCCAGCGTAGGAAACCGCGGGCGGCACCACTACCGGTGTTGCGGAAGATACCGGTGCCGCAGGGGCCACAGGAGCCACTGAGGTCGCAGTACGCACAGGAGACCCCACTCGCACCGCCATACTGGGCCCACCGGCACCCCTAGTCGACCGTCTTTCACCTTCCCCTTTCCTCTGCTTTTCCTTAACAGCGACACCAGTACCCATACCCTCAATCCTAATTTTGTCACCAAACACGGTCTCAACCTCTACCCCTTTAACCGAGGGCTGGACCTCCATCTCCTCTGACTGTGATACTGGACCCGGCACACCCTCCCCCTCCAGCACCCTGATGTGGTCATAGAGAGGGCTCTCCCCCTCCGATCCCGTTTCCACCACATCTGATCCCTTGTTAGGGGGAAGCCCTGTGCTCTCTGCCACCTCTTTCCCCTGCAGTTCAGCAATTTTTAATTTCAATACATCCTTCTCATTATTGTTAATTTTTAATTCTGCCTGCAGCTCTTGAATCAACGCATTGAGCACCGGTCTTTTGGTGCTAAATGCGTTGTTTCTTTCCTTCTTTTAGATCGTAATTTTATTCAGCAGTCTAATAGACCTAGTTTCCAGAGCCAGCACTCTGGATTGCAAGTCCTGGACACATACAACAGTTCCTTCCACAGGCTGGCCTATCTCCATGGCGACATCTGCACCAAACACCCCCCCTGTACTGGCATTCACACTCACCAGCTCCCCTCCGTCAGTCACAACATTACACTGTCCTTTGCCCCCCTCAGATGCAGGGACACCGTGCTGCAGCACATTCAATGTAGGAGTCCCTGGGCTTATTGCGACCCCCCCTTCAGGGGCACCCTGGGTGCCTTCCTCCCCCGTTAGGGCTCCTCTGCCCCCACACTCTGGCTCCAGAGCCACCAGCACTGGAGCGGTGACGTCACACGCCGCCCGGCTACAATCGCCGCCATCTTTGCTCACAGGGGACATGCACTTATCTGCAGCAGGCGCCATCCCGCCGTCCTCTGCCGCGTCCCTGAAGCCGCCATCAGCTCCCCCTCCGGACGCTTCCTCCTCGTCACCAGCCGGCCGGACATCAGCTGCCGATGCCGCCTCCCCGCTCACACTGCCTCCTCCGCTGACGTCACCCGCCGGGACCCGCGAGCCTCCCACATCCACGGACAGGGACGCCAGCACCACGCCGCCGCTCAGACACCGCTTGGGGGCCGCAGACTCCACGTCATCCTGCTCAGCCTGCACCTCTCTCTTCACCGCGGGCACGGGTGCCGGATCGTCCATCACTCTGGGACCTGACGCCGGTTCCACTTCAGCCTGCGCTAGGACAGCAGGCTTCATAGTAAATGGCACCAACACCGACACACTGCCTCCATTATTCACAGATGTGTTAGAGTCTGTAACTTCAGGCAGCACACCATCCTCCTCCTCCCCCACTGGTAAGGCCATACTGCCAGCAAAAGTACCTTCAGGGCTACTGGTCACACTGGGCTTTCCTCCTGACACCGTGGGCCTGGCATCCATCACAGCCGACCCATTAACAGGGAGATTCACCATCACAGGAACGTTTTCTGCCACCGGGGGACTTACAGCAACGGGCACTTTGAGCTCACTTGCCACTGGGGCCAGAACAACTGCAGGCTGTAGCTTAGGTGGGGGGATAAGCGGCCTTCCGCTAGGTAGAATCAGGCTGACTTGGGAAGCTTTCACAGGTTCTTGCCCATCCGAGTAGCTGGAACTTTCATCCGAATCGCTCAGGGGGGCCCGACACGAGCTCTCCCCCTTAGGCACCTCCAATGCCCCCTCCGGTTACCTGCCCCAGATGACATTGGGGCTAGGCCTGGGCCAGGCCCGGCAGCCGGGGGACTCTCCTGGGCAGCAGCCCCAGGAGGCTCCATAGCACTGGGGATAAATCCCCTAATCGAGTCCCAGGCTTTTCGGCCTACGCTGGAAGTCAGGAGCTCAGCAACACACAGCTCCTCCCTAATACAGGTATATCCGGCCTGGTGCTGACATCACATACCCTCCCCTAATACAGGTATATACGGCCTGGTGCTGACATCACGCACCCTCCCCTAATACAGGTATATCCGGCCTGGTGCTGACCTCACACACCCTCCCCTAATACAGGTATATCTGGCCTGGTACTGACATCACACACCCTCCCCTAATACAGGTATATCCGGCCTGGTGCTGACGTCACACACCCTCCCCTAATACAGGTATATCCGGCCTGGTGCTGACATCACACACCCTCCCCTAATACAGGCGTATCCGGCCTGGTGCTGACCTCACACACCCTCCCCTAATACAGGTATATCCGGCCTGGTGCTGACCTCACACACCCTCCCCTAATACAGGTGTATCCGGCCTGGTGCTGACATCACACAACCTCCCGTAATACAGGTATATCTGGCCTGGTGCTGACATCACACACCCTCCCCCAGCCGCCTTTGGAACACCTGCATTTTCTTGGCACTTGTATTAAATGGCCATTTACCTCCCCCACATGCCCACTGCATGTCAATCAACCTTGCATCCGGCGAATAATAAAACAGGATCCCATCGCAGGATGGCCCATATGCGACTTGGCAGCCCCATATGGGACACTGGACCATGGGATTGTAGATTGGGCTGGCACTTTAACTTATTCTATAAGCTCCGATCCCCTGCAATTAGGGAGGCCAATATCGTGAATTCTGGGATTTAGGGCCTTTCTTTTTTGCCAGGATTACAATCCCGGGTTTGAAGACTTCAGTTCCGGGTTTTGAGGACCGAAATGCGCATCTGAACTTCCTTGTTTCTGTACCGTATTATGTTAATTCTGTTAGGCGCCTTGAGTCCTATTGGAGAAAGCGCGCTATATTAATAAAATGATTATTATTAGTTTGAGTGCCGTCTCCAACCCAACCTGTAATCCCATCTCCCAGTGTCCCCCAGCTGCTTCAGAGATTAGGATCCAATGGTCAGTGACCAGAAACTTTTATACAGGTTACATCGTAGCTTCATTTTATATTTCAACTTCTTTATTAAAGGTCTGTAAAATATCGAACTGAGTAGTAATGGAGGTGGATAAAAATGACCGGGTCGGTTTTTGTAACAGCAGCATCCTAAGCACCGAGATATCGAATGTATCCCCTGTGAAGGACCACACATATAACACAGGACAGACCATTAGGTAACAGACACCGCACCACTGAGGTCACTTACACAGGGACATATGCAAGTGTTTTGCCCCTTCCTGATTTCTACAAATTTTAGAATATTTGTCACACTTGTTTCAGATCTTCAACCAACATTGAATATCGGAAGAAGACAACCTGAGTAATTACAAAATACAAGTTTTAAATAACGATTTAATTTGTTGAAGGATAGAAGGTATACAACACCTTTATCACATGAAAAAATGAATCCCCCCCCCTAAACATGATAACATCAATGGCTCATCCCAAAGTGACGAAAGAACCCTAAGACACTGAATGCTCTCCACCAGAAAATTCTGAGGAAGAAGATCTAATCATGAGTCTGAGATCGGAAGCACAAGTACTATTGGGATGTTCCTAAGCACAAGAACAAGTCCATGTCTGTGAGGGGATGACCTTGTAGTGTGTTTAAATCTATTAAATAACTGGGCGTGGCTTGGCCGGCAATGTGAGCGGGTGCGGGAACTGAAAGCTCCGTCAATATCCTCCTAATATATCCTGCCCCGGGACCCAAGGAAGCTCTCTATTTGCCGCTCCTATCTCCGAAGCTGCTCCTGTGCCACTTGCGGTTATCAGTGGTGGCTCTTGGACGATTGGCTGAGCCTGCTGTGACTCGTGGCTCCTCTTCCTCAGATACAGGCGCCATTTTAGACACTCTGGCGGCCCCAGCTGGGTGCCGGCATTTCTGACGTGATATCATACTCTGTCTGCGCGGGTGCCTCTTGCTGGGAGAGCTGACGAGTGGGAACGCCTGGTGACCCTCCGGAGGATTGGCGGTGAGAAGCAGGAGCTGTCTTTATTGAGGCGTGCTGCTTGGCCGCACGGAGAAGCCGGCGCCATCTTGCTTGCCCGTCTCCTGTTACTCCTGTTCACGCTGGGCTCAGTGGGCACCCCTGATTATTTGGAACCTGCAAGGTGGGCTTTACGTTCTGGTGTGACACTGATTCCTGATAGGACTATTTGGCATCTATAGTTGTGAATAATCTTGGAGCGAAGGATACTGGAATAACCTGCTTGCCTGCTCATCAGCATCTTACCACTATATTTGGCTCCTTTGAATATTGCTTTCTTGGATCCCCCTCGGGCTGTGGCTCTCTTACATATATATGGTGATGTGCTAGCCTTTCATTTATGTGATTATCCTGCGGCTGAGGGTTGATTCTATTAGTAATACAAATATTCCTATTTACTGTGTGCTATAAGAGACCATGGAACTTTCCGCTCAACAAATAATCCTGGCAACCCAAGCCTCCACCTCCAGACTTATACGGAAGTTTGAAGATGCACGCTACGATGCTCCTCCTCCTTCCTTTACCCTTGCGGATGCCATGGAAGATGTGAGGGCCTTGGAGGGTGGCCTGTATATATATACACCTTATGTGGAATCTTCACTCCTCCTGTCTTAGTTGTACGTATTCTATTTACACTTGTGCCGCAAATATCCTTATTCTCGAATATCTGATTATATATTACATTCAGTATATAATAGATGTGAAATAGTGGTTATAAGTATGGGAGAGCTCTATTATGGCTCTGTATACTCCTGCGGTCTAGGTCCATTGCCCTCGATACATATTTGCTATAATATCCTGATGTTGGGGGGTGGGTGGGAGGGGGAGGGAGGGAATTTGGTAACATTAGCATAGTTTAGGAAGTAGAAGGGTAGTAGGTGGGATCCAGGTATGCCTCAGTTGGGCTAGTACGTTATATCCTTAGTAAGAAAAGTCAGTATTGTCTAATTTATCTATATTCGTATATCATTCTGTGTATATTCAAAAGTATTGCTCATCACTATGTGACATTTGCCTTTTATGTCTCTGTCAGGATCTTGTAAATTGTTTGAATGTTTGGAAAAAGCAATAAAAAATACTCAATAGAAAAAAAAATGTATTAAATACCTAAAATCCCCTTGTAAAATAGAGAGGCGCTGATCACACCACCATTACTTGAGACGCTTGTGTTTCTAACTCCGCTTCTCATCTTCTCAAAGACGGATCTTACCACTGGTTCGGGGGCTACAGCACCGTTGGAGGATCTGCAATAATGTCTCCTTAGATCTAGTCCCATAGATGATCAATCTGATTGAGACCAGTCCCTCAAACCATTCCTGAACAACATTTACAGTGTAGCTGGGCACATTCTCCTGGTAAAAGAGGGTATTGCCATCAGAGAATACTGTTGGCGTGAAGGTGTGTACTTGGGGCCTAATTCCGACATGATTGTACGGGCACAAACATTCGTAGCCCAGCGATCAGTTAGACGCCTCCCCGCCAAAGTGAAAACCCGCCTTGCAGATGGATGTGTACTAGACGCACACCACCTAATGATTTTTCACCGGGCACAAGTCAATGCACGGTTAGAGTATCTGTAGACTTAGTCGGCGGGACGAATGAAAATAGGCCAATACAGCGTTTACCTAGCGGTTTAACTAGTAAATGGGCGGTTACTAGCCCTAGAAGCCTACTTCCAGTCAATCATCTTGCGGACGGCTAGTGAATGGAAAAAGTAGGCAACTCCGTTCACAAGCCATGGCCTTGCACGTGCATTGTGGCTCTTACGCACGGGCACAATCGGCTAATGTGAGAACTCACAGTGGACCGAACAGATATAAATTAGGCCCCTTTGTTTAGGCAGGTGGCACGCGACCAAGTCCAGATGAATGAAAGGATCGAAGGTTTCCCCAGCAGAACATTGCCCAGAGATTAATTCTTACGCCAATGACTTGCCTCTTTCCCATAATGCCTCCTGGTGCCAACTCAGTCAGCCACACGGAAACGACGCACAGGCAGCCGTCCGTCTACACGATGTCAAAGAAAACATGATTCATCAGACCAGTGGACAGGGGTCAGCACTGTGGACAGGGGTCAGCACTGTTCTGGCCACAAAACCTATCACTTTGTATATACTCTGTCCCAGACATCTAGCCCTCACGTTTTGCTTTTTCCAGAGTTGCTCAGATCCTTCTCCATCCAACACATCAATGTCAAGAAATGACTGTACATTTCACTAATGGTGATCAAGCCCTATGGGCGAAACGTACGTCTGGTCCAGCACCCTTCTTGGTAGTAATCTCTGGCACAATAGTGGGTTTCTTGAACCCCTTTCACCGACGCGTTTCGCTAAAGGAAGCTTTATCAAGGTTCAAGACACCCACTATTGAATCTACAACCACCATTCATCCCTGTGACCGGACCAGCCTTTTCAATATCCTTCCCACCAGCCTATCCTTTGGGACCTTACCATCACATACCAGGTAGAGCACCTTCAAAACATCTGACGCTCCCTGGTTCCCAACGATCCTACTCCAGGTAGAGCACCTTCAAACATCTGATGCTCCCTGGCTTTTAGGGACCTTATTCCAGGTAGAGCACCTCCCAAACAGCGGACGCTCCCCGGCTTTCCACATACTCCAGGTAGAGCACCTATACAACAGCAAGGAGCTCCCTGGACTGGAGATAAATATTCTCCTAAAGGCTTACAAATCGGGAAACCTATAAAGGCATTCTAGGAACGGACTCGGGACTGTGCAATATATTGTGGGTGACTATACCTCTTCTACATCACGCTTGTGGTATCTATATGTTTTTTTAGGATATGCTATCCTTAATTTTTTAATAATATTTTAATGTGTATTAATAAATTTTTATATACCATCATATATACCTGTTGCATGCTTTAGTTTTAGCGCGGTCTCCACCCCTTCCCTTTTTCCAGTGTACAAGCATTACCTGCTTCGTGGAGGAACAGCTGGGCCCTTTTCAATCATAAGACATCCGTGCTGCAGTGGCTCTCCCCCCCCCCACACACACTGGATGACCGCGCCTAAGTTTATCCGCCTTACAAACTGCAGTATTAAGAATCTGTGGCTTTTACAGACTACAGAGGGATTGACCACTGCCAACTGGATGTCGGATGGAAAATATTATTTCATCCAACTGGGAAAACGGCAATCTTGAGTTAAGTGCACATAGCAATATAGAGAAGATACCAGCAGGAAGCCTGATTTATGTACTCTAGATACCTATAGCAATAGGCCAAGAGTGATATATATGTAAATATGATTGCAATATACCTATATATAATATTGATACTAGCTGTGATTTGCCCATTTTTTTGGTGCATCCTTGTTGATGATCACGTTGATTTGACCAATGTGGATGAAATTGAAGGGTACCATCTGAATACTTTTTGTGAACGACCCATGCAAGAGGCAGCCTAACAATGTTTCCTGAGTGGGAGGGGCCACCTAAAGGTGATGTATTATACCTTATATTTGTGACACACCAGAAATTCCTGCTGGGGGGTCAACCTCAGTAGTGCTCAGTGACATCATTGCTGCGGAGTCACATTCAGTAGTGCTTAGTGACATCACTGTGGGGTGACACTAAGTAGTGCTCCGTTACATCACTGCTGTGGGATCACACTCCGTAGTGCTCCGTTACATGACTGCTGTGGGATCACACTCCGTAGTGCTCCGTTACATCACTGCTGTGGGATCA
Organism: Crinia signifera; assembly: GCF_055691185.1. Lineage (NCBI taxonomy): Eukaryota > Metazoa > Chordata > Amphibia > Anura > Myobatrachidae > Crinia > Crinia signifera. Next base: position 4,227,614 of record NC_139222.1, on the reverse strand, counting down.
CACTCCGTAGTGCTCCGTTACATCACTGCTGTGGGGAAAAAATCAATAGTGCTCAGTGACATTACTGCTGCGGGGGTCACACTCACTAGTGCTCCGTGACATCACTGCAATGGGGCACACTTAGTAGTGCTCAGTGACCTACACACAGGGGGGCACAGGACAGTAACACACACAGAGCGCAGGACAGTTACACAGGGGACCCAGGGCGGTAACACACAGGGGGGCACAGGATGGTAACACACAAGGGGCACATGGCGGTAACACACAGGGGGGCACAGGATGGTAACACACAGGGGGCACATGGCGGTAACACACAGGGAGGCGCAGGACGGTAACACAGGGGGCACAGGATGGTAACACACAGGGGGGCACAGGATGGTAACACACAGGGGGCACATGGCGGTAACACACAGGGGGGCACAGGATGGTAACACACAGGGGGCACATGGCGGTAACACACAGGGAGGCGCAGGACGGTAACACAGGGGGCACAGGATGGTAACACACAGGGGGGCACAGGATGGTAACACACAGGGGGCACAGGGCAGTAACACACAGGGGGGCACAGGACGGTAACACACAGGGGGGCACAGGACGGTAACACACAGGGGGGGCACAGGATGGTAACACACAGGGGGGCACAGGGACAATGAGCACATCACACAGACAGAACAGGGATATCACCACCTGTCAGGGGACATCACCAGCTGTACACAATGTAGCTGGCTGCACAGTGCCACCATAGGCCTCCCAGCATACACACACTATGGGGACACTCACTACCATGGTAACAGGGAGTCTGGTCAGGGGTTACCATGCAGAGCAGTCACCGCGGGGGAGGGGGGTCCTGCACTCATATACCGCCCCCTATATCACTAATCATCCTCCACACACACAGCTGGGAACCCCAGGCATGAGTCCTCTGCAGCGGGGACACCTCCGAAACCCGGGACACGCCTCTTCCGGTCTATGCGTTCCAGCGTACTTCCGCGTTCCAAGTTTTCTCCGATCTGTGCGTTCCAGCGTATTTCCGCGTTCCAGATTCGCACTTCCCGTCTGTGCGGTCCACCGTACTTCCGCGTTCCAACTCCCTTCCGAGCTGTGTGGTCCATCATTCATTAGGTTTTTGCGTTCCACGCCAATTCCGGGAACACACTATATCCGGCCTATATCCCGCCCCCTATGCTTCATAACTACATCCGGGTCACCAAGGTAAGGAGTAGAGATGAGACAACAGGTATTTATACAGGGGGAGCAGCCTGTAGTGTCCTGTTATTCTTATTTTACAGGGGAGCTGTCTGTGGTGTTTTGTTATTATTATAGAGGGGGAGCAGCCTGTGGTGTCCTGTTATTATTATACAGGGGGAGAAGCTTGTGGTGTCCTGTTATTATTATACGGGGGAGCAGCCTGTGGTGTCCTATTATTATTATTATACACGGGGAGCAGCCTGTGGTGTCCTGTTATTATTATACAGGGGGAGCAGCCTGTGGTGTCCTGTTATTATTATACAGGGGGAGCAGCCTGTGGTGTCCTGTTATTGTTATTATTATACAGGGGGAGCAGACTGTGGTGTCCTGTTGTTATTAATATACTGGGGGAGCAGCCTGTGGTGTCCTGTTATTATTATACAGGGGGAGCAGCCTGTGGTGTCCTGTTATTATTATACAGGAGGAGCAGCCCGTGGTGTCCTATTATTATTATTATTATTATTATTATTATTATACAGGGAGAGCAGCCTGTGGTGTCCTGTTATTATTATTATAAAGGAGAGCATCCTGTGGTGTCCTGTAATTATTATACAGGGGGAGCAGCCTGGGGTGTCCTGTTATTATTATACAGGGGGAGCAGCCTGTGGTGTCCTGTTGTTATTATTATACAGAGGGAGCAGCTTGTGGTGTCCTGTTATTATTATACAAGGGGAGCTGCCTGTGGTGTCTTGTTATTATTATACAGGGGGAGCAGCCTGTGGTGTCCTGTTGTTATTAATATACAGGGGGAGCAGCCTGTGGTGTCCTGTTATTATTATACAGGGGGAGCAGCCTGTGGTGTCCTGTTATTATTATTATACAGGGGGAGCAGCCTGTGGTGTCCTGTTATTATTATTATACAGGGGGAGCAGCCTGTGGTGTCCTGTTATTATTATTATACAGGGGGAGCAGCCTGTGGTGTCCTGTTATTATTATTGTACAGGGGGAGCAGCCTGTGGTGTCCTGTTATTATTATACAAGGGGAGCAGCCTGTGGTGTCCTGTTATTATTATACAGGGGGAGCAGCCTGTGGTGTCCTGTTGTTATTATTATACAGAGGGAGCAGCTTGTGGTGTCCTGTTATTATTATACAAGGGGAGCTGCCTGTGGTGTCTTGTTATTATTATACAGGGGGAGCAGCCTGTGGTGTCCTGTTATTATTATACAAGGGGAGCTGCCTTTGGTGTCCTGTTGTTATTATTATTATACAGGGGGAGCAGCCTGTGGTGTCCTGTTGTTATTATTATACAGGGGGAGCAGCCTGTGGTGTCCTGTTGTTATTATTATACAGGGGGAGCAGCCTGTGGTGTCCTGTTGTTATTATTATACAGGGGGAGCAGCCTGTGGTGTCCTGTTATTATTATACAGGGGGAGCATCCTGTAGTGTCCTGTTGTTATTATTATACAGGGGGAGCAGCCTGTGGTGTCCTGTTATTATTATACAAGGGGAGCAGCCTGTGGTGTCCTGTTATTATTATACAGGAGGAGCAGCCCGTGGTGTCCTATTATTATTATTATTATTATTATACAGGGGGAGCAGCCTGTGGTGTCCTGTTGTTATTATTATTATACAGGGGGAGCAGTCTGTGGTGTCCTGTTATTATTATTATACAGGGGGAGCAGCCTGTGGTGTCCTGTTATTATTATTATACAGGGGGAGCAGCCTGTGGTGTCCTGTTATTATTATACAAGGGGAGCAGCCTGTGGTGTCCTGTTATTATTATACAGGGGGAGCAGCCTGTGGTGTCCTGTTATTATTATTATACAGGGGGAGCAGCCTGTGGTGTCCTGTTATTATTATTATACAGGGGGAGCAGCCTGTGGTGTCCTGTTATTATTATACAAGGGGAGCAGCCTGTGGTGTCCTGTTATTATTATACAGGGGGAGCAGCCTGTGGTGTCCTGTTGTTATTATTATACAGAGGGAGCAGCTTGTGGTGTCCTGTTATTATTATACAAGGGGAGCTGCCTGTGGTGTCTTGTTATTATTATACAGGGGGAGCAGCCTGTGGTGTCCTGTTATTATTATACAAGGGGAGCTGCCTTTGGTGTCCTGTTGTTATTATTATTATACAGGGGGAGCAGCCTGTGGTGTCCTGTTGTTATTATTATACAGGGGGAGCAGCCTGTGGTGTCCTGTTGTTATTATTATACAGGGGGAGCAGCCTGTGGTGTCCTGTTGTTATTATTATACAGGGGGAGCAGCCTGTGGTGTCCTGTTATTATTATACAGGGGGAGCATCCTGTAGTGTCCTGTTGTTATTATTATACAGGGGGAGCAGCCTGTGGTGTCCTGTTATTATTATACAAGGGGAGCAGCCTGTGGTGTCCTGTTATTATTATACAGGAGGAGCAGCCCGTGGTGTCCTATTATTATTATTATTATTATACAGGGGGAGCAGCCTGTGGTGTCCTGTTGTTATTATTATTATACAGGGGGAGCAGTCTGTGGTGTCCTGTTATTATTATTATACAGGGGGAGCAGCCTGTGGTGTCCTGTTATTATTATTATACAGGGGGAGCAGCCTGTGGTGTCCTGTTATTATTATACAAGGGGAGCAGCCTGTGGTGTCCTGTTATTATTATACAGGGGGAGCAGCCTGTGGTGTCCTGTTGTTATTATTATACAGAGGGAGCAGCTTGTGGTGTCCTGTTATTATTATACAAGGGGAGCTGCCTGTGGTGTCTTGTTATTATTATACAGGGGGAGCAGCCTGTGGTGTCCTGTTATTATTATACAAGGGGAGCTGCCTTTGGTGTACTGTTATTATTATACAGGGGGAGCATCCTGTAGTGTCCTGTTGTTATTATTATACAGGGGGAGCAGCCTGTGGTGTCCTGTTGTTATTATTATTATTATACAGGGGGAGCAGCCTGTGGTGTCATGTTGTTATTATTATACAGGGGGAGCAGCCTGTGGTGTCCTGTTGTTATTATTATACAGGGGGAGCAGCCTGTGGTGTCCTGTTATTATTATACAGGGGGAGCATCCTGTAGTGTCCTGTTGTTATTATTATACAGGGGGAGCAGCCTGTGGTGTCCTGTTATTATTATACAAGGGGAGCAGCCTGTGGTGTCCTGTTATTATTATACAGGAGGAGCAGCCCGTGGTGTCCTATTATTATTATTATTATTATACAGGGGGAGCAGCCTGTGGTGTCCTGTTATTATTATTATACAAGGGGAGCAGTCTGTGGTGTCCTGTTATTATTATTATACAGGGGGAGCAGTCTGTGGTGTCCTGTTATTATTATTATACAGGGGGAGCAGTCTGTGGTGTCCTGTTATTATTATTATACAGGGGGAGCAGCCTGTGGTGTCCTGTTATTATTATTATACAGGGGGAGCAGCCTGTGGTGTCCTGTTATTATTATACAAGGGGAGCAGCCTGTGGTGTCCTGTTATTATTATACAGGGGGAGCAGCCTGTGGTGTCCTGTTGTTATTATTATACAGAGGGAGCAGCTTGTGGTGTCCTGTTATTATTATACAAGGGGAGCTGCCTGTGGTGTCTTGTTATTATTATACAGGGGGAGCAGCCTGTGGTGTCCTGTTATTATTATACAAGGGGAGCTGCCTTTGGTGTACTGTTATTATTATACAGGGGGAGCATCCTGTAGTGTCCTGTTGTTATTATTATACAGGGGGAGCAGCCTGTGGTGTCCTGTTGTTATTATTATTATTATACAGGGGGAGCAGCCTGTGGTGTCATGTTGTTATTATTATACAGGGGGAGCAGCCTGTGGTGTCCTGTTGTTATTATTATACAGGGGGAGCAGCCTGTGGTGTCCTGTTATTATTATACAGGGGGAGCATCCTGTAGTGTCCTGTTGTTATTATTATACAGGGGGAGCAGCCTGTGGTGTCCTGTTATTATTATACAAGGGGAGCAGCCTGTGGTGTCCTGTTATTATTATACAGGAGGAGCAGCCCGTGGTGTCCTATTATTATTATTATTATTATTATTATTATTATACAGGGAGAGCAGCCTGTGGTGTCCTGTTATTATTATAAAGGAGAGCATCCTGTGGTGTCCTGTAATTATTATACAGGGGGAGCAGCCTGGGGTGTCCTGTTATTATTATACAGGGTGAGCAGCCTGTGGTGTCCTGTTGTTATTATTATACAGGGGGAGCAGCCTGTGGTGTCCTGTTGTTATTATTATACAGGGAGAGCAGCCTGTGGTGTCCTGTTATTATTATACAAGGTGAGCAGCCTGGGGTGTCCTGTTATTATTATACAGGGTGAGCAGCCTGGGGTGTCCTGTTGTTGTTATTATTATACAGGAGGAGCAGCCTGTGGTGTCCTGTTGTTATTATTATACAGGGGGAGCAGCCTGTGGTGTCCTGTTATTATTATACAGGGGGAGCAGCCTGTGGTGTCCTGTTGTTATTATTATACAGGGGGAGCAGCCTGTGGTGTCCTGTTGTTATTATTATACAGGGGGAGCAGCCTGTGGTGTCCTGTTGTTATTATTATACAGGGGGAGCAGCCTGTGGTGTCCTGTTATTATTATACAAGGGGAGCAGCCTGTGGTGTCCTGTTATTGTTATACAGGGGGAGCAGCCTGTGGTGTCCTGTTGTTGTTATTATTATACAGGGGGAGCAGCCTGTGGTGTCCTGTTATTATTATTATACAGGGGGAGCAGCCTGTGGTGTCCTGTTATTATTATACAAGGGGAGCTGCCTGTGGTGTCTTGTTATTATTATACAGGGGGAGCAGCCTGTGGTGTCCTGTTATTATTATACAGGGGGAGCAGCCTGTGGTGTCCTGTTGTTATTATTATACAGGGGGAGCAGCCTGTGGTGTCCTGTTGTTGTTATTATTATACAGGGGGAGCAGCCTGTGGTGTCCTGTTGTTGTTATTATTATACAGGGGGAGCAGCCTGTGGTGTCCTGTTGTTGTTATTATTATACAGGGAAAGCAGCCTGTGGTGTTCTGTTATTATTATACAGGGGGAGCAGCCTGTGGTGTTCTGTCATTACTATACAGGGGGAGCAGCCTGTGGTGTCCTGTTGTTATTATTATACAGGGGGAGTAGCCTGTGGTGTCCTGTTATTATTATACGGGGGAGCAGCCTGTGGTGTCCTGTTATTATTATACAGGGAAAGCAGCCTGTGGTGTTCTGTAATTATTATACAGGGGGAGTAGCCTGTGGTGTCCTGTTATTATACAGGGGGAGCAGCCTGTGGTGTCCTGTTATTATACAGGGGGAGCAGCCTGTGGTGTCTTGTTATTGTTATACAGGGGGAGCAGCCTGTGGTGTCCTGTTATTGTTATTATTATACGGGGGAGCAGCCTGTGGTGTCCTGTTGTTATTATTATACAAGGGGAGCAGCCTGTGGTGTCCCGTTGTTGTTGTTATTATACAGGGGAGCAGCCTGTGGTGTCCTGTTGTTAGTATTATACAGGGGGAGCAGCCTGTGGTGTCCTATCATTAGTATTATTATTGTTGTTGTTGTTATTATTATTATTATTATTATTATTATTTTTATTATTATTATTATACAGGGAGAGCAGCATGTGGTGTCCTGTTATTATTATACAGAGGGAGCAGCCTGTGGTGTCCTGTTATTATTATACAGGGGGAACAGCCTGTGGTGTCCTGTTATTATTATACAGGGGGAGCAGCCTGTGGTGTCCTGTTATTATTATACAGGGGGAGCAGCCTGTGGTGTCCTGTTATTATTGTTATACAGGGGGAGCAGCCTGTGGTGTCTTATTATTATTATTATTATTATTATTATTATTATTATTATTATACAGGTAGAGCAGCCTCTGGTGTCCTGTTATTATTAGACAAAGGGAGCAGCCTGTGGTGTCCTGTTTTTATTATTATACAGGGGGAGAATCCTGTGGTGTCCTATTATTATTATACAGGGGAGCATCCTGTAGTGTCCTGTTATTATTATACAGGGTGAGCAGCCTCTGGTGTCCTATTATTAGTATTATTATTATAATACAGGGAGAGCAGCCTGTGGTGTCCTGTTATTATTATACAGAGGGAGCAGGCTGTGGTGTCCTGTTATTATCATACAGGGGAGCAGCCTGTGGTGTCCTGTTATTATTAAACAGGGGGAGCAGCCTGTGGTGTTCTGTTGTTGTTATTATTATACACGCGGAGCAGCCTGTGGTGTCCTGTTGTTGGTATTATACAGGGGGACTTACTGGTGACTCCGTGTTACATATCTATGTTACATGTGCTCTCTGTGACGTGTTATATGTATTATATTTATTCCTAGGCGCTCCAGCTGTGAGGAACCAGAGTCTTTATTACACGTCACACGTTCTGTATTCTCACTGATTCCCTGAGGATGGACACGGACAGGAGTCCCAGGACTGAGAGGATAATAACTATCACCCTGGAGATCATCTACCTGCTGACCGGGGAGGTGACAGTGACATCACTTATATCTATAGTAACAATACAGGGACGTGACCGGGGAGGTGACAGTGACATCACTTATATCTATAGTAATAATACAGGGACGTGACCGGGAAGGTGACAGTGACATCACTTATATCTATAGTAATAATACAGGGACGTGACCGGGAAGGTGACAGTGACATCACTTATATCTATAGTAATAATACAGGGACGTGACCGGGGAGGTGAAAGTGACATCACTTATATCTATAGTAATAATACTGGGACGTGACCGGGGAGGTGACGGTGACATCACTTATATCTATAGTAATGATACAGAGACGTGACCGGAGAGGTGACAGTGACATCACTTATATCTATAGTAATAATACAGGGATGTGACCGGGGAGGTTACAGTGACATCACTTATATCTATAGTAATAATACAGGGACGTGACAGGGGAGGTGACATTGACATCACTTATATCTATAGTAATAATACAGGGATGTGACCGGGGAGGTGACAGTGACATCACTTATATCTATAGTAATAATACAGGGATGTGACCGGGGAGGTGACAGTGACATCACTTATATCTGTAGTAATAATACAGGGATGTGACCGGGGAGGTGACAGTGACATCACTTATATCTATAGTAATAATACAGGGACGTGACCAGGGAGGTGACAGTGACATCACTTATATCTATAGTAATAATACAGGGACGTGACAGGGGAGGTGACAGTGACATCACTTATATCTATAGTAATAATACAGGGATGTGACCGGGGAGGTGACAGTGACATCACTTATATCTATAGTAATAATACAGGGACGTGACCGGGGAGGTGATAGTGACATCACTAATATCTATAGTAATAATACAGGGACGTGACCGGGGAGGTGACAGTGACATCACTTATATCTATAGTAATAATATAGGGACGTGACCGGGGAGGTGACATCACTTATATCTATAGTAATAATACAGGGATGTGACAGTGACATCACTTATATCTATAGTAATAATACAGGGACGTGACCGGGGAGGTGACAGTGACATCACTTATATCTATAGTAATAATACAGGGAGGTGATAGTGACATCACTTATATCTATAGTAATAATACAGGGAGGTGACAGTGACATCACTTATATCTATAGTAATAATACAGGGAGGTGACGGGGGAGGTGACCGTGACATCACTTATATCTATAAAAATAATACAGGGGGGTGAGGGATCTGGGATTTTGCATAATGATATGTGTTGTCTCCCCCAATACACAGGATTACACAGTAGTGAAGAAGACATCCGGTGAGTGTGAGACACCCAGCAGCCGTCCCCGTGTGTCAGGAGGACGGAGCAGGACCCAGAGCCCCATCACGGTGCCACCACCTCACTCACTGATACATGAGAGGCACAATGATCAAAAGATCCTGGAACTCACCAACAAGATCATTCAGCTGCTGACTGGAGAGGTGACTGCTGGGAATGGGACATTATACAGTAACACCGGGGGATGTGACCGGAGAGGTGACTGCTGGGAATGGGACGTTATACAGTAACACTGGGGGATGTGACAGGAGAGGTGACTGCTGGGAATGGGACATTATACAGTAACACCGGAAGATGTGACCGGAGAGGTGACTGCTGGGAATGGGACATTATACAGGAACACCGGGGGATGTGACCGAAGAGGTGACTGCTGGGAATGGGACATTATTCAGTAGCACCGGGGGATGTGACCGGAGAGGTGACTGCTGTGAATGGGACGTTATACAGTAACACCGGGGGATGTGACCGGAGAGGTGACTGCTGGGAATGGGACGTTATACAGTAACACCGGGGGATGTGACCGGAGAGGTGACTGCTGGGAATGGGACATTATACAGTAACACCGGGGCATGTGACTGGAGAGGTGACTGCTGGGAATGGGACATTATACAGTAACACCGGGAATTGTGACCGGAGAGGTGAGTGCTGGGAATGGGACGTTATACAGTAACACCGGGAATTGTGACCGGAGAGGTGACTGCTGGGAATGGGACGTTATACAGTAACACCGGTGGATGTGACCGGAGAGGTGACTGCTGGGAATGGGACGTTAAACAGTAACACTGGGGATGTGACCGGAGAGGTGACTGCTAAGAATGGGACGTTATACAGTAACACCAGGGATGTGACCGGAGAGGTGACTGCTGGGAATGGGACGTTATACAGTAACACCGGGGGATGTGACCGGAGAGGTGATTGCTGGGAATGGGACGTTATACAGTAACACCGGTGGATGTGACCGGAGAGGTGACTGCTGGGAATGGGACGTTATACAGTAACACCGGTGGATGTGACCGGAGAGGTGACTGCTGGGAATGGGACAGGGGATGTGACCGGAGAGGTGACTGCTGGGAATGGGACGTTATACAGTAACACCGGTGGATGTGACCGGAGAGGTGACTGCTGGGAATGGGACGTTATACAGTAACACCGGGGGATGTGACCGGAGAGGTGACTGCTGGGAATGGGACGTTATACAGTAACACCGGGGATGTGACCGGAGAGGTGACTGCTGGGAATGCGGCATGTGACTGGAGAGGTGACTGCTGGGAATGGGACGTTATACAGTAACACCGGGAATTGTGACCGGAGAGGTGACTGCTGGGAATGGGACGTTATACAGTAACACCGGTGGATGTGACCGGAGAGGTGACTGCTGGAAATGGGACGTTATACAGTAACACCGGTGGATGTGACCGGAGAGGTGACTGCTGGGAATGGGACGTTATACAGTAACACCGGGGGATGTGACCGGAGAGGTGACGGCTGGGAATGGGACGTTATACAGTAACACCGGGGGATGTGACCGTAGAGGTGACTGCTGGGAATGGGACGTTATACAGTAACACCGGGGGATGTGACCGGAGAGGTGACTGCTGGGAATGGGACGTTATACAGTAACACCGGGGGATGTGACCGGAGAGGTGACTGCTGGGAATGGGACGTTATACAGTAACACCGGTGGATGTGACCGGAGAGGTGACTGCTGGGAATGGGACGTTATACAGTAACACCGGGGGATGTGACCGGAGAGGTGACTGCTGGGAATGGGACGTTATACAGTAACACCGGGGAATGTGACCGGAGAGGTGACTGCTGGGAATGGGACGTTATACAGTAACACCGGGGGATGTGACCGGAGAGGTGACTGCTGGGAATGGGACGTTATACAGTAACACCGGGGATGTGACCGGAGAGGTGACTGCTGGGAATGGGACGTTATACAGTAACACCGGGGGGATGTGACCGGAGAGGTGACTGCTGGGAATGGGACGTTATACAGTAACACCGGTGGATGTGACCGGAGAGGTGACTGCTGGGAATGGGACGTTATACAGTAACACCGGTGGATGTGACCGGAGAGGTGACTGCTGGGAATGGGACGTTATACAGTAACACCGGGGGATGTGACCGGAGAGGTGACTGCTGGGAATGGGACGTTATACAGTAACACCGGGGGATGTGACCGGAGAGGTGACTGCTGGGAATGGGACGTTATACAGTAACACCGGGGATGTGACCGGAGAGGTGACTGCTGGGAATGGGACGTTATACAGTAACACCGGGGGATGTGACCGGAGAGGTGACTGCTGGGAATGGGACGTTATACAGTAAAATGGGGGGATGTGACCGGAGAGGTGACTGCTGGGAATCGGACGTTATACCGTAACACCGGTGGATGTGACCGGCGAGGTGACTGCTGGGAATGGGACGTTATACAGTAACACCGGTGCATGTGACCGGAGAGGTGACTGCTGGGAATGGGACGTTATACAGTAACACCGGGGGATGTGACCGGAGAGGTGACTGCTGGGAATGGGACGTTATACAGTAACACCGGGGGATGTGACCGGAGAGGTGACTGCTGGGAATGGGACGTTATACAGTAACACCGGGGGATGTGACCGGAGAGGTGACTGCTGGGAATGGGACGTTATACAGTAACACCGGGGGATGTGACCGGAGAGGTGACTGCTGGGAATGGGACGTTATACAGTAACACCGGGGGATGTGACCGGAGAGGTGACTGCTGGGAATGGGACGTTATACAGTAACACCGGTGGATGTGACCGGAGAGGTGACTGCTGGGAATGGGACGTTAAACAGTAACACTGGGGATGTGACCGGAGAGGTGACTGCTAAGAATGGGACGTTATACAGTAACACCAGGGATGTGACCGGAGAGGTGACTGCTGGGAATGGGACGTTATACAGTAACACCGGGGGATGTGACCGGAGAGGTGATTGCTGGGAATGGGACGTTATACAGTAACACCGGTGGATGTGACCGGAGAGGTGACTGCTGGGAATGGGACGTTATACAGTAACACCGGTGGATGTGACCGGAGAGGTGACTGCTGGGAATGGGACAGGGGATGTGACCGGAGAGGTGACTGCTGGGAATGGGACGTTATACAGTAACACCGGTGGATGTGACCGGAGAGGTGACTGCTGGGAATGGGACGTTATACAGTAACACCGGGGGATGTGACCGGAGAGGTGACTGCTGGGAATGGGACGTTATACAGTAACACCGGGGATGTGACCGGAGAGGTGACTGCTGGGAATGCGGCATGTGACTGGAGAGGTGACTGCTGGGAATGGGACGTTATACAGTAACACCGGGAATTGTGACCGGAGAGGTGACTGCTGGGAATGGGACGTTATACAGTAACACCGGTGGATGTGACCGGAGAGGTGACTGCTGGAAATGGGACGTTATACAGTAACACCGGTGGATGTGACCGGAGAGGTGACTGCTGGGAATGGGACGTTATACAGTAACACCGGGGGATGTGACCGGAGAGGTGACGGCTGGGAATGGGACGTTATACAGTAACACCGGGGGATGTGACCGTAGAGGTGACTGCTGGGAATGGGACGTTATACAGTAACACCGGGGGATGTGACCGGAGAGGTGACTGCTGGGAATGGGACGTTATACAGTAACACCGGGGGATGTGACCGGAGAGGTGACTGCTGGGAATGGGACGTTATACAGTAACACCGGTGGATGTGACCGGAGAGGTGACTGCTGGGAATGGGACGTTATACAGTAACACCGGGGGATGTGACCGGAGAGGTGACTGCTGGGAATGGGACGTTATACAGTAACACCGGGGAATGTGACCGGAGAGGTGACTGCTGGGAATGGGACGTTATACAGTAACACCGGGGGATGTGACCGGAGAGGTGACTGCTGGGAATGGGACGTTATACAGTAACACCGGGGATGTGACCGGAGAGGTGACTGCTGGGAATGGGACGTTATACAGTAACACCGGGGGGATGTGACCGGAGAGGTGACTGCTGGGAATGGGACGTTATACAGTAACACCGGGGGATGTGACTGGAGAGGTGACTGCTGGGAATGGGAGGTTATACAGTAACACCGGTGGATGTGACCGGAGAGGTGACTGCTGGGAATGGGACGTTATACAGTAACACCGGTGGATGTGACCGGAGAGGTGACTGCTGGGAATGGGACGTTATACAGTAACACCGGGGGATGTGACCGGAGAGGTGACTGCTGGGAATGGGACGTTATACAGTAACACCGGGGGATGTGACCGGAGAGGTGACTGCTGGGAATGGGACGTTATACAGTAACACCGGGGATGTGACCGGAGAGGTGACTGCTGGGAATGGGACGTTATACAGTAACACCGGGGGATGTGACCGGAGAGGTGACTGCTGGGAATGGGACGTTATACAGTAAAATGGGGGGATGTGACCGGAGAGGTGACTGCTGGGAATCGGACGTTATACCGTAACACCGGTGGATGTGACCGGCGAGGTGACTGCTGGGAATGGGACGTTATACAGTAACACCGGTGCATGTGACCGGAGAGGTGACTGCTGGGAATGGGACGTTATACAGTAACACCGGGGGATGTGACCGGAGAGGTGACTGCTGGGAATGGGACGTTATACAGTAACACCGGGGGATGTGACCGGAGAGGTGACTGCTGGGAATGGGACGTTATACAGTAACACCGGGGGATGTGACCGGAGAGGTGACTGCTGGGAATGGGACGTTATACAGTAACACCGGGGGATGTGACCGGAGAGGTGACTGCTGGGAATGGGACGTTATACAGTAACACCGGGGATGTGACCGGAGAGGTGACTGCTGGGAATGGGACATTATACAGTAACACCGGGGGATGTGTCAGGTGCCTATAAGGTGTCAGGATGTCACTGTCTATCTCTCCATGCAGGAGGGGGAGTACATAGAGGAACACAGGGGTCTGTATAAGGACGTGATGATGGAGAATCAACGGCCCCTCACATCACTGGGTAAGAGGAGATATTTATTGTACAGGGGAGAGCAGGTATGGGGGTCCCCTATATACACCCAGCATCTGATAATCTCATATATACAATGTACTCAGTCACTGCGTGTCTCCTACAGATGGGTCCAGTAACAGAGATACCCCAGAGAGATGTCCCCATCCTCTGTATTCCCAGGATAATCACATATATACCATGTCCTCAGTCACTGTGTGTCTCCTACAGATGGGCCCAGTAACAGGAATACCCCAGAGAGATGTCCCCGTCCTCTGTATTCCCAGGATAATCACATATATACAATGTCCTCAGTCACTGTGTGTCTCCTACAGATGGGCCCAGTAACAGGAATACCCCAGAGAGATGTCCCCGTCCTCAGTATTCCCAGGATAATCACATATATACAATGTCCTCAGTCACTGTGTGTCTCCTACAGATGGGCCCAGTAACAGGGTTACCCCAGAGAGATGTCCCAGTCCTCTGTATTCCAAGGATAATCACATATATACAATGTCCTCAGTCACTGCGTGTCTCCTACAGATGGGCCCAGTAACAGGAATACCCCAGAGAGATGTCCCCGTCCTCTGTATTCCCAGGATAATCACATATATACAATGTCCTCAGTCACTGTGTGTCTCCTACAGATGGGCCCAGTAACAGAGATACCCCAGAGAGATGTCCCCGTCCTCTGTATTCCCAGGATAATCACATATATACCATGTCCTCAGTCACTGTGTGTCTCCTACAGATGGGCCCAGTAACAGAGATAACCCAGAGAGATGTCCCCGTCCTCTGTATTCCCAAGATAATCACATATATACAATGTCCTCAGTCACTGCGTGTCTCCTACAGATTGGCCCAGTAACAGAGATACCCCAGAGAGATGTCCCCGTCCTCTGTATTCCCAGGATAATCACATATATACAATGTCCTCAGTCACTGTGTGTCTCCTACAGATGGGGCCAGTAACAGGAATACCCCAGAGAGATGTCCCCGTCCTCTGTATTCCCAGGATAATCACATATATACCATGTCCTCAGTCACTGCGTGTCTCCTACAGATGGGCCCAGTAACAGGAATACCCCAGAGAGATGTCCCCGTCCTCTGTATTCCCAGGATAATCACATATATACAATGTCCTCAGTCACTGCGTGTCTCCTACAGATGGGCCCAGTAACAGGAATACCCCAGAGAGATGTCCCCGTCCTCTGTATTCCCAGGATAATCACATATATACCATGTCCTCAGTCACTGCGTCTCTCCTACAGATGGGCCCAGTAACAGGAATACCCCAGAGAGATGTCCCCGTCCTCTGTATTCCCAGGATAATCACATATATACCATGTCCTCAGTCACTGCGTGTCTCCTACAGATGGTCCCAGTAACAGGAATACCCCAGAGAGATGTCCCCGTCCTCTGTATTCCCAGGATAATCACATATATACAATGTCCTCAGTCACTGCGTGTCTCCTACAGATGGGCCCAGTAACAGGAATACCCCAGAGAGATGTCCCCGTCCTCTGTATTCCCAAGATAATCACATATATACAATGTCCTCAGTCACTGTGTGTCTCCTACAGATGGGCCCAGTAACAGGAATACCCCAGAGAGATGTCACCGTCCTCTGTATTCCCAGGATAATCACATATATACAATGTACTCAGTCACTGCGTGTCTCCTACAGATTGGCCCAGTAACAGAGATACCCCAGAGAGATGTCCCCGTCCTCTGTATTCCCAGGATAATCACATATATACCATGTACTCAGTCACTGCGTGTCTCCTACAGATGGGCCAGTAACAGAGATACCCCAGAGAGATGTCCCCGTCCTCTGTATTCCCAGGATAATCACATATATACCATGTCCTCAGTCACTGCGTGTCTCCTACAGATGGGGCCAGTAACAGAGATCCCCCAGAGAGATGTCCCCGTCCTCTGTATTCCCAGGATAATCACATATATACCATGTCCTCAGTCACTGCGTGTCTCCTACAGATGGGCCCAGTAACAGGAATACCCCAGAGAGATGTCCCCGTCCTCTGTATTCCCAGGATAATCACATATATACCATGTCCTCAGTCACTGTGTGTCTCCTACAGATGGGCCAGTAACAGGAATACCCCAGAGAGATGTCCCCGTCCTCTGTATTCCCAGGATAATCACATATATACAATGTCCTCAGTCACTGTGTGTCTCCTACAGATGGGGCCAGTAACAGGAATACCCCAGAGAGATGTCCCCGTCCTCTGTATTCCCAGGATAATCACATATATACCATGTCCTCAGTCACTGTGTGTCTCCTACATATGGCCCAGTAACAGGAATACCCCAGAGAGATGTCCCCGTCCTCTGTATTCCCAGGATAATCACATATATACCATGTCCTCAGTCACTGCGTCTCTCCTACAGATGGGCCCAGTAACAGGAATACCCCAGAGAGATGTCCCCGTCCTCTGTATTCCCAGGATAATCACATATATACCATGTCCTCAGTCACTGCGTGTCTCCTACAGATGGTCCCAGTAACAGGAATACCCCAGAGAGATGTCCCCGTCCTCTGTATTCCCAGGATAATCACATATATACAATGTCCTCAGTCACTGCGTGTCTCCTACAGATGGGCCCAGTAACAGGAATACCCCAGAGAGATGTCCCCGTCCTCTGTATTCCCAGGATAATCACATATACCATGTCCTCAGTCACTGTGTGTCTCCTACAGATGGCCCAGTAACAGGAATACCCCAGAGAGATGTCCGCGTCCTCTGTATTCCCAGGATAATCACATATATACCATGTCCTCAGTCACTGCGTGTCTCCTACAGATGGGCCCAGTAACAGGCATACCCCAGAGAGATGTCCCCGTCCTCTGTATTCCCAGGATAATCACATATATACAATGTCCTCAGTCACTGTGTGTCTCCTACAGATGGGCCCAGTAACAGGAATACCCCAGAGAGATGTCCCCGTCCTCTGTATTCCCAGGATAATCACATATATACAATGTCCTCAGTCACTGCGTGTCTCCTACAGATGGGCCCAGTAACAGGAATACCCCAGAGAGATATCCCCGTCCTCTGTATTCCCAGGATAATCACATATATACCATGTCCTCAGTCACTGTGTGTCTCCTACAGATGGGCCCAGTAACAGGAATACCCCAGAGAGATGTCCCCGTCCTCTGTATTCCCAGGATAATCACATATATACCATGTCCTCAGTCACTGTGTGTCTCCTACAGATGGGCCCAGTAACAGGAATATCCCAGAGAGATGTCCCCGTCCTCTGTATTCCCAGGATAATCACATATATACAATGTCCTCAGTCACTGCTTGTCTCCTACAGATGGGCCCAGTAACAGGAATACCCCAGAGAGATGTCCCCGTCCTCTGTATTCCCAGGATAATCACATATATATCATGTCCCCAGTCACTGTGTGTCTCCTACAGATGGGCCCAGTAACAGGAATATCCCAGAGAGATGTCCCAGTCCTCTGTATTCCCAGGATAATCACATATATACAATGTCCTCAGTCACTGGGTGTCTCCTACAGATGGGCCCAGTAACAGAGATACCCCAGAGAGATGTCCCCGTCCTCTGTATTCCCAGGATAATCACATATATACAATGTCCTCAGTCACTGTGTGTCTCCTACAGATGGGCCAGTAACAGGAATACCCCAGAGAGATGTCCCCGTCCTCTGTATTCCCAGGATAATCACATATATACAATGTCCTCAGTCACTGCGTGTCTCCTACAGATGGGCCCAGTAACAGGAATACCCCAGAGAGATGTCCCGGTCCTCTGTATTCCCAGGATAATTACATATATACCATGTCCTCAGTCACTGTGTGTCTCCTACAGATGGGTCCAGTAACAGAGATACCCCAGAGAGATGTCCCCGTCCTCTGTATTCCCAGGACTGTACAGAGGAGAATCACAGGACCCCACAGGAGGATCAGGTAGGTGGGATTTATGGTCTCCCCAATATACCAAAGTGACTGTCACTATATCTATTTTTTTATTTTTATATTTTTTTTTTTAATATATATTTTATTTATATTTTTAGAGTATGATAAATCTCAGTTTAAATAACCCATAAAAAATTTCTGATTTTATAGAGTGAAGAACTACCTGATATAAAGTTAGATGCTATAAAGAAAGAAGAGGAGACGTATGTGACTGATATGAAGGCAGAAGATACAGAGGGAGAAGAAGAGACGTATGTGAGGGGTGATCAGCAATGTAAGGAGGAGGAAATCCCTACAGATATCAGCACAGGTGATCTCATATTATACACCCTCTTTTATCAGTTTCATCAGCCCCTATTATACTCCTGCTCTCCCCCTCACATCATGTGACTGTGTGTTACCAGCCCAGAGATCTGACCAGTCTCCTCCCCGCACTCTCTGGTGTATCTCATACATCAGACGCCATCAGCCCCTATTATACTCCTGCTCTCCCCTCACATCATGTCACTGTGTTACCAGCCCAGAGATCTGACCAGTCTCCTCCCCACACTCTCTGTTGTATCTCATACATCAGGAGCCATCAGCCCCTATTATACTCCTGCTCTCCCCTCACATCATGTCACTGTGTTACCAGCCCAGAGATCTGACCAGTCTCCTCCCCGCACTCTCTGGTGTATCTCATACATCAGGATCCATCAGCCCCTATTATACTCCTGCTCTCCCCCTCACATCATATCACTGTGTGTTACCAGCCCAGAGATCTGACCAGTCTCCTCCCCGCACTCTCTGGTGTATCTCATACATCAGGTGCCATCAGCCCCTATTATACTCCTGCTCCCCCCCCCCCCTCACATCATGTCACTGTGTGTTACCAGCCCAGAGATCTGACCAGTCTCCTCCCCGCACTCTCTGGTGTATCTCATACATCAGGTGCCATCAGCCCCTATTATACTCCTGCTCTCCCCCTCACATCATGTCACTGTGTTACCAGCCCAGAGATCTGACCAGTCTCCTCCCCGCACTCTCTGGTGTATCTCATACATCAGCAGCCATCAGCCCCTATTATACTCCTGCTCTCCCCCTCACATCATGTCACTGTGTGTTACCAGCCCAGAGATCTGACCAGTCTCCTCCTCGCACTCTCTGGTGTATCTCATACATCAGGAGCCATCAGCCCCTATTATACTCCTGCTCTCCCCCTCACATCATGTCACTGTGTGTTACCAGCCCAGAGATCTGACCAGTCTCCTCCCCGCACTCTCTGGTGTATCTCATACATCAGCAGCCATCAGCCCCTATTATACTCCTGCTCTCCCCCTCACATCATGTCACTGTGTGTTACCAGCCCAGAGATCTGACCAGTCTCCTCCCCGCACTCTCTGGTGTATCTCATACATCAGGTGCCATCAGCCCCTATTATACTCCTGCTCTCCCCCTCACATCATGTCACTGTGTTACCAGCCCAGAGATCTGACCAGTCTCCTCCCCGCACTCTCTGGTGTATCTCATACATCAGGAGCCATCAGACCCTATTATACTCCTGCTCTCCCCCTCACATCATGTCACTGTGTTACCAGCCCAGAGATCTGACCAGTCTCCTCCCCGCACTCTCTGGTGTATCTCATACATCAGCAGCCATCAGCCCCTATTATACTCCTGCTCTCCCCCTCACATCATGTCACTGTGTGTTACCAGCCCAGAGATCTGACCAGTCTCCTCCCCGCACTCTCTGGTGTATCTCATACATCAGGAGCCATCAGCCCCTATTATACTCCTGCTCTCCCCTCACATCATGTCACTGTGTGTTACCAGCCCAGAGATCTGACCAGTCTCCTCCCCGCACTCTCTGGTGTATCTCATACATCATCAGCCATCAGCCCCTATTATACTCCTGCTCTCCCCCTCACATCATGTCACTGTGTGTTACCAGCCCAGAGATCTGACCAGTCTCCTCCCCGCACTCTCTGGTGTATCTCATACATCATCAGCCATCAGCCCCTATTATACTCCTGCTCTCCCCCTCACATCATGTCACTGTGTGTTACCAGCCCAGAGATCTGCCCGGTCTCCTCCCCGCACTGCAGGGAGTCAGCCTGACCGCAGGGCAGATATAACAATCTGTGATGCCCCAGTGCCTGCTGGGAGTCAGCCTGACCGCAGGGTGCGATATAACAATCTGTGATGCCCCAGTGCCTGCTGGGAGTCAGCCTGACCGCAGGGCAGATATAACAATCTGTGATGCCCCAGTGTCTGCTGGGAGTCAGCCTGACCACAGGTGAAATATAACAATCTGTGATGCCCCAGTGTCTGTGGATAAAGTGACATAAGAACAAGGAGATAGGCCGGTGTGTATGCTGCAGGCCACCTGCTGGATATATATATATATATCTCAGTATATTATGCCAGCTAATGATTTATATATTACTCCGACATCTGCCCATTTGATGGCAATATGGGGACAAATTCACCATAAATCTTTATTGTGAAATGAAACTAGTTGTGGGAAAACATTTCTATTTCCATATATGTATGTTATTCCCAGCAGATGGATGTAACAGCCGGAATGTCTCAGAGGATCATCTCGTTTTATCTCCAGATGGTAAAATAGAAGAAAGAAACGTCACCCGAGATTCTCCAGAAGAAATCCCTCTTACCCCAGTTATACACCCAGCACATCACCTTGAACATGTGTTACCAGGTTCCTCTGATCTTGGGGAATATTCTCCTGATAACACTGATATTGTATCTAGTGTAAGAGCTGTAACACGATCTCCCTCTACTATATCTGCAAAATGTTTTACAAAGAACACAAAGTTTATTACCCATCATACAGCTAAGGCAGATGAGAGGCCATATCGATGTTCTGTGTGTGGGAAATGTTTTTCACACAAATCAGTTCTTGTTGCACATGAGAGAACACACACAGGTGAGAGGCCATTTCCATGTTCTGAGTGTGGAAAATGTTTTACTCAAAAATCACATCTTGTTAGACATCAGGGAAGTCATGCAAGAGAGAAACCATTTCCATGTCCTGAGTGTGGGAAATATTTTCGATATATATCAAATTTACGGATCCATCAGAGAAAACACACCGGAGAAAAACTGTTTCCGTACTCTGAATGTGGGAAATGTTTTACAATGAAATCATCATTTGTTATACACCAAAGATGTCACACAGGTGGAAAGCCATATTCGTGTTCTGAGTGTGAGAAATGTTTTACACACAAATCAAATCTTGTTGCACATGAGAGAACACACACAGGTGAGAAGCCATTTCCATGTTCTGAGTGTGGGAAATGTTTTACTCAGAAATCACATCTTATTAAACATCAGAAAAGTCACTCTGGTGAGAAGCCATATACATGTTTTGAGTGTGAGAAAAATTTTACACAAAAATCAGATCTTGTTGCACACGAGAGAACACATACAGGTGAGAAGCCATTTCCATGTTCTGAGTGTGGAAAAAGTTTTACGCAAAAATCACATCTTGTTAGACATCATAGTAGTCACACAGTAGAGAAACCATTTCTGTGTCCTGAGTGTGGGAAATGTTTTAGATATATGGGAAATTTACGTATACATCAGGCTCATCACTCAGGTGAGAAATATTTTCCATGTTCTGAGTGTGGAAAATGTTTTTCATGGAAATCGAGTCTTGTTAAACATCAGAGAAGTCACACAGGTGAGAAACCTTATTCCTGTTCTGAGTGTGGGAAATGTTTTACAACAAAATCCTCTGTTGTTACACATCAGAGATGTCACACAGGTGATAAACCTTATTCATGTTCCGAGTGTGGGAAAAGTTTTACCCACAAACAAGATCTTGTTGCACACGAGAGAACCCACACAGGTGAGAAGCTATTTCCATGTTCTGAGTGTGTAAAATGTTTTGTTGCCAAATCACATCTGGTTACACATCAGAGAAGTCACACAGGTGAGAAGCCATTTCCATGCTCTCAATGTGAGAAATGTTTTACACAGAAATCACATCTTGTTAAACATCAGAGAAGTCACACAGGCGAGAGGCCATTTCAATGCTCTGAGTGTGGAAAATGTTTTGCACACAAATCAGATCTTGTTGCACATGAGAGAACACACACAGGCGAGAGGCCATTTCCATGTTCTGAGTGTGGGAAATGTTTTACACAGAAATCACATCTTGTTAGACATCAGAGAAGTCACACAGGTGAGAAGTCATTTCCATGTCCTGAGTGAGAGGAGTTACTCCCTTTGTACTTTGTGTGTTTGCAAGTGAGAATATTTTACCCAATAAATAAACATCATTAAGAATAGTATCTTCCTATCACAGATTGTGTATTGTCATAATTATTGTCATGATAAAATATCACAATAAAACCATAAAATAAGCACATTTGGTGAATTACAGTAAATCCTGTTATAGTAACTTATTCCACGTGAATCACTCTGGCGCTGCTGGTGTAGGGATGATTGTATGACTGTGATTATAGCGGCTCCCAGCAAGGTACCTGGTGCAGCCAGTGACGTAACTCCTGGAGGCAATGGAGGGTCACAGAGAGCAGGTACATTGCAAGAAACTCCAGATCCCTCCCTGCTCTGTAAGGGTCTCCTGTCAGTCGCCGCCGATCCGACCTGTGCGCCTCTTCCCTCCCTACTGCAATGCTTACTGCACTTACAGCTGTTGGCGTGTCAGGTGTCTGTGCCGCTGCAGAGCAATTGTGCGATGGCTCGGCTGTCCAATGATATTTGGTACTGCAGCCTGCTGAACCGTGATTGGCTGGTGCGCAGGCTGCCCAGAGGAAGATGGCTGGATCCTTGAGCACAGACTCAGTGACGGCTCGCCATGTGCAGTATGGCATGCAACCTGTGCTGCTGTAAGCTCCCGCTGTGGGTGTAACCCACAGCCAGACAGAAAACATAAGACCGGCTGAATGTTACGCATTAACTATATGCGTATAAATACATACTGCGTGTGGGGGGGCACCACTATCTATACTGCCTCCGGGCACCTCATCTGAACTTACACCCCTGGGTGCAGCTGTGCAACACCCTACTGTACAGGGCTAGATAGAGACATGGGTATAGGTCAGGGGTCAGGAACCTTTTTGACTAAGAGAGCCATGAAAGCAAAATATTTGGAAATTTATTTCAGTGAGAGCCATATAATATATTTTAAAAGTGAATTCAACTAAATGTCAGTATAAAACGCCTCTGAATTTATTCTTTTAAATAATGTTGTTATAATACTCACCATTAATGCGACTTCTGGTGCTGCATGGATTTGCTGATGTCTTTGTAGTCTGGTTGGTACTTGGTGAGGTTAAGCTTCATGCAAGCGTTGAGACTTTCATCCGTTAAACGTGATCGTAGATTGGACTTGATGTTTTTAAGATGTGAGAATGACTGCTCACATGCATACGTAGATCCAAACATGGTCAACACAGCAATACTCACACGCTGCAGTGTGTGGTATGTGACAGGAAGCGCGTTCCAAGTTTTGAGAATCAGCTGGTCTTCGGGTTGAAGTTTTTTCATTTCTGTCCACATGTGCTTGCTCGCCAACTCCGCTTTCTGTCGTGTGATTCTTTCCAAATCTTCATTCAGTGACTTGAACTTGTTCACCCACATGTCTGAGGCCTTCAGGTCAGCCACTTCTGCTTCAAAATCTCTGACGGAGACACCAGCAATGTAACTAAGGTCGGTTGTGTTCAGTGAACACTCGGTTGGATGGGTGATGAACTTAAAAAGACGAGCGTGCTCACGAAATTCTCCAAAGCGCGCTTTGAAGGACTGTAGGAGACTGGATGTGAAGCCAGCTAGCTGGTGGAGATCCAAGTTTTGATTGGGATCACTTGCTGTGCATGCATCTTTAAACTGGCTCAGTTTTTCAAAATGTAGTAAACGACCTGTTTCAAGATCCATAATGAAGAGCTCTAGCTTGTTTTCAAAAGCAAACACAGCTTGTTGAAGGGATAACACTGTATTTCCAATGCCTTGCATTTTCACGTTGAGCTGGTTCAGATGTTCAGTCATATCTACGAGATAGTAAAACTTGAGGAGCCACTCAGTATCGGCTAGCTCAGGATGCTCGATGCCTTTCATTTGAAGGAAAGTCTGGATTTCGTTCAGGCAAGCCGCAAAACGGCTAAGCACCTTCCCTCTTGACAACCAACGCACATTGCTGTGCAAAAGCAGACCAGGATAGTTATTTCCAACTTCATCCAGCAGTGTTTTAAACTGGCGATCATTTAAGGCTCGGGCAACAATAAAGTTGATCACACGAATGACCAGCGACATCACTTCGCCAAACTGCCCGTCACACATCTGAGCACAAAGTGCCTCCTGGTGTAGAATGCAATGGAAACTTAGGATGGGTCTATTTTCATGTTCACGAAGAAGCGCCACAAATCCTTTGTTTTTCCCCACCATACACGGAGCACCATCAGTACACACTGAGAGAAGTCTATCCATAGGTAGATTTTTTTCTTGAGCAAACTCCATGAAAGACTTGAATAAATCCTCACCTCTTGTGGACCCTTTTATTGCCAGAACAGCAAGACTTTCTTCGCGCAGTGTGTCATCAACAGCATATCTTGCAATCACGCTGAATTGCGACAAATGGCTCACATCTGTTGACTCATCCAAAGCCAGGGAAAAGAACGGCGCTGCATTTATGTCCTTCACTTGCGTTTCCTCCACTTTGTTTGCCATCATGATGGTACGATCATGAACAGTTCTTGCCGACAGAGGCATGTCTTGTATCCGTTTGATTATCTTGTCTTTGTTCGGAAGATCATCAAAAAGTTAATTGGCTACATCCAGCATGAACGTTTTAGCATACTCGGCATCTGTGAATGGTTTTCCGTTCCTCACTATTGCTAAAGATCCAGCAAAGCTAGCGGAATTATAGTCACCTTGCCGGGTCCATACGCGGAGTTGCTGCTGGCTAGCTTGCATTCTGCTCAGTAGCTCTTGGCACGCTTTCTTTCTGCTGTCTCCCGCAGGGTATTTTGATGCAAAGGTAGCATGGCGCGTGTCGAAGTGCCGCTTTACATTTGACCGTTTCATCGATGCAATTTTGTCATTGCAAATTAGACACACCGCAGAACCTGCTCTCTCCACAAAGGCAAATTCTTCGGTCCATTCGTCCCGAAATGTACGATACTCGTCATCTGTTTTTCTTTTCGCCATCTTCTTTGTCGAAGGGTAATGAGCTAATGACCGAGCAGACTGATTCAAAAGGGGGCGTTTACCCAGCAACGGCCAACGTAGGCCAGTATCATCCAATTAAAATAATGGACGATTGCTCCTGCAGCAAAGCTAGGTCAGGTTGTTGCTGGGTTATTGGAGGTATATGGGGGGGTCTGTCTGTGCTGTGACAGCAGGTCCCAGGAACACAGCAGTGTATCTCAGGTGCTGGGCTCTCTCCTCTGCAGGGTCCAGCAGAGCAGGTGGGAATGCAGCTAGTAAGATGTCTCCCTCCAAACGTTTTATTTTATTGCTGGATCCGGCGTTTAAAGGTGGCATATGGGGTGGGGGTGGGTGGCGTCGGGCGGGTATGGTGTGGGTTTCCCGCTTACCTTCCCGGCGGTGTCGGGCTGAGGGTACTGTGCGGGGCTGCCTGGGTGTGTGGGGGTGCAACTCCCAAGATGGCGTCCGGTCTGTGGTTTGCTGCGTCTCAGCTCCGTCTCCGGGAGCAGCGCAGCGCAGCGTCTGTCAGTCTCTGCGGCGTCAGGTCCCGGTGCAAGGCTGGCGGGGTTAGTGGGGCCGCAGCCTCCAAGATGGCGCCCGGCGTTTGGTCGGCGGTGTGTCGCGGCTCAGCCCCGGGATCGGGAGCGGCACAGCGTCCTCTAGGTTAGTGTGGGGAGACGAGGGCGTCCGGCGCCCGGTGTGTGGTGCCCGCCGTCTCCCCCCTTCCGGCTTGTTCTTTTGGCGCCTCCTCTCCTCCACAAATTTAGGCCGCGTCCTGCTGCTTCCCCAGTCAGGTCACGCCCCTGCGAGCCATACGCAATCATCAAAAGAGCCACACCTGGCTCGCGAGCCATTGGTTCCCGACCCCTGGTATAGGTGCACCCATATCCCTTATTTATATGGATTGTTAAACCACATTTGGTGGCATCCTTTCTGATGTGTCAAAAACAACTTTATTTATATGGGTATTGTACTATGTGTTGCCTCTTGTTACACCTATAGGGGTAATAACTAATAATAGGGCAGATAGAGCAACATATATAGACAGGGATGTGACCGGACGCCTGCCCTTATTGGCTATGTGATCACTGAAAGGGTTGTGGTCCTGGCCAATAGCGGACTCCCTCATCAGTAACCATCTTTAACTGACTCAACCGACGGTGCAGTGGGCAGGTCAAAAAGCACAAGCTCCACCCCTTGGTAACATTTGGCGAACAGCTTCATCCACGTGTTTTGCTTTGTAGGACCCACCACCTTTACTTGAGGGTCCTAATTGTCCAACTCTGCCGCCCGTCAAACATGGACTATGCCACTGATAACTACAGCAACATTGGAGACGCGGCAACCATTTCCCTGGGGATGTCTGTCTAGGCTGACAGATTTAACAGGTCAACCTCACAATGTGCAACACACATGGCTGAAATGTTTGATTGGTTTTTCCCCCTTTTGAAACTTTTTCATCATTTACAATCTATGTGGACTACCGCAGCGGTAGCGGAACAAGGCGTGGCGGGGGTGCATGTTTGCACTCAGTTGGCTTAGAGTACATGTGATGTAACAACAAAAGGACACCTTAAAAAAAACTTGTTCTGACTATTTCCGTGTTGACATTTTAGTGTTGACCTCTTAACCCTGACAATCATTCCTACTACCTTTTCCAAGTTGCCCTAATGACCCTGTTGACCAGTCGGCCAAATTACTGTCGACCTAGTACAGGTGGACCCATTGATCCACATGCAACCAACCATAATGTTCAGCAGATAGAGGATAAAAATAAATAAATAAGGGGTCAATCAAATTAGGTGCAAGTTGTTTCATGAAGATATTCACAAGTGCGCTACCGAGACTTTCACTATCCAATTATAGATGTCTTTTCGGGGAACTCACAGCTGGGGGTTTGGGAATTGTCAGCCAAACGCAATGCAAGAGAAGTGTCTGAAAAAGTGGGGTGACCTTACTGGAGCCCAGAAAAGTGACAATTTCATTAGCAGAGTCTTCTAGAAGGATCATATTGTCATATCGAAAGCATCTTAAAAACCATTCGATTTCAATTCGATTTTGCTTCTATAAGTCAAAATCGAAGTGTGTGTACACCCCTTAAAGGTGCGTACAGAGGCACCGATTTGTGTTCGCTTTCGATTCAATTTCCCCTCTTCACCACCTTTCAATTTTGCCTTTGATTTTCAATTCCTTTTCACATTCGACTTTTGCATTCGATATCGAATTCGATTTGCATTCAAGGCACAGTGAATACATTCGATTTACTGGATCAAATTCGATATTTCCTTGGCTGCACAGTCTGTTTTTCTTTTCGATATAGAGAAAATGGGAGCTTGCATTGAATCGAAGGCCAGTCGAAAGTGTCCTAAAAACCATTTGATTTTGATTGATACAATGCAACCTTCACTTTCATATAAGCAAATGAAAAAGTTGATTTTCGGGTAAATTGAGGCAATTTTTTAACCCCAAAAATGACATGTTATTATTAGACTACTCATGCTAAGTAGTATAATACCTAACAGTCATTTAGTCCCTATTGAGTCAATAGGGGTGTGTCCAAGGGGTTCTGCACAGTGTCCCGCCTAAAATAAGGATGTCCCGTACCACCCCTAAGCCGCTGGTAAGTGTGAGCACAGCTCTATACTCTGCCTGGTTCACTGTGAATCTCTAACTGGATTACACAATTAATATGCAATGTGAATGTACAGAGAAATGACAACCAGCAATCTGCAACTCGCCCTGAATACGACTGACCCCATAGTATTCACTGATTGATAGATTCATTACCAGCCCATCAAAATGACGGAACTACATACCAGTAACGTCAGGGCCAGTGCACTCCTGAATGGAGCACTTTAATAGCTCCACCAGGTGCCGTCTAGTGGCCGGAGGTGCACACAACACTTGAATTCCCCACATAGTTGGGATATGTTAATCATTTGGACCTGTGGTGTTATATTTTAATTATTTATTAACTATTATAAGATAGTTTGTTGCGAATGCAAGCTGCGTCTATTAGCATAGCATACCTGTGGTGTGGTTATGCACACCTTTATACCTTTAAGAAAGATTGTACAACTGCTGTATATACTGTTGTATTGTGGTTTAATGCACAGAACAGATCTAATCAGCAATATCTATATATTATATCTAATCTCTCAATCCACAATATGCGACACTCAACATAAATTACAAAGACTTGCAGGTGCCTATCTACAAAAAGTGATCAAAAAATTCAATTGATAGGAGGCACGCAGATAAATAAATTCTCAAGGCAGGTAAGAAAAATCCTGAGGACGGGGTTAACCCTAAAAGCGCTCAGTGCTAATACAGTTGATTTTTCTTACCTGCCTTGAGAATTTATTTATCTGAGTGCTTCCTATCTATTGGATATATATATATAGAGAGAGAGAGAGAGAGCAGATAGAACTGCAGGCACTCCCAAGGCCCCTGTGAGGGCTGTGTTGCCCGGGTGCCAGAGACAGGCATCAGAGACGGCTAGTATAGGTATGCAGTGGTAATGGCCCTCACAGGACTGGTAAGTAAACAAGCAAAGTGAGAAAGGATGGTCTAATTGACATTTTAAAACACATGACACAGAACTTTTACAAAGAGCTTGATAGTAACCATGGAGACATATAAATGTACTTTATTAATGAATGTTTATATGTCTCCATGGTTACTATCATGCTCTTTGCAAAAGTTCTGTGTCACGTGCGCTTATCACGTGACTTAAATCAGCCAATCACCGCCCCCATTTGTACAGCCGTGTCATATACCAGGAAACAAGATGGCTCCGTGTCACATGTTTCCAGTGACCTAAATTAGCCAATCACCGGCCACATTACACAGCCACGTCATATACCCGGAAATGTTGTGATGGCCACAATAACCGGGTGATCGTCAGCATTTAACATCTCCGCTCGCCCGGATCGTTGGTGCCTATTAATATGCGGCAGCTAAAAACCGCCATTCTATATATAAATATCCTCTTCTCTTCTGAGTCATGTGGTCCGGACTCCGATCACGTGACCCATATCCACCAATGGAACAATGGATTTCTGATAATAAAACTTTATTCATACATATATATATATATATTTATTCATTTCAAAATTGTTTATTATTATTCATACCTCTGTGACATATGAATTACTTTTCAATGTATTAAAGAATTTTGTTATTTGACTGTTTCTTTTTCTCTGTAGCAGCCACACAGCTGCATCCTATCCCGAATTGAGGTATGGGGTATAAATATGGACACCATTGGACACATACTTTTAACTTGCTCCTGATGAAGCTGGGGTTTCCTTCCCAGAGAACCGCGTAGAGCTCTTTTGTAATTATTATATCCTTGACACTACAACTCCTGACGATTACAAAACCTTCCAACATTCCAACTGGATGCGGGATTCACTTTCTCTACTTGGTCATCCATAATGTATCTACAAAGGATTGGACCAGCAGCAAATGCTTCATTTCCACTCAGTATTACCGGACAATTCACCAGAAGCCATGTGCTGTTATCACATCATTTATCTGGATATCGGCCACCTGGTAAGATATCACTGTTATACAATAGAGACATCCCTCCCAGTACATTTATCCTGGATATAGGAGTTTAATAGTCTTAAAGGGGACTTACACATGTATTAAACCCAATAATTCCTTTTTAAATGTGTTCACACTGCTGCCTGTATATACACCCCAAGTCTGTCATAGGTAACAAAGACTGCCCTGAGTACAGAGTCCGGGTGGTGTGCGGGGGAGACGGTCCAGGAGAGACTGCCATAGGTAGGAGAGACTGCCCTGAGTACAGAGTCCGGGTGGTGTGCGGGGGGAGACGGTCCAGGAGAGACTGCCATAGGTAAAAGAGACTGCCCTGAGTGCAGAGTCCGGGTGGTGTGCGGGGAGAGACGGTCCAGGAGAGACTGCCATAGGTAAGAGAGACTGCCCTGAGTGCAGAGTCCGGGTGGTGTGCGGGGGAGACGGTCCAGGAGAGACTGCCATAGGTAAGAGAGACTGCCCTGAGTACAGAGTCCGGGTGGTGTGCGGGGGGAGACGGTCCAGGAGAGACTGTCATAGGTAAGAGAGACTGCCCTGAGTACAGGGTCCGGGTGGTGTGCGGGGGAGACGGTCCAGGAGAGACTGCCCTGAGCACAGAGTCCGGGTGGTGTGCGGGGGGAAGACAGTCCAGGAGAGACTGCCATAGGTAGGAGAGACTGCCCTGAGTACAGAGTCCGGGTGGTGTGCGGGGGAGATGGTCCAGGAGAGACTGCCATAGGTAGGAGAGACTGCCCTGAGTACAGAGTCCGGGTGGTGTGCGGGGGGAGACGGTCCAGGAGAGACTGCCATAGGTAAGAGAGACTGCCCTGAGTACAGAGTCCGGGTGGTGTGCGGGGGGAGACGGTCCAGGAGAGACTGCCATAGGTAGGAGATACTGCCCTGAGTACAGAGTCCGGGTGGTGTGCGGGGGGAGACGGTCCAGGAGAGACTGCCATAGGTAGGAGAGACTGCCCTGAGTACAGAGTCCGGGTGGTGTGCGGGGGAGACGGTTCAGGAGAGACTGCCATAGGTAAGAGAGACTGCCCTGAGTACAGAGTCCGGGTGGTGTGCGAGGGGAGACGGTCCAGGAGAGACTGCCATAGGTAAGAGAGACTGCCCTGAGTACAGAGTCCGGGTGGTGTGCGGGGGAGATGGTCCAGGAGAGACTGCCCTGAGTACAGAGTCCGGGTGGTGTGCGAGGGGAGACGGTCCAGGAGAGACTGCCATAGGTAAGAGAGACTGCCCTGAGTACAGGGTCCGGGTGGTGTGCGGGGGGAGACGGTCCAGGAGAGACTGCCATAGGTAAAAGAGACTGCCCTGAGTGCAGAGTCCGGGTGGTGTGCGGGGAGAGACGGTCCAGGAGAGACTGCCATAGGTAAGAGAGACTGCCCTGAGTACAGAGTCCGGGTGGTGTGCGAGGGGAGACGGTCCAGGAGAGACTGCCATAGGTAGGAGAGACTGCCCTGAGTACAGAGTCCGGGTGGTGTGCGGGGGGAGACGGTCCAGGAGAGACTGCCATAGGTAGGAGAGACTGCCCTGAGTACAGAGTCCGGGTGGTGTGCGGGGGGAGACGGTCCAGGAGAGACTGCCATAGGTAAAAGAGACTGCCCTGAGTGCAGAGTCCGGGTGGTGTGCGGGGAGAGACGGTCCAGGAGAGACTGCCATAGGTAAGAGAGACTGCCCTGAGTGCAGAGTCCGGGTGGTGTGCGGGGGAGACGGTCCAGGAGAGACTGCCATAGGTAAGAGAGACTGCCCTGAGTACAGAGTCCGGGTGGTGTGCGGGGGGAGACGGTCCAGGAGAGACTGTCATAGGTAAGAGAGACTGCCCTGAGTACAGGGTCCGGGTGGTGTGCGGGGGAGACGGTCCAGGAGAGACTGCCCTGAGCACAGAGTCCGGGTGGTGTGCGGGGGGAAGACAGTCCAGGAGAGACTGCCATAGGTAGGAGAGACTGCCCTGAGTACAGAGTCCGGGTGGTGTGCGGGGGAGATGGTCCAGGAGAGACTGCCATAGGTAGGAGAGACTGCCCTGAGTACAGAGTCCGGGTGGTGTGCGGGGGGAGACGGTCCAGGAGAGACTGCCATAGGTAGGAGAGACTGCCCTGAGTACAGAGTCCGGGTGGTGTGCGGGGGGAGACGGTCCAGGAGAGACTGCCATAGGTAAAAGAGACTGCCCTGAGTGCAGAGTCCGGGTGGTGTGCGGGGAGAGACGGTCCAGGAGAGACTGCCATAGGTAGGAGAGACTGCCCTGAGTACAGAGTCCGGGTGGTGTGCGGGGGGAGACGGTCCAGGAGAGACTGCCATAGGTAAAAGAGACTGCCCTGAGTGCAGAGTCCGGGTGGTGTGCGGGGAGAGACGGTCCAGGAGAGACTGCCATAGGTAAGAGAGACTGCCCTGAGTGCAGAGTCCGGGTGGTGTGCGGGGGAGACGGTCCAGGAGAGACTGCCATAGGTAAGAGAGACTGCCCTGAGTACAGAGTCCGGGTGGTGTGCGGGGGGAGACGGTCCAGGAGAGACTGTCATAGGTAAGAGAGACTGCCCTGAGTACAGGGTCCGGGTGGTGTGCGGGGGAGACGGTCCAGGAGAGACTGCCCTGAGCACAGAGTCCGGGTGGTGTGCGGGGGGAAGACAGTCCAGGAGAGACTGCCATAGGTAGGAGAGACTGCCCTGAGTACAGAGTCCGGGTGGTGTGCGGGGGAGATGGTCCAGGAGAGACTGCCATAGGTAGGAGAGACTGCCCTGAGTACAGAGTCCGGGTGGTGTGCGGGGGGAGACGGTCCAGGAGAGACTGCCATAGGTAAGAGAGACTGCCCTGAGTACAGAGTCCGGGTGGTGTGCGGGGGGAGACGGTCCAGGAGAGACTGCCATAGGTAGGAGATACTGCCCTGAGTACAGAGTCCGGGTGGTGTGCGGGGGGAGACGGTCCAGGAGAGACTGCCATAGGTAGGAGAGACTGCCCTGAGTACAGAGTCCGGGTGGTGTGCGGGGGAGACGGTTCAGGAGAGACTGCCATAGGTAAGAGAGACTGCCCTGAGTACAGAGTCCGGGTGGTGTGCGAGGGGAGACGGTCCAGGAGAGACTGCCATAGGTAAGAGAGACTGCCCTGAGTACAGAGTCCGGGTGGTGTGCGGGGGAGATGGTCCAGGAGAGACTGCCCTGAGTACAGAGTCCGGGTGGTGTGCGAGGGGAGACGGTCCAGGAGAGACTGCCATAGGTAAGAGAGACTGCCCTGAGTACAGGGTCCGGGTGGTGTGCGGGGGGAGACGGTCCAGGAGAGACTGCCATAGGTAAAAGAGACTGCCCTGAGTGCAGAGTCCGGGTGGTGTGCGGGGAGAGACGGTCCAGGAGAGACTGCCATAGGTAAGAGAGACTGCCCTGAGTACAGAGTCCGGGTGGTGTGCGAGGGGAGACGGTCCAGGAGAGACTGCCATAGGTAGGAGAGACTGCCCTGAGTACAGAGTCCGGGTGGTGTGCGGG
Source organism: Crinia signifera (assembly GCF_055691185.1). Classification (NCBI taxonomy): domain Eukaryota; kingdom Metazoa; phylum Chordata; class Amphibia; order Anura; family Myobatrachidae; genus Crinia; species Crinia signifera. Next base: position 4,194,493 of record NC_139222.1, on the reverse strand, counting down.
GGGAGACGGTCCAGGAGAGACTGCCATAGGTAGGAGAGACTGCCCTGAGTACAGAGTCCGGGTGGTGTGCGGGGGGAGACGGTCCAGGAGAGACTGCCATAGGTAAAAGAGACTGCCCTGAGTGCAGAGTCCGGGTGGTGTGCGGGGAGAGACGGTCCAGGAGAGACTGCCATAGGTAAGAGAGACTGCCCTGAGTGCAGAGTCCGGGTGGTGTGCGGGGGAGACGGTCCAGGAGAGACTGCCATAGGTAAGAGAGACTGCCCTGAGTACAGAGTCCGGGTGGTGTGCGGGGGGAGACGGTCCAGGAGAGACTGTCATAGGTAAGAGAGACTGCCCTGAGTACAGGGTCCGGGTGGTGTGCGGGGGAGACGGTCCAGGAGAGACTGCCCTGAGCACAGAGTCCGGGTGGTGTGCGGGGGGAAGACAGTCCAGGAGAGACTGCCATAGGTAGGAGAGACTGCCCTGAGTACAGAGTCCGGGTGGTGTGCGGGGGAGATGGTCCAGGAGAGACTGCCATAGGTAGGAGAGACTGCCCTGAGTACAGAGTCCGGGTGGTGTGCGGGGGGAGACGGTCCAGGAGAGACTGCCATAGGTAGGAGAGACTGCCCTGAGTACAGAGTCCGGGTGGTGTGCGGGGGGAGACGGTCCAGGAGAGACTGCCATAGGTAAAAGAGACTGCCCTGAGTGCAGAGTCCGGGTGGTGTGCGGGGAGAGACGGTCCAGGAGAGACTGCCATAGGTAGGAGAGACTGCCCTGAGTACAGAGTCCGGGTGGTGTGCGGGGGGAGACGGTCCAGGAGAGACTGCCATAGGTAAAAGAGACTGCCCTGAGTGCAGAGTCCGGGTGGTGTGCGGGGAGAGACGGTCCAGGAGAGACTGCCATAGGTAAGAGAGACTGCCCTGAGTGCAGAGTCCGGGTGGTGTGCGGGGGAGACGGTCCAGGAGAGACTGCCATAGGTAAGAGAGACTGCCCTGAGTACAGAGTCCGGGTGGTGTGCGGGGGGAGACGGTCCAGGAGAGACTGTCATAGGTAAGAGAGACTGCCCTGAGTACAGGGTCCGGGTGGTGTGCGGGGGAGACGGTCCAGGAGAGACTGCCCTGAGCACAGAGTCCGGGTGGTGTGCGGGGGGAAGACAGTCCAGGAGAGACTGCCATAGGTAGGAGAGACTGCCCTGAGTACAGAGTCCGGGTGGTGTGCGGGGGAGATGGTCCAGGAGAGACTGCCATAGGTAGGAGAGACTGCCCTGAGTACAGAGTCCGGGTGGTGTGCGGGGGGAGACGGTCCAGGAGAGACTGCCATAGGTAAGAGAGACTGCCCTGAGTACAGAGTCCGGGTGGTGTGCGGGGGGAGACGGTCCAGGAGAGACTGCCATAGGTAGGAGATACTGCCCTGAGTACAGAGTCCGGGTGGTGTGCGGGGGGAGACGGTCCAGGAGAGACTGCCATAGGTAGGAGAGACTGCCCTGAGTACAGAGTCCGGGTGGTGTGCGGGGGAGACGGTTCAGGAGAGACTGCCATAGGTAAGAGAGACTGCCCTGAGTACAGAGTCCGGGTGGTGTGCGAGGGGAGACGGTCCAGGAGAGACTGCCATAGGTAAGAGAGACTGCCCTGAGTACAGAGTCCGGGTGGTGTGCGGGGGAGATGGTCCAGGAGAGACTGCCCTGAGTACAGAGTCCGGGTGGTGTGCGAGGGGAGACGGTCCAGGAGAGACTGCCATAGGTAAGAGAGACTGCCCTGAGTACAGGGTCCGGGTGGTGTGCGGGGGGAGACGGTCCAGGAGAGACTGCCATAGGTAAAAGAGACTGCCCTGAGTGCAGAGTCCGGGTGGTGTGCGGGGAGAGACGGTCCAGGAGAGACTGCCATAGGTAAGAGAGACTGCCCTGAGTACAGAGTCCGGGTGGTGTGCGAGGGGAGACGGTCCAGGAGAGACTGCCATAGGTAAGAGAGACTGCCCTGAGTACAGAGTCCGGGTGGTGTGCGGGGGGAGACGGTCCAGGAGAGACTGCCATAGGTAAGAGAGACTGCCCTGAGTACAGAGTCCGGGTGGTGTGCGGGGGAGATGGTCCAGGAGAGACTGCCATAGGTAAGAGAGACTGCCCTGAGTACAGAGTCCGGGTGGTGTGCGGGGGGAGACGGTCCAGGAGAGACTGCCATAGGTAAGAGAGACTGCCCTGAGTACAGAGTCCGGGTGGTGTGCGGGGGAGACGGTCCAGGAGAGACTGCCATAGGTAAGAGAGACTGCCCTGAGTACAGGGTCCGGGTGGTGTGCGGGGGAGACGGTCCAGGAGAGACTGCCCTGAGTACAGAGTCCGGGTGGTGTGCGGGAGGAGACGGTCCAGGAGAGACTGCCATAGGTAAGAGAGACTGCCCTGAGTACAGAGTCCGGGTGGTGTGCGGGGGAGACGGTCCAGGAGAGACTGCCCTGAGTACAGAGTCCGGGTGGTGTGCGGGGGAGACGGTCCAGGAGAGACTGCCATAGGTAAGAGAGACTGCCCTGAGTACAGAGTCCGGGTGGTGTGTGGGGGAGACGGTCCAGGAGAGACTGCCATAGGTAAGAGAGACTGCCCTGAGTACAGAGTCCGGGTGGTGTGCGGGGGGAGACGGTCCAGGAGAGACTGCCATAGGTAAGAGAGACTGCCCTGAGTACAGAGTCCGGGTGGTGTGCGGGGGGAGACGGTCCAGGAGAGACTGCCATAGGTAAGAGAGACTGCCCTGAGTACAGAGTCCGGGTGGTGTGCGGGGGGAAGACGGTCCAGGAGAGACTGCCCTGAGTACAGAGTCCGGGTGGTGTGCGGGAGGAGACGGTCCAGGAGAGACTGCCATAGGTAAGAGAGACTGCCCTGAGTACAGAGTCCGGGTGGTGTGCGGGGGAGACGGTCCAGGAGAGACTGCCCTGATTACAGAGTCCGGGTGGTGTGCGGGGGAGACGGTCCAGGAGAGACTGCCATAGGTAAGAGAGACTGCCCTGAGTACAGAGTCCGGGTGGTGTGCGGGGGAGACGGTCCAGGAGAGACTGCCATAGGTAAGAGAGACTGCCCTGAGTACAGAGTCCGGGTGGTGTGCGGGGGGAGACGGTCCAGGAGAGACTGCCATAGGTAAGAGAGACTGCCCTGAGTACAGAGTCCGGGTGGTGTGCGGGGGGAGACGGTCCAGGAGAGACTGCCCTGAGTACAGAGTCCGGGTGGTGTGCGGGAGGAGACAGTCCAGGAGAGACTGCCCTGAGTACAGAGTCCGGGTGGTGTGCGGGAGGAGACGGTCCAGGAGAGACTGCCATAGGTAAGAGAGACTGCCCTGAGTACAGAGTCCGGGTGGTGTGCGGGGGAGACGGTCCAGGAGAGACTGCCCTGAGTACAGAGTCCGGGTGGTGTGCGGGGGAGACGGTCCAGGAGAGACTGCCATAGGTAAGAGAGACTGCCCTGAGTACAGAGTCCGGGTGGTGTGCGGGGGAGACGGTCCAGGAGAGACTGCCATAGGTAAGAGAGACTGCCCTGAGTACAGAGTCCGGGTGGTGTGCGGGGGGAGACGGTCCAGGAGAGACTGCCATAGGTAAGAGAGACTGCCCTGAGTACAGAGTCCGGGTGGTGTGCGGGGGAGACGGTCCAGGAGAGACTGCCATAGGTAAGAGAGACTGCCCTGAGTACAGAGTCCGGGTGGTGTGCGGGGAGACGGTCCAGGAGAGATTGTCATAGGTAAGAGAGACTGCCCTGAGTACAGAGTCTGGGTGGTGTGCAGGGGAGACGGTCCAGGAGAGACTGCCATAGGTAAGAGAGACTGCCCTGAGTACAGAGTCCGGGTGGTGTGCAGGGGAGATGGTCCAGGAGAGACTGTCATAGGTTAAGGTGCCCACACACGCACCGATCCCGGCGGTGCGATGCTGTACGATGGGGTGCGCGCTCCCGCGGCACCTCATCGTACAGTACAAAAAGTATGTGCTGCACATACTTTTTGTACTAGCTTTTTCTAGCATAACATCGCATCGCATGCACATCGTATGCACAAGGCATACGATGCGATGCTATGTGTGCTAGTTAAGCCCACAACGCACGCCTTGATCGGTGCGTGTGTGGGCACCTTAAGAGAGACTGCATTCAAGAGACTTTACTATGACCGCAGACTGCTGAAGTTGGGACACACAGGCAACAAAGGACTGTAACACACAGGGGGGCACAGGACGGTAACACACAGGGGGACACAGGACAGTAGCACACAGGGGGCACAGGACGGTAACACACAGGGGGCACAGGACGGTAACACACAGGGGGACACAGGACAGTAACACACAGGGGGCACAGGACGGTAACACACAGGGGGACACAGGACGGTAACACACAGGGGGCACAGGACGGTAACACACAGGGGGACACAGGACAGTAACAAACAGGGGGCACAGGACGGTAACACACAGGGGGCACAGGACGGTAACACACAGGGGGACACAGGACGGTAACACACAGGGGGCACAGGACGGTAACACACAGGGATACACAGGACGGTAACACACAGGGGGACACAGGACGGTAACACACAGGGGGGCACAGGACGGTAACACACAGGGGGACACAGGACGGTAACACACAGGGGGGCACAGGACGGTAACACACAGGGGGGCACAGGATGGTAACACACAGGGGGGCACAGGACGGTAACACACAGGGGGCACAGGACGGTAACACACAGGGGGCACAGGACGGTAACACACAGGGGGACACAGGACGGTAACACACAGGGGGCACAGGACGGTAACACACAGGGGGACACAGGACGGTAACACACAGGGGGACACAGGACGGTAACACACAGGGGGCACAGGACGGTAACACACAGGGGGCACAGGACGGTAACACACAGGGGGACACAGGACGGTAACACACAGGGGGCACAGGACGGTAACACACAGGGGGACACAGGACAGTAACACACAGGGGGGCACAGGACGGTAACACACAGGGGGGCACAGGACGGTAACACACAGGGGGGCACAGGATGGTAACACACAGGGGGGCACAGGACGGTAACACACAGGGGGGGGCACAGGACGGTAACACACAGGGGGGCACAGGACGGTAACACACAGGGGGGCACAGGACGGTAACACGCAGGGGGGCACAGGACGGTAACACGCAGGGGGGCACAGGACTGTAACACACAGGGGGGCACAGGACTGTAACACACAGGGGGGCACAGGACGGTAACACACAGGGGGGCACAGGACGGTAACACACAGGGGGGCACAGGACGGTAACACACAGGGGGGGCACAGGACGGTAACACAAAGGGGGACACAGGACGGTAACACAAAGGGGGCACAGGACGGTAACACACAGGGGGGCACAGGACGGTAACACACAGGGGGGCACAGGACGGTAACACACAGGGGGGGCACAGGACGGTAACACACAGGGGGACACAGGACGGTAACACAAAGGGGGACACAGGACAGTAACACAAAGGGGGCACAGGACGGTAACACACAGGGGGGCACAGGACGGTAACACACAGGGGGGCACAGGACGGTAACACACAGGGGGGCACAGGACGGTAACACACAGGGGGGCACAGGACGGTAACACACAGGGGGGCACAGGACGGTAACACAAAGGGGGACACAGGACGGTAACACAAAGGGGGCACAGGACGGTAACACACAGGGGGGCACAGGACGGTAACACACAGGGGGGCACAGGACGGTAACACACAGGGGGGGCACAGGACGGTAACACACAGGGGGACACAGGACGGTAACACAAAGGGGGACACAGGACAGTAACACAAAGGGGGCACAGGACGGAAACACACAGGGGGGCACAGGACGGTAACACACAGGGGGGCACAGGACGGTAACACACAGGGGGGCACAGGACGGTAACACACAGGGGGGCACAGGACGGTAACACACAGGGGGGCACAGGACGGTAACACACAGGGGGGCACAGGACGGTAACACACAGGGGGGCACAGGACGGTAACACAAAGGGGGACACAGGACGGTAACACAAAGGGGGCACAGGACGGTAACACACAGGGGGGCACAGGACGGTAACACACAGGGGGGCACAGGACGGTAACACACAGGGGGGGCACAGGACGGTAACACACAGGGGGACACAGGACGGTAACACAAAGGGGGACACAGGACAGTAACACAAAGGGGGCACAGGACGGAAACACACAGGGGGGCACAGGACGGTAACACACAGGGGGGCACAGGACGGTAACACACAGGGGGGCACAGGACGGTAACACACAGGGGGGCACAGGATGGTAACACACAGGGAGGGGCACAGGAAGGTAACACACAGGGGGGCACAGGATGATAACACACAGGGGAGCACAGGATGGTAACACGCGGGGGGCACAGGACGGTAACACACAGGGGGCACAGGACGGTAACGCACAGGATGGTAACACACAGGGGAGCACAGGGACAATGAGCACATCACACAGACAGAACAGGGACATCACCACCTGTCAGGGGACATCACCAGCTGTACACAATGTAGCTGGCTGCACAGTGCCACCATAGGCCTCCCAGCATACACACACTATGGGGACACTCATTACCATGGTAACAGGAAGTCAGCTCACTAAGGGGTTACCATGCAGAGCAGTCACCGCGGGGGAGGGGGGTCCAGCACTCATATACCGCCCCCTATATCACTAATCATCCTCCACACACACAGCTGGGAACCCCAGGCCGGAGCCCTCTGCAGCGGGACACCTCCGGAGCCCAGGACACGCCTCTTCCGGTCTATGCGTTCCAGCGTACTTCCGCGTTCCAAGTTTTCTCCGATCTGTGCGTTCCAGCGTATTTCCGCGTTCCAGATTCGCACTTCCCGTCTGTGCGGTCCACCGTACTTCCGCGTTCCAACTCCCTTCCGAGCTGTGTGGTCCATCATTCATTAGGTTTTTGCGTTCCACGCCAATTCCGGGAACGCACTATTTCCGGCCTATATCCCGCCCCCTGTGCTTCATAACTACATCCGGGTCACTGAGGTAAGGAGTAGAGATGAGACAACAGGTATTTATACAGGGGGAGCAGCCTGTAGTGTCCTGTTATTCTTATTTTACAGGGGAGCAGCCTGTGGTGTCCTGTTATTATTATTATACAGGGGGAGCAGCCTGAGGTGTCCTGCTATTATTATTATACAGGGGGAGCAGCCTGTGGTTTCCTGATATTATTATAATACAGGGGGAGCAGCCTGTGGTGTCCTCTTATTATAATACAGGGGGAGCAGCCTGTGGTGTCCTCTTATTATAATACAGGGGGAGCAGCCTGTGGTGTCCTGATATTGCTATTATACAGGGGAAGCAGCCTGTGGTGTCCTATTATTTATTGTTCATTCTAGCACCCGCTATCTTTGAAAATCCATGCAGTTCCTCTTTCCTGCCTGGGGTGTCGCTGTTTTTTGTAGTGTTTCTAGCACAGGTTTGGTTTGCTTATCAGTGCTGATATACAGACCACACTGCTAGAAACAACACAGCAGACAGCGACACCCCAGGCAGGAAAGAGGAACTGCATGGATTTTCAAACATAGCGGGTGCTAGAATGAACACTATTATTATTATTTTACAGGGGGAGCAGCTTTTGGTGTCCTATTGTTGTTAATAATACAGGTGGAGCAGCCTGTGGTATCCTGTTATTATTATACAGGGGGAGCAGACTGTGGTGTCACATTGGGGGATGTGACCAAAGAGATGACTGCTGAGAATGGGACGTTCTACAGTAACACCAGGGGATGTGACAGGAGAGGTGACTGCTGGGAATGGGACGTTATACAGTAACACCGGGGGATGTGACCGGAGAGGTGACTGCTGGGAATGGGACGTTATACAGTAACACCCGGGGATGTGACCGGAGAGGTGACTGCTGGGAATGGGACGTTATACAGTAATACCGGGGGATGTGACCGGAGAGGTGACTGCTGGGAATGGGGCGTTATACAGTAACACCGGGAGATGTGACCGGAGAGGTGACTGCTGGGAATGGGACGTTATACAGTAACACCGGGGGATGTGACTGCTGGGAATGGGACGTTATACAGTAACACCAGGGGATGTGTCCGGAGAGGTGACTGCTGGGAATGGGACGTTATACAGTAACACCGGGGGATGTGACAGGAGAGGTGACTGCTGGGAAATGGGACGTTATACAGTAACACCGGGGGATGTGACCGGAGAGGTGACTGCTGGGAATGGGACGTTATACAGTAACACCGGGGGATGTGACCGGAGAGGTGGCTGCTGGGAATGGGACGTTATACAGTAACACCAGGGGATGTGTCCGGAGAGGTGACTGCTGGGAATGGGACGTTATACAGTAACACCGGGGGATGTGACAGGAGAGGTGACTGCTGGGAAATGGGACGTTATACAGTAACACCGGGGGATGTGACCGGAGAGCTGACCGCTGGGAATGCGACATTATACAATAACACCGGGGATGTGACCGGAGAGGTGACTGCTGGGAATGGGACGTTATACAGTAACACCGGGGGATGTGTCTGGGTGATGACTGTATCATTGTGTGTGTCAGGTACCTAGAAGGTGTGAGGATGTCACTGTCTATCTCTCCATGCAGGAGAGGGAGTATATAGAGGAACACAGGGGTCTGTACAAGGACGTAATGATGGAGAATCACCGGCCCCTCACATCACGGGGTAAGAGGAGACATTTATTGTACAGGAGAGATCAGGTATGGGGGTCCCCTATATACACCCAGCATCTGATTATCACATATATACAATGTCCTCAGTCACTGCGTGTCTCCTACAGATGGGCCCAGTAACAGGAATACCCCAGAGAGATGTCCTCTGTATTCCCAGGATAATCACATATATACAATGTCCTCAGTCACTGCGTGTCTCCTACAGATGGGCCCAGTAACAGGAATACCCCAGAGAGATGTCCTCTGTATTCCCAGGATAATCACATATATACAATGTACTCAGTCACTGTGTGTCTCCTACAGATGGACCCAGTAACAGGAATACCCCAGAGAGATGTCCTCCTCCTCTGTATTCCCAGGATAATCACATATATACCATGTCCTCAGTCACTGTGTGTCTCCTACAGATGGGCCCAGTAACAGAGATACCCCAGAGAGATGTCCCCGTCCTCTGTATTCCCAGGATAATCACATATATACAATGTCCTCAGTCACTGCGTATCTCCTACAGATGGGCCAGTAACAGGAATACCCCAGAGAGATGTCCCCGTCCTCTGTATTCCCAGGATAATCACATATATACAATGTACTCAGTCACTGCGTGTCTCCTACAGATGGGCCCAGTAACAGGGACACCCCAGAGAGATGTCCCCGTCCTCTGTATTCCCAGGATAATCACATATATACAATGTCCTCAGTCACTGCGTGTCTCCTACAGATGGGCCCAGTAACAGGGATACCCCAGAGAGATGTCCCCGTCCTCTGTATTCCCAGGATAATCACATATATACAATGTCCTCAGTCACTGTGTGTCTCCTACAGATGGGGCCAGTAACAGGAATACCCCAGAGAGATGTCCCCGTCCTCTGTATTCCCAGGATAATCACATATATACCATGTACTCAGTCACTGTGTGTCTCCTACAGATGGGCCCATTAACAGGAATACCCCAGAGAGATGTCCCCGTCCTCTGTATTCCCAGGATTGTACAGAGGAGAATCACAGGACCCCACAGGAGGATCAGGTAGGTGGGATTTATGGTCTTGCTTATATACCACAGTGACTGTCACTATATGGGTGCCGGATTGGGTCCCGACAGTCGGGATCCCAACATTCATGGCTGTCAGCTATTCTCCCTTGTGGGGGTCCACGACCCCCATAGAGGGAGAATAGAATAGTTGGCGAGCGTAGCGAGCCCGCAATGGGCTTTGTTGCGCTGGTCACGCTGTGAGTCTGGCCAGTCGGGATCCCGACGTCGGGCTAATGACTGTCGGGATCTCGACTGTCGGAACGGCATACCACACCCTACTATATGATCTGTACAGAAGCTGTGTGTATGTCTTATACACTGATATTATACTGATTTTTTGGTTATTTAGGGTGAGCACCTTTCTAATATTAAGACAGAAGGTACAGAGGGAGAAGAAGAGACGTATGTGACTGATATGAAGGCAGAAGGTACAGAGGGAGAAGAAGAGACCTATGTGACTGATATGAAGGTAGAATATACAGAGGGAGAAGAAGAGACGTATGTGACTGATATGAAGGCAGAAGATACAGAGGGAGAAGAAGAGACGTATGTGACTGATATGAAGGTAGAAGGTACAGAGGGAGAAGAAGAGACGTATGTGACTGATATGAATGCAGAAGGTACAGAGGGAGGAGAAGAGACGTATGTGACTGATATGAAGGCAGAAGATACAGAGGGAGAAGAAGAGACGTATGTGACTGATATGAAGGCAGAAGATACAGAGGGAGAAGAAGAGACGTATGTGACTGATATGAAGGCAGAAGGTACAGAGGGAGGAGAAGAGACGTATGTGACTGATATGAAGGCAGAAGTTACAGAGGGAGAAGAAGAGACGTATGTGACTGATATGAAGGCAGAAGATACAGAGGGAGGAGAAGAGACGTATGTGACTGATATGAAGGCAGAAGATACAGAGGGAGAAGAGACGTATGTGACTGATATGAAGGCAGAAGGTACAGAGGGAGAAGAAGAGATGTATGTGACTGATATGAAGGCAGAAGGTACAGAGGGAGAAGAAGAGACGTATGTGACTGGTATGAAGGCAGAAGGTCCAGAGGGAGAAGAAGAGACGTATGTGACTGATATGAAGGCAGAAGATACAGAGGGAGGAGAAGAGACGTATGTGACTGATATGAAGGCAGAAGATACAGAGGGAGAAGAAGAGACGTATGTGACTGATATGAAGGCAGAAGATACAGAGGGAGAAGAAGAGACATATGTGACTGATATGAAGGCAGAAGATACAGAGGGAGGAGAAGAGACGTATGTGACTGATATGAATGCAGAAGATACAGAGGGAGAAGAAGAGACGTATGTGACTGATATGAAGGCAGAAGATACAGAGGGAGAAGAAGAGACGTATGTGACTGATATGAAGGCAGAAGATACAGAGGGAGAAGAAGAGACGTATATGACTGATATGAAGGCAGAAGATACAGAGGGAGAAGAAGACACGTATTTGACTGTAATTAAGGTAGAAGATACAGAGGGAGATGAGATGTATGTGATGGGTAATCATCAGTGTAATGAAGATGAAATTGATACAGATATCAAAACAGGTGAGTAACACGGATTTCACAAATATGTCCTATAATGTACTTCCTCGTCCACTACAACAGTCTCTAATCCTACACCCTGCTCTGTCAGTACAGACTAATAAAGGAAATGTTATAGGTATTGTTCCAGCGTTGGTTGTAAGGAATTTCCAAGGTATACGAGGTGTGATTGATAAGTACCCGTGTTGACGACAGATGACGAAATCGACGTCAAACGTGTATATCATCATTAAGTGTCATCTGTCAAATGACTGTCAGAATTTCAGATAGTCATTGTGTACTGGTGTTTGGGTCGCTGGTGTCAGATAGTCATTGTGTACTGGTGTTCGGGGTCGCTGGTGTCAGATAGTCATTGTGTACTGGTGTTCGGGTCGCTGGTGTCAGATAGTCATTGTGTACTGGTGTTTGGGTCGCTGGTGTCAGATAGTCATTGTGTACTGGTGTTTGGGTCGCTGGTGTCAGATAGTCATTGTGTACTGGTGTTCGGGGTCGCTGGTGTCAGATAGTCATTGTGTACTGGTGTTCGGGTCGCTGGTGTCAGATAGTCATTGTGTACTGGTGTTTGGGTCGCTGGTGTCAGATAGTCAATGTGTACTGGTGTTTGGGTCGCTGAGGTCAGATAGTCATTGTGTACTGTTGTTTGGGTCGCTGATGTCATATAGTCATTGTGTACTGGTAAGGCAAAAGATAAGTTTGAGGTAAAAGTGCGCTAAGGTCAGCTGCCTTGTGGGGTGACAATGATAGAGTGGTAACCCTTGAGACCACAGAAAGACATATACAGAAAAGAAAGAATTATCAAAGTCTCCTCCACTGGCGCTGAATATAACGTCCCTGTAAATAAAGGGACGATCCTCTTCTCCAAAAGCTAGGGAAGGTTTTATGTACAGAATACCGTACGCCCCTTTAGGGGTGAAGGGGGTCCTCTTCTCCGTTTTATAGAGAGCTCAAGAAATGGGGTCCACCTGGAAGGCTACCACGTTAATGATGGATGTGGATGCTCACGTCCCTTTAAGCCTCAGTGATAGGTCGTAGGAACCCAAAATAAAGGATAGTTGGGGGTATAGTGTAAAATCATTTATTAAACATACATTTATAAACAGATAAAAAAGGAAATGGAGCCACTTGGCATAGTACCGTGTATGGTGGAGAACTAGGATAGTATCAAAGTTCTCATAAAAGGCTTATACTGAGCGGGATAGATCCCGGGATGACCACAAATCCACGCTCGGTCCAGATGCCAATCTGCAATGCCAAGAGGGGTCCACCGTCCTCTCTATGAAAAGTCCAAGGAAACACACTCCAAACGCGTTTTCGATTGCTGCCTGCAATCTTTCTCAAGGAGATAGTGTGTGGACTGAACACTACACCCTAAATACCCCTCCCATCCAATGAAAAACAGACAAATCCGTGACATCACAAAATTATGCAAAGTTCTAGTCCAAATAACGTATGATACCGCACTTCCGGTTTCGGTATAGGGCAGTATCCGGGTCTGTGGAACGCAGCGTGCGTTCCACCAACTAATAAGTTCCTGGTCGGATGTGACATTATGTCCCATGTAATATGTGCAGGTCTCTGGCTGGTTAGTATCGTCCGGTGGTGTGGAACGCAGCGTGCGTTCCACACGCTGTTGATATCTTCACCGGATGTGACGTCGCGCGGTGGTGTGGAGCGCAGCGTGCGTTCCACACGCTGTTGGTATCTTCACCGGATGTGACGTCGCGCATCGTGGGACTCTGACCAGGTGTGAAGACTTCCGGAAGTGTGGAGCGCAAGTGTTGTTAATTTGCGTTCCAAAGGGCCTGGATTTTCAGATAGCGCGATCTCCCTGTCCCAGGTCTTTGGATGAAGCTTTCTGCCATATTTCCGACCTGAAGTGGCAGGAATGTATGGGAATGTACCCATTTAACTATGGTTTTAAAAAAGCACAGTATTAGTGAATATTCTTAATGCATGAATGGACAAATAACAAATAATTATAAGCAATGATAAAATGGGCTTCCTATGTAGAAAAGACATAAATAAGTATAGTAAAATGACAGATGTGGTAAGAACAGTAAAATAGACATAATAGACAAAAGAGGCCATAAGTGTAATATGCATAAAGGTGACAGTGCGAAAAAGTGACAGTGCAGGATTTTATAAAAACCATTTCACCTCAAAATCGAGGTTCAGTCCCCCTGGTTTGAGGGTATTAAAATTTTAAATGCACTTCATCTCTTCCTGTGCCAATCTGGTGGCCAAATTTTTTGTTCTTACATTACTAAACATCTGTTTGATGCCCAAGAATCTGATGACATGTTTAGTGGATGAATTATGTTTTAGTTTAAAATGGTGAGACAGGGAATGGGATTCTAATCCCTTGTTGATATTATTCAGGTGTTCAGCCATTCTCACTTTAAAAGGCCTAGAGGTCCGACCGATATAAAATAAATTGCATGAACACTCGATAGCATAAACAATGTTCTTGCTATTGCATGTTATAAATTCCCCAATTATGTGTTGTGTGCCATTAATGGTCAGGTCATTGTATTTGGTTATGCCTCTATATTCGACCGTTCTACAGCCTTTGCAATTGCCACACCGATGGAAGCCCTTACTTGCGATGTTACCCTGGGGTTTAGAAGTGATAAGTGCACTCCAAACCAATTTATTGCTGATATTAGGGCCTTCCTGTAGATGAATCTAGGATATACTGGAAGGTGGGGGCCAAGTATTGGGTCTTTTTGAAGAATATTCCAATGCTTCTTAAAAGAGCGTTCCACTATTTTATGTTGAGCGTTAAAATTGGTAATAAAAGCCCATTTGTGGTCATCATTTTGCCTTGGTGGTGCAGTCCTATCGATTAGGAGGTCCACTCTATCAAGATGGTCGATGGCAGCAAGTTTATTATTAATGATGTCAGTATTATAGCCACTCTTAATAAATTTTTGGGACATCTTAGTTGCTTGTTCTTTGTAAACAGTGTCATCACTGCAATTTCTCCTGACTCTCTTGAACTGCCCTCCTGGTATAGCGTCCAGCCACTGAGTGTGGTGGCAGCTATCTTTTTGTATGTAGGCTTGGCAATCTGTGGGTTTTGTAAAAGTTTTCGTTTTAAAAGCAGAATCCTCAATATAAATAGTAACGTCTAAAAAGTCAATGGAATGATCACTAATATTAAAAGTCAATTCTATGTTCCTGTTATTAGTGTTTAGGTGGAGGCAAAACTTGTCTAGTTCAGACCTCTCTCCTCTCCATAAAAACACAATGTCATCAATGTATCTTTTCCAGGACACCAGATTCGCCCCAAATGGGTTATTGGCCCAGACATTCTCCTGTTCCCAATATCCCATGAAAATATTGGCATAACTTGGGGCGAATCTGGTGCCCATGGCGGTGCCAGTTTTCTGAAGATAAAAACATTCTTCGAATAAAAAGTAATTATTATTTAGGATAAAATCAACACCTTCAATTAAAAAATCTTGTAAATTATTGTCCATATTACTCCTTTGAAGGTAATCTTTTACTGCCAAGGCTCCATCTTGATGTCTAATAATCGTATATAAAGACTTGACGTCTGCAGTCACCAAAAACAGATTTTCTTCAAAATGTATAGTGGAAAGGACATTAAGAAGGTCCTTGGTGTCTTTAAGGTGAGACCGATTGGTCAGGACGAGTGGCTGTAAATGGAAATCTATATATTCGGACAGATTGGCCGTTATAGAGTTAGTCCCTGACACAATCGGTCTGCCCGGTGGGTGAGTGGTGCTCTTGTGGACCTTGGGGAGTAGATATATTACTGGAATGGATGGTTCCTGGTTAAAAAGAAATTTGTAGGTATTGTCGTCCAGGACACCCTTTAATTTGTACTTATTCAGTAATACCATCAATTTACTGGATATATTATCCGTAGGATCTACTCTCAGTTTTTGATAAGTGGTCCTGTCATCAATTTGTGACAAAACCTCTTTACCAGATTTTGTCCATGAGTACGATGCCTCCCCCCTTATCGGCGGGTTTGATAATGATTTCTCGATTATCTTTCAAAAGTTTAAGGGCATCTCTCTCTTTCTTTGTGAGGTTGTATTTGATGCCAGTGTATTGAATACTCCTGACATCAGCCTGTATGAAGGTGCTGAAGGTGTCAAGGAAATTACCTTTAACATGTGCAGGATAGAACACGGATTTTGGTCTAAATTTAGTAACTGTCTCATCTTGTGGTATTTCAGGTACGGCGGCTGTGGATTCCATTTCTTTTTGTAAGAAATTTTTTTTTAAACATAACTTTCTGACATATTTGTGAATATCGACAAATGTCTGAAATCTGTTGATATTGTTAGTGGGGGCATACTTTAAACCCTTCTCTAATACCTTGATTTCTAGGGGACTTAAGCTATGAGAGCTAATATTAAATATTTTGACTGTGGGTGTTTCCTCTGCATTGGTGGGGGGAGATGGTATAGTGCGGTGGATGTTTTTCCTCACCCTTTTCCTAATTTTTTGTGATTTTTTGGGGGGTTTTTTTGTACCTGCACGTTTACCCCTCCTGGTCTTAGTATGTATTAACGTCTCCACAGGGGTTCCAGGTTTCCTTCCCCTAAAAAACGAATCCGATTAGACTCTCTCTGAAGTGGTTGAAATCTATTCCTAAAGTGCAATGGTGAGAAAGATGGGTCCCTTTCTTCCGACCTATCCCTTCTCTCGGAATTGTGGGTACGGTTATTAGATTCGTTATAACGATGACCCGATCTATGGGATTTACGATGAGGTGATGGATACCTATTTTCATGGTTGGATAGAGTACGCCAGTTAACATTTCTATTATCATGGCCATTTCTAAACCTCTTATTGACTCTATATGGGGATCGTGGTTGATGGAACTGATGGTAGTCACGTTCCTCGTATGTATCGTTTTTTTGTCTGCGATCAGGGGATCTTTTTCTATTCCATTGTTTTTTAGGATTGGTTATTCTTTGTTGGCCTTTTTTTAATTGTGGGGGGCGTTGTATTGTTTTTTGAGTGGATTTAGGGGGATCTATTATTTCCTCCTCTATCTCATCCTGATCCTCAGAATCGGCTTCCCTTTTGTCTCTCAAAAATTTGCGTACTTTTCTATCAACTAAAGTACGTTCTGCTTTTTTTATATTGTAGCTGATCTGTTTCTCATGTTCTACATATTCGGGCAGAGTGGAGAGGGGTTTCAAAAGGTCTTGGAATTTGTTAATTTCCTCATCCAAATTTTTCAAATCCCTTTTTCTTTCGGTAATGATGAGTTCCATTAACCTGAAGGAGCAGCTGTCTATTATTTTATCCCAGTCTTCGCTAAAAGATTCACTTGCATTAGTGAAGGAGGCTTGTTTTGTAATTTTAAGTCCCCTGGGTATGAGATGATGGTTCAGGTATTTTTCAAGGGTCACTATTTCCCACCATACCCTATTCTCCTTGAGCATGGTGGTCTCTAGTTTCCGCATGATAGTATCCAGATCCTCATCTATTAGCTCTATTTGTTCGTCATCATTTTTAAAGACATTTTCAAACAGGGACAGACGATGTTCTTTGTAGTTAAACATGGCAGCAGCACAGAGATACCAGTCAAAACTAATAGGGTGAGCAACAAATGGTAAGGCAAAAGATAAGTTTGAGGTAAAAGTGCGCTAAGGTCAGCTGCCTTGTGGGGTGACAATGATAGAGTGGTAACCCTTGAGACCACAGAAAGACATATACAGAAAAGGAAGAATTATCAAAGTCTCCTCCACTGGCGCTGAATATAACGTCCCTGTAAATAAAGGGACGATCCTCTTCTCCAAAAGCTAGGGAAGGTTTTATGTACAGAATACCGTACGCCCCTTTAGGGGTGAAGGGGGTCCTCTTCTCCGTTTTATAGAGAGCTCAAGAAATGGGGTCCACCTGGAAGGCTACCACGTTAATGATGGATGTGGATGCTCACGTCCCTTTAAGCCTCAGTGATAGGTCGTAGGAACCCAAAATAAAGGATAGTTGGGGGTATAGTGTAAAATTATTTATTAAGCATACATTTATAAACAGATAAAAAAGGAAATGGAGCCACTTGGCATAGTACCGTGTATGGTGGAGAACATTTCCTTTTTTATCTGTTTATAAATGTATGTTTAATAAATGATTTTACACTATACCCCCAACTATCCTTTATTTTGGGTTCCTACGACCTATCACTGAGGCTTAAAGGGACGTGAGCATCCACATCCATCATTAACGTGGTAGCCTTCCAGGTGGACCCCATTTCTTGAGCTCTCTATAAAACGGAGAAGAGGACCCCCTTCACCCCTAAAGGGGCGTACGGTATTCTGTACATAAAACCTTCCCTAGCTTTTGGAGAAGAGGATCGTACCTTTATTTACAGGGACGTTATATTCAGCGCCATTGGAGGAGACTTTGATAATTCTTCCTTTTCTGCATTGTGTACTGGTGTTCGGGTCGCTGGTGTCAGATAGTCATTGTGTACTGGTGTTTGGGTCGCTGATGTCAGATAGTCATTGTGTACTGGTGTTTGGGTCGCTGGTGTCAGATAGTCATTGTGTACTGGTGTTTGGGTCGCTGGTGTCAGATAGTCATTGTGTACTGGTGTTTGGGTCGCTGGTGTCACATAGTCATTGTGTACTGGTGTTTGGGTCGCTGGTGTCACATAGTCATTGTGTACTGGTGTTCGGGGTCACTGGTGTCAGATAGTCATTGTGTACTGGTGTTTGGGTCGCTGGTGTCAGATAGTCATTGTGTACTGGTGTTTGGGTCGCTGGTGTCAGATAGTCATTGTGTACTGGTGTTTGGGTCGCTGGTGTCACATAGTCATTGTGTACTGGTGTTTGGGTCGCTGGTGTCACATAGTCATTGTGTACTGGTGTTCGGGGTCACTGGTGTCAGATAGTCATTGTGTACTGGTGTTTGGGTCGCTGGTGTCACATAGTCATTGTGTACTGGTGTTCGGGGTCACTGGTGTCAGATAGTCATTGTGTACTGGTGTTTGGGTCGCTGGTGTCACATAGTCATTGTGTACTGGTGTTCGGGGTCACTGGTGTCAGATAGTCATTGTGTGCTGGTGTTTGGGTCGCTGGTGTCAGATAGTCATTGTGTGCTGGTGTTTGGGTCGCTGGTGTCAGATAGTCATTGTGTACTGGTGTTCGGGGTCACTGGTGTCAGATAGTCATTGTGTACTGGTGTTCGGGGTCACTGGTGTCAGATAGTCATTGTGTACTGGTGTTTGGGTCGCTGGTGTCAGATAGTCATTGTGTACTGGTGTTCGGGGTCACTGGTGTCAGATAGTCATTGTGTACTGGTGTTTGGGTCGCTGGTGTCAGATAGTCATTGTGTACTGGTGTTCGGGGTCACTGGTGTCAGATAGTCATTGTGTACTGGTGTTTGGGTCGCTGGTGTCAGATAGTCATTGTGTACTGTTATTTGGGTCGCTGGTGGAATTGAGCAAGTTCCAGCTATTTCTAACTATGGAGAAAGTGCAGCACCGATCGGTGATTAGAGTCTTGTTTTTGGATGGCAAAACATGCGAGGACTCAAACAATAGGTTAGAAGTCATTAATGTGGACCTTTCACATTCGATGACTACCATCAGATACTGGTTCAATGAATTCAAACGTGGTGGCACATCTGTCCTCGATGAAGAGCCTCCAGGTCACCCCATTCATGTGACTACGGATGACGAGTTTTTACGAGATAAAACTCGTAAAAACCACAGAGAGGAATAAAAATCTCACCAAACTTTTGGCTCAAACAGAGATGAAGTGCATCTACAATTACAAAACATTAGTGCCCTTAGGATTAAATCAAGATTTTGGGCTGAAGTGGTTTTTATAGTTTTTTATCAATTTTTATAAACCCCCTCTTTTAGGAACCATTATAGTTTTTAATGAATCCCTCAAAAGAACTTCCTTTATAATGTTCCCCTTTTTATCCTCCTCATCCTCACAAATAGCCGCTCTTTCTCCTGTTCCCTGTTTTTAAAAAAATAATCTTTTACCATACATACAAAATTTTCCTATAGCTGCTAATATTTAAGCACTTTACTATTTCTCTGTAGCTGCTATACTTAATGCACTTTATAATTCCCCTCTACTGTATTATATTTGAGCACTTTATATTGGCCTTTTCTCCCCCTCTCACTATATGATACAATGCCATCATATCGCTAAAACATAGCTCCATTCCCCAGGCTCGTGAACAAATCCGATCAAACCTGAGGGATTATAATACAGCAACACAGAATGACAGGTTCCATTTGGAACGCAAACAGGAAATAAAATTGGAACGCAGAGAGACACGAATACCGGAAGTCGTCATCAACAGGACGGAAGGCGGAAGTAACGGCCAGGACGTGCCGCAGCCTGTGATACGCAACTACAGGAGGTGACGGCGGGACGCCATTCAGATGGGGACAGGATGTGACGCCGAGACGCCATCCGGAAATGATCGGGAAGCCGCCAGCCAGGCTTAGGAACCATGTAATTACCGGAAATGAAAACGCATCGTCGAGGAGAACCATGTATTTACATAAAACACCAACGAAGGGAAGTAGGACTCCTATGGAGTATACAGCATTCAAGAAATGGCGGGAATTAGAAAGGTACCGCCCCCAATCAGCACCAGAAAAATCACTATTTATACAAGGAAGCCATAGAGAGAGGATACACCTTGGAAAAGATCCGGTCTGGATCGAAACGCGTCGGTGGACGATCCTCTCTTACACATACTTCTTTACCCTTTGGATGCCTATGGTCTATTGGACGGGAACACCTAAAAGTCATCAGTGGTCAGGCAAACGGGGCCCCATATACCCTGCCCACTCTTTTAACATCTCAGGTTTTCAGGTTATACCGGTTCCCATTAGTTCCAGTGGCTCCAGAGAGGTATTTGTTTTTTCAGCATCATATGTTCTTAATGACACTGTAAATTTTGAAAATAAAGAGATACCTGTTTTTATTATATACAGTATCTCGCAGTGTCTGTTTTTCCTTTTTTCCTCTGCCTTGGGATCTATATCATAGTATCCAGAATAGAGGATATCGAGGATTAAAGACCCATATGACATGCAAATCTTTGACGGACCTTGAGTGAGTACATTGAGTAGGGGGACCTACCCCCAACACTTAATCGTTTTATGAAGTCTCTATGTGATCACATCTATGATTTATGAAAAGCGATTTTGGATTTGATATCTTGTGAGTGCACCTGAAAGGGGGGATATAACCTCCAGTATACATATATATCCATCTATATATACCTATACGTATAAGCACTCAGTTTTGAATTCTTAAAAATAATTTGACTATACAGTCATAGCAGTATTACATGAGGGATATTGCCCTCTTTCTTCTTTTCTTGTCTCTTTATATATACAAACGTGGAAGGAGACAGTGAAAAGGAAGACAAAAGGAGGACGAAAACAGGGGAGTATTAGTCTCCTTTCTACAGAATATTCTTCCTTCACACACATTTCGTATAGCGCCCATATTTCACTGGTTCAAGTACTTTTTAACCCTTGCATAGTTTCCACAAAAGGCCCAGGTGTGTCCTTTTCCAACTTGAATTAGAAATACAGGCTGCTTCTACTGCGCAGATTAGTGTAGACCCCACTCTCTTCTTTGTGAAATACTACCTGCCAAACACCCGTTGAACTTATTGTTTTACTGCTGACCTGAATAATATTGTAAACTCGTTCAATCCTCCAAAAAGTTTATTAAGAAAAAAAAAAATGAAGACTTTCCTGTTTACCCAAGCATTTCCTTCATTCCCTTTAAGTATTGTTTATGAAAAGCTTTTCTGTACTTCATTGTTCCTGTACTCCTGTACTGTATTACATTCATTCTATCTGTTACACGCCTTGAGTCCTATTGGAGAAAGAGCGCTATATATAATTAATAATTATTATTATTATTATTATTATTGATGAAACATGGATCCATCAGCACACACCAAAAAAGAAGGAACAGTCAAAACACTCCAATTCACGTAGCGAACATGCACCAAAGAAGGCGAAGACGGGTTTTTTTTTTTCTTGTATTTGCTGTAATTCTTGCTCAATGCGGGTACTCAATCACCCCTCGTATGTAAAATAGATTTAATCTAGATAAAGGGGACGTTTTCTTCTAAGAATGACTATTTATTGTACATAAACCAATGCAATGCAGTAATTGAAAAAATAATTGGGAAATCCAATGACACTATTAAAAGTACATATATGTAACAGAAACATTTCAAGCATCCGATATGACTGGGCGGTCTCTAGGTCAGCAGTATAAAGGCTAAATACATTGTACTTTGTGACATCACACTTCATAGGGTTTTATGGGGACCTGTCACATAAAATTGATGATCTAATGTAACGTTGTTCTCAACAGATGGAAGTAACACAAGGAATATTCTGGAGAATAATCTAATTTTGTCTTCAGATCGTAATCTAGAAGATGATGACCTCACAGGAGATTCTCACCGTGCGGATGGGTCATCTGGTTCCTCTAACCAGGGGAAATGTTTTCCTGATTACCCTGATATTGGTGGATCTGTTCCAGCTCTTACAGTAGATAAGATATTTCCCTGTTCTATAGATGCGAAATGTTTTACACAGAACACAAAGCTTAGTACCCATAAGCCAGTTGAAAAGCCATTTCCGTGTCCTGAATGTGGGACATGTTTTACATGGAAATCAGGTCTGGTTGCACATGAGAGAGTTCACACTGGTGAGAAGCCATTTACATGTTCTGAATGTGGGAAATGTTTTACACGGAAATCAGGTCTTATTAGGCATGAGACAATACATAGATATGAGATGCCGTTCACATGTTCTGAGTGCGGGGTGTGTTTCACAAATAAAGCAAATCTGGTTACACATCAGAAAAGTCACAAAGGTGAGAAGCCATTTGCATGTTCTGAGTGTGGGAAATGTTTTACACAAAAATCAGCGCTTACTATACATGAGAGGCATCACACAGGGGAAACGCCATTTCAGTGTGCTGATTGTGGGAAATGCTTTACACATAAATCACTTCTTGCGATACATCAGAGAAGTCACACAGGTGAGAAGCCGTTTTCGTGTGACGATTGCGGGAAATGTTTTCCACACAAGTCGTCTCTTGTAATACACCAGAGACGTCACACAGGTGAGAAGCCGTTTCCATGCTCTGAGTGTGGAAAATGTTTTACACAGAAATCAGAACTTGTTATACACCAGAGACGTCACACAGGTGAGAAGCCATTTCCATGTTCTGATTGTGGGAAATGTTTTACAGAGAAATCACATCTTTTAATACATCAGAGAAAACATACAGGTGAAAAACCATTCCCGTGCTCTGAGTGTGGGAAATATTTTACACACAAGTCATCTCTTGCTATACATCAGAGGTTGCATTCAGGGGAGAGGCCATTTCCCTGCGCTGAGTGTGGGAAATGTTTTACACTTAAATCACAGCTTGTCACACATCAGCGATGTCACACAACCGAGAGACCATTTCCGTGTTCTGAGTGTGGGAAATGTTTCAGAGATAAATCTTCTGTTGTTAAACATCAGAAATGTCACCAATGAGGCTGTGTTAACGTGTCGGCAATAAGATCTTGATGTACCGGACGTCACTGGGGACAATGTGCATGTTTGTGCATGTTTGTAGATGGAAAGTTATTTATATTAGAAATAAATTAATTTCTCACATTCTTGTTTGTTAAAGTATTCATTTTTAATTAATAATTAAGTACAAATTTGCACAGGGGATTAAAGGATGGGGGGGGGGGGATTCTGAGCCAGAAGTGATGGAGTCGCCAGTGAAATTAATTGCAAATGCCACTTTCAGTAACTGTAGACTGCGCACCAACCACGTCCCCATGGTACAATCCCTGTGTCAGCAGCAACAATGTCAACCAATATGCATCATGTTCACACCAGAAGGTTGATATTCATGATCTCGTCATCCTAATTGTCAACACCTGGAAAATGTCGGCAATGGCAGAATGATGACATTTGCACTAGAGATATAATGACATTAAAAGCTGTTTCAACCTTTTAACCGTGTTTATATTTCGTGTTCATTGCTGACATGGTGATGTAGACAATTTCATTGTAATAGACTTTCTATTTAGATGGTGTCTTACCTCGCTGGTACTCTATACTGCCAGGAGGAGTAGTGGTGGGTTTGGGTACTGCATCCTACTCTATGCTGCCAGGAGGAGTAGTGGTTGGATGTGGGTACTGCATCCTGGTCGATGCTGCCAGGAAGAATAGTGGTTGGATGTGGGTACTGCATCCTGGTCGATGCTGCCAGGAGGAATAGTGGTTGGATGTGGGTACTGCATCCTGGTCGATGCTGCCAGGAGGAGTAGTGGTTGGATGTGGGTACTGCATCCTGGTCTATGCTGCCAGGAGGAGTAGTGGTTGGATGTGGGTACTGCATCCTGGTCTATGCTGCCAGGAGGAGTAGTGGTTGGATGTGGGTACTGCATCCTGGTCTATGCTGCCAGGAGGAATAGTGGTTGGATGTGGGTACTGCATCCTGGTCGATGCTGCCAGGAGGAGTAGTGGTTGGATGTGGGTACTGCATCCTGGTCGATGCTGCCAGGAGGAGTAGTGGTTGGATGTGGGTACTGCATCCTGGTCGATGCTGCCAGGAGGAGTAGTGGTTGGATGTGGGTACTGCATCCTTCTCTATGCTGTCAGGAGTAGTGGTTTGATGTGTCTCATGTAACCTGCTCTATGCTGCACAGGAGGAGTAGTGTTTGGATGTGGGTACTGCATCCTGCTCTATGCTGCCAGGAGGAGTAGTGGTTGGGTGTGGGTACTGCACAAGAGGAGGTGTGGTTGGATGTGGGTACTGCATCCTGCTCTATGCTGCCAGGAGGAGTAGTGGTTGGGTGTGGGTACTGCATCCTGCTCTATCCTGCCAGGAGGAATAGTGGGTACTGCATTCTGCTCTATGCTGCCAGGAGGATCAGTGGTTGATTTGGGTACTGCATGCTGCTTATTGAAGACTTTGGGGTTAGCTTATCAAATTACCATATACATTATACACACAATGTGAAAATTGGTGGAGGACAGATAATGGTACCGAGCTTTTCTTCAACCGTAAACCCACCAAGCTCCATTGAACTGGAACTGAGATTGTGAGCCAGGCTGTCACAGGACTGGGATTTTGTGGTCTGACCTAGGTCCTTGGGACAGAAGTAATGTGGGTCTATTATAATGTTTGCGCAGGAACAGTGGGGAAGTGGAGAGTAGCGATAAAGGTTGACGTGACCCAGAGCAGGGGTGCGGAGTCTAGCACGATGGAGGTGTTCTCCAGGAACCCCCACAAGGAGCTATGGACTTCTGCACTAAGAATACTCATAACCGGAGAATTACCAGATGGATGCTGGCATTCAGAACACCGACACCAGTATCCAAAAGGAGGGAATTCCAAAAGGAGTTAGGTAAGTATACTTACCCTACCCATAACCCCCCTAACCTTAGCCTTCCCCACCGCAGCCTGACCCTAACCCTCCCCACTACTACCTAACCCTGGAACCCTACCACCCAATTCTAACCCTCCCGCCCCTCCGTATAAACTATACCCCCACTTCTAAGTGCCTAAACCTCACTCTCCCTCCCCACAGCCTAACATTAACCTCCCCCTGCCACCATTCCCAGATAAACACACATACTTTCAGCATTCCTGCAGTTAGGATTCTTTTTTTTTTTAATAACGTGTTTTTATTGATTTTCCAAAGAGAACAACAAACCCTTACAAGAGCAATGTTTCATAAGGTGCATGCAACATAAATGACATATCTGAAGTGGGATACACAACTGAAGATCGTAGAAATATGCATGTATAATTATATAAAAAGGTATACGGATATACACATCTGATACCACCCCTCCAAAACCAGGATAAATGCACCGTCACCCGGAGGCGCCATCCGGGCTTATGCGACCATCAATATGAGAGGAAGTACACAAATGACATCATGCCTCACGAATAACCATAACGCACCATTGGAATTCAATATTAAAACATACTGTGCATGTATCCAAGAGAAACACCGCTCGAGCTAATATAACCCACTATCTATAAAATGTTATCTATACTACCCAAATCAAAATCCCCCAAAAAGACCCAAAACAAACCTCCTCAAAACCCCCCACCCTGTATGACCTAACCCCAACCTAGGTATACCTGGATCCCTAACAGTCCCCCCTACATCTATCTATAATAACTGTTCTAAGAAGAGACAAATTAGTGGCCTTCAGCTAATATCAGCTAATCTGGCCTAGAAAACCTAATTCACCCCTTCCTCCCTCTTCCCCCACATATAATAAAAATATATAAGCCAAACACCCCCCCCCCCCCCCGTAAATGTAGAAAGGATAAACAGCACGGATGTCTGACAGTGGCAATATACAGCAGGATTAAAGTACTTATAACAGCTCCTCTAAACTCAAGAGGCACAAAAACAATGCGGTAAACAATACCCAGGATATCAAAACCGTAGGTTTAACAGAATTTTGAATTCCGCTTCAATTCGGCAAGTATACTTAACATGTTCATTTAGTCCGGCCAGGCGTCAAAGTGTTTCAGATAGGAAAGTACGATCATTTCAACTAATCTGGCCAGTATTCTGTTTCATTGAAAAAAAAATGTCAGAAAGGCCGCATGACCCCATTTTGCATTAAAATGAGTGGAAGGGTGTTCAGCACGTATAGTGAACAGCTCGTATGGATGTGGTACAATCAGAGAAAATAGCACCGTGATTTTTAAAGAGACTGGGGCCTTATCTAGACACTCAGGAGAGTACCAACAAAAAGACTCATCTATTAGCACCGGCATAGAAATCGGATAACTGACAGCATATTCAGCCGCAGATGTAGTTAACTTAGCAGAATCAGACGATGAGTGTAAGTCCAGGACAGTTCCATCACCACACTATCCATCCAAACAACTTGTTGTAGTAGTGTCAAACAGCTGAAGAAGCCAATGGGTCGAAGCTGTTATGGCACACAGGATTTGTTGTATAGGACTCTCCATAGCGCTGGAACAATGTAACCCTAATTCAATCTGAGTAGCCGGTCAGCAGCGAGGTGGCAACGGCTAGCACGCCGCCAAACCTCACCACTATTGCAAAGCAGGAGATTATAAAGTCACAGGAGTCCTGATCTGTGCAGTCAAAATAAGTGTAATGGCGCCGGTTATACCGGGGCCCTCCAGGTCAAGATTATCACAGCCTCCTCTTCACTACCTTGAGGCCGTCTGGTTTTCTCCCCTGTCACGGACCCACCGGTCGCCTGCTCCGATATGTCAATCTGAGCAGCTCCGGCCGTGACTGGGGTTCACTTTGGACTCTCGGGTCCTTTACTTGAGGTACACTGCCACCAGCCAAAACCTGATTTTAGCGCTTGAAACTGCGCAAGGGGCGGCTTGGCTCGCACCTGACCGCACAATACAATATACAAATGGTAACACGCTGGAGCGTTCTCTTCTGAGGCTAATGAGTCTTAAGAACACAGAACCAGGACTGAGAATATGTATTATTTATTCCTAGAAATACTACAGAGCTTTAGAAAATAGTTACAAGATATTACAATGATTTTAAAAGTACACAAAAGATTAAATGCAATTTTAGAAATAAAATAAAAGGGAAAAATGACAGAACCGTATCTTACACTTAAGTACCAATCCTGACGTGGGGGGGTTCTCCACAAGAAATCTCTGGTCGCTTACAGCCTGTTTGCTAGACCCCCAGGTAGTGACACTGACTATAGGGAGAAGGGTCTTAGTTATACCTTGAAGACTCCCTCATCCCTCCCACCCTTGGGATTTTTAACCATTCCCTTGCTGAGCCTAGTGAAGTTCCCTAGATATAGGATCTTTCCCATAAAGAATTTGTCCCTGCTTTGAAGTAGATTTTATACATTCCTCAAGTGATAAGAGGTCATTTAGTGGAGGGGCAGAGAACCTTTGGCCTGTTGGCTGGACACTATTGCTCTCCCCCCCAATCTGGTTTATGAGGGGTCTCAGATCTCTATCTTACATCCTAACTCCAGAGGAGTCCACAGATGTCAACAGAGGGAATACAGGCCTCAAACTCAAACCCGGGTCACCTACAGTTTACCCACATAATAAAAGACCTGTCCTGATTCCAATACTCACAGGAGACATAACTTTACAACAATACCAGACATACATTGATCGAACAGATAATCATAACAGGAGGCATACGTTAATTTGATCGATCACCTGATCTGATCGTTACATCCCCCGACGAGTACGAAGGTCCAGGGAGCGCAACAGGCAGGTGAGGCAGCACGGCAGGATGATGCAGGGCAGCAGCTAACAGCGAAGCCACCCGGAGCCGCGACGGGTGGTAACAGCAAGTAGTATCACCTGTCTGTCCGTTCAGGAGTTGATCACCAGCAGGCTTATGACAGCAGGGCAGTGGTTGTAGGAGCACCCCAGTGGATGCAGCTCCCAAGATGGCGCCCGCCAACGAGTGCACCGAAGCCCAGCAAGAAACACCAGGCTGGGGGAGTCCCCACAGGAATGCTGGGTCTTCCAAATAGGCATCGGCCAACAGCTCGGGCACATAAAAAGAGCAGGGGCGGGGGGCGTGGCCTGACGGGACAAGGGAGAGGACGCAGCCCGGGGGAGCTCCCGAAATACACTATTTAAAAAGCCTTTTTACCCTACCCTACCCCATCCCCGCTGCCCATATTCACTCCCTACCTCCCTTCCTGCGCCCCGACGCCGGTGGGTCTGTGCTGCGGAGCCGGGGAGCACATATCGGTGCTCCTGCGGGTTGCGGCCTTCCCGCTGTGCTGAGACCGGGGCCTCGATTTTGGAGCTCGATCGCCGCAAGCACCCAGCGAGCCGGAGCCACTCTAGCCCCCGCTGACACCAGGGGCTGCCGGGCTACAGACACCCGCCGACGACGCCACCCGCGGCACCCACCCGCGCTGACTGAGAGCGTCTGACCGGCGCCCAGAGAGTCGCGGCCTACTCCACAGCCGGAGCCGGGGACTCACCTAGGGAACTCGGCCGGGATCGGAGCTCCGTGGCGCGGACCACGGACGGATCCGCACGCGCTGGCTCCTGGAACCCAGCCTCCCATCCAGCCAGGGGGGATCCCCTCCAGCACAGGTGCTACACAAACAACCCCTGGACGCAGCGCTGCCCGGGTAAGGAAAACAGACAGCTCTGCCTCCCTGCAGTGACGGCGGCCATCTTTTTGGTGGATGAAATCCCCTCCACTCTCCCCTCACTGCTCATTACACTCTCTCCCTCCCGCACAGTGGCTGCTGCCTGCCTCAGCAAACCCTGGTGGCTCATAGCTGTATAGCCACCCCGACTAAGGCAGGCTCTGGTTCATAAATAAATAACAAAATAATAGAGACTCCAACCTCCTCCCTATCTTATCGGCCACACTTGAGCCCTAGCCACCCACACTGAGCCTCAGTGACCCCTCAAGCTCCACATAACGCACCCTCTGGATCCTGACTCCCCACACTGCAATTGTGGGCCAATAAGGGAGCCCCCCCCTCACTCCACCTGGGGGTGCAGCTTACAGGATAGGGGCCAGTGGGTAGCGCAGCCCCCCCTGGGCCGGCCTGAACACATCAGGGGCTACAGAGCAATACCCCCTAACAAGAGGCCCAACCTGAGAGCTCCACAGCTAGCAGCCCCCCCATAAAGGTGGAAAGTAATATAGAGCCTCAAACGTGGAGGCTTCTCCAACAGTGCAGCTTTTGTTCCCCGCCTCTCCCCTATATTTACATTATATTCACCCTACTACAACTCCCCTCCCCCCCCCCCCATTGGAGGCGCACTTCCCTCCCCCCCCCCCCCCTCCGGATCGATAAGCAGTACCTCCTTTTGGGACTTCTTCGCAATATCGAGGGTGTGAATTTATCCCATAAGCTGTCTCTGGGGCCGCAAGACCCCCCACTCATCCCGTCATTCCTCCATATCTACATACCTTGACACACGTCATGGTAGCCTGAAGATACCTTTCGACCTGCCGGGCCCGGGACCTCCCCTCTCTGCTGGCACTCCTAGCTACGCTAACAAAACCTATACAATTCCTCTGTTCTGGATGCTAACTCCACACCATGTCTCAAAGAAATAAGAAACCCTCACAGCCTGCTGGAAATTTCTTTGGCTCTAGATCCAAGGGCTCTTCAAGTAGTATGCAATCGTCAGACTCCCCTACCCACCCCGATATGACAGACACGGCAATAGATCCTCAAATTCAAGCAGTCATGTCTGGCCTCCTGGAAGGGGTTCAATCCGCTTTCAAACAAGAACTAGCCAAGGCTGTTGCAGAATTCCGATCTGATCTCTCCGCTCTAGGAAATAGAACTGATGCTTTGGAGTCTAAAACAGACGACATTTGTCGCTCCCAATCCCGTTTAGATAAAGAGCTCTCCAGGCTCCACGAAGAAATAGAGGCACTCAAAGAGAGGCAGGAGGACCAAGAAAACCGCTCACGGCGGAATAATTTACGCATACGAAACGTGGCGGAATCCACCCTCAGCACCGCCCTACCAGCGTTCCTGAAAGGCCTCTTTCAACAAATAGCTCCATCTCTCTCCGACGAAGATTGCCTCTTAGACAGGGCCCACAGAGCGCTCCGCCCGAAACCTACTGGGACTCAACCACCTAGAGACGTCATTGTCAGATTTCACTATTATCAAACAAAAGAAAAGATTCTTGCATCCACCAGAGACTCTCCAACCATCCAATTCCAAGACATGCAACTGCAATTGTTTCAAGATTTGGCCCCCTCGACTATTCAGAAACGACGAGACCTACAACCCATCACCAAAATCCTTCGACAACACAAGATTCGCTACAGATGGGGATTTCCCTTCATGCTTCAAGTTTCAGCTAACAACTCTGTGCACAACGTCAAATCCCTATCACAAGGACAAACCCTACTGGCAAAACTGGATCTCCTTCCGTCTCCCTCTACTGGTACCGACATGAGATCGTCTCTTCCGGAACCACAGCGACCGTCCCCCCCATCTCCGGAATGGTCGAGGGTTTCCCGCCACAGAACCGAAAACAGTGAGCCCAACTGAACTTTTCGGTTCCACTTCAGTAGGACTGTTTCCATATGGGCTCACGGTTTGAGCCTAAAGCAACGACCTCCGTTGGGTGAGATGCACTCCAGTCGTTTATTCCAATTACCTGTTTCCATACTGTTTTGAATTTGGGTTGAATATATAGCTACGTAACGATTTACTGCATGTTATTACAGTTAGTATAGATTTCTTATGCTAGGGGATCCCCTGGGTCCCGGCGGTCGTAATTCCGCCCGTATCTCCCACTCCCCCCATGCTCCCTTTAGAAATGTTCAGATTATATGTTAAGATGTTCTTGTTAGTAGCGGTCCCTGATGGGGATCCTCTTTTACAGGGTTCTTGCCCGCCCGGGCATTCTCTCTCTCTCTATCAAACACTTTTTTCTTTCCTTTGCTCTCATCTTGGTGGCCACCATTTCCCCTCCACCTACTTTCTTCTCCCCCCCTTGGGACGGCCCCCACCTCCACCCCCTCCCCTCCCT
The DNA here is from genome assembly GCF_055691185.1 of Crinia signifera. Taxonomy (NCBI): domain Eukaryota; kingdom Metazoa; phylum Chordata; class Amphibia; order Anura; family Myobatrachidae; genus Crinia; species Crinia signifera. The sequence continues at coordinate 4,163,699 of NC_139222.1, read as the reverse complement.
AATGATAATTTAGATTTCCTTCTAACTTGCTCAGTGACAATCCACCATGGCACTTAAACTACTGTCAATAAATGTCAATGGTTTAAACTCCCCCAAGAAACGAACGGTCCTTTTGGGAGCTTGTAAGCGTGAGGACGCAGCTATTGTATTCCTACAAGAAACACACCTGTCGGGCACTCACTCCCAATTAAAGGGCCGTTTATACACCCAGACCTTTTTTGCGTCTGCGGATTGCAAAAAGAGGGGAGTCGCTATATTAGTTCGCAAAGACGTGCCTTTTGTTCCGCTTAAAACAATTGCCGACCCAGATGGGAGGTTTGTTGTGGTGATCGGAACTATACGCTCATTAACAGTGACCTTAGTCTCCCTGTACGCTCCCAACCAGGACCAGTCCCAATTTTTTGACTCCTTTTTTAAGCGCCTAAATAGATCTGCACAGGGACAAATAATTATGGGAGGGGACTTTAACACTATTATTGACCCTCTCTTAGATAGATCTTCCCCACCCCCCCATTCCTCAGTGTCAGCCGCTCCCAGGGCATCACGCACTCTCATTGCAGCTTTAAAACTTTATGGTCTGTGTGATTCCTGGCGGCTGAGGCATCCACACTCTAAAGATTACACTCATTTTTCAGCCCCCCACCAACACTATTCCAGAATAGATATGCTTCATATCTCTTCCTCCTTAATCCCTCGTGTGAAGGAGGCAGGTATAACCCCATTTTCATGGACAGATCACGCAGGGACTTTCATACACATAAACCTTTATGAAAGTCCCCCCAGGGCTTACAGATGGCGGCTAGACGACTCCCTACTGGTACACCCCTCCTCTGTAGCAGAGGTCAAAACAGCTATCACCAATTACTTTAAAGAGAACTCCTCCACAGCCCTCTCCTCGAGCACGATATGGGAAGCCCATAAGGCGACTATCAGAGGCATGATAATATCCAAAACCTCCTCCATTCGTAAGAAATGGGCGTCACGGATAAACTCCTTAGAATCTCAAATTACCTCACTATTAGACCAGCATAAACTCAGGCCCACCCCTGCTCTGCTGGCACAGATAGATGCTCTGAGGGGCCAATTAAATGCGCTCCTATCTCACCACGCCGCCAACACCCTTAAAAAATTGCAACAACGCTTTTATGACAAAGCAGATAAGATTGACTCACTCCTAGCCAACAAGTTGCGTCGTCAACAAGCTCTGAGGGCCATAGACAAAATACATTCCCTAAAGCTGGGCTCACTTACCCACGACCCCCAAGAAATTGCGGAGGAATTTCGCGAATTCTATAGTTCCCTATACAATTTAAACGAGGCACCTTGCACACCTGATCCTGAAAATATTGCACTGGCCTCCTATCTGGTTGACACCCCTCTACCCACTCTCTCAGAATCACATCTTACCGCACTGAACGCGAAAATAACAGAAGAGGAGATCGTGACCGCAATCCGGTCGATGCGATCCTCAGCTGCCCCGGGTCCTGACGGTTTCTCTGCCCAATATTATAAGCTCTTTGCGAAGGAACTGGCTCCCCATTTAGCATTATTATTTAATGACATTCTGGGGGGTGCTTCCTTTGCCCCCGAGGCCACCCGGGCGGATATAGTGTTGATCCCGAAGCCGGACAGAGACCCGACCAGATGTGCAAATTATAGACCAATATCACTATTAAATGTGGACCTGAAGATCTATGCTAAGATCTTGGCCAATCGACTCGCCTCCCTTCTCCCACTCCTGGTGCACCCAGACCAAGTTGGTTTTATCCCTGGCCGCCAGGCGTCGGATAACACGAGACGAGCGATAGACCTCATTCATATTATCCAAAAGCAAAAGTGTCCCTCGCTGGTCCTGGCGTTGGATGCGGAGAAAGCTTTCGACCGTATATCCTGGTCCTTCACTTTTGCAGTCCTAGATAGGATGGGCTTCACTGGAGCCTTCCTCGAAGGTATTAAAGCACTTTATCGTGCGCCGTCTGCTCGGGTCTCTGTCAACGGCGCAGTGTCTGGTCACTTCGGGATATCGAATGGTACCCGCCAGGGATGCCCCCTCTCCCCCCTCATCTTCGCCCTTGTCATGGAGCCCCTGGCAGCGAGGATCCGCAGCAATACCTCCATCCACGGCATAAGCTCTGGCAATTCGGAGCACAAAATCGCGCTCTATGCGGATGATGTGCTTCTGACCCTGGCAGACCCAATCAACTCCATTCCCCCTCTCCTTTCAGAAATACAACAATATTCTTCTCATTCTGGTTATAAAATTAACGTGGAGAAGACCGAGGTTCTCGACTTCCATATCCCGGGGTCTGTTAGGCCCAGATTGGCAGACCTGCTCCCATGCAGTTGGGGTAGAAAGAAGATCAAATACCTCGGTATATACCTGACTCACCATCACCATCAACTTTTCCAGGCTAACTTCCCCCGTTTGTTAGACAATATTAAGGCTGATCTGACCCTATGGTCCTCCTACTTCATTTCCTGGATAGGTAAAATCAACTCCGTTAAGATGACCGTCCTCCCGCGCCTTCTCTATTTATTCCAAACTTTACCAATATACATCCCTCTCAATGTCTTTAAATCGTTACAACAACAAACCTCCCAGTTCATATGGGACAAAAAGCGACCCCGAATAAGGCTAAAATTACTCCAACGCCCCTCCAACCAGGGTGGTCTGGGGATCCCAGACTTCCGGAGATATTACCATGCCACCAGGTTATCTCAGATTGTCCAATGGTGCAATCCCTGGGGAGCACAGAAGGTGTGGGTGAACATCGAGGCAAACGACCTGGGGCTCTCTACCCTCTCTTCCTTATTATGGTTACCTAAGTCCAAACGCCCCCGTATAGCTAGATCCCACCCGGTAGTCTCCCATGCCCTAACTGTTTGGGACAGGGTTAACAAGAACTATAAGCTCGCGCCACTTCCTTCCCCACTAATCCCATTGTTTCATAATCCAGATTTCCCTCCTGGTTTAGGCCGGTCCTCCCTTTCAAGCTGGCTAAAAGATAATATCTACTATTTGAATGATATCACAACTGACGCAAACTTCCCTCAATTTTCTGAGGTCCGGGGGGACACGGCAATCCCAAACGCGGATTTTTTTCGTTTCCTGCAGATAAGGCACTTCCATGCTAAAACTACACCTACTCTCACATCCAGACCCCTCACATCGTTTGAATATATCTGCTGGAAACGAGACTCATCCAAGGGCCTAATCTCCGTAATTTACTCCCTTCTAGACGTTGGATCGGCTTCCTCACGGGCCCCGCACGAAATAGCCTGGGAAAGAGACCTAGGTCTCTCTCTGGATGATGAGGACTGGGAGGAAATAAGGGACAATGCATCCTCCAGCTCCATCTGCGTTAGAATCAAAGAAAACGTTTACAAGCTTCTCTATCGCTGGTACTATGTTCCAACTAGATTACATAGGATGTTTCCTGACACTTCGGATAGGTGCTGGAGGGGCTGCCCCGCAGAGGGCAACTTCCTTCATATATGGTGGACATGCCCAAAAGTTGCCAGCGTCTGGAGGGAAGTGGCGGACTTAATTTCGAACATGATGGGTGTAGCTGTCCCCTTTGAACCGAGATACTTCCTTCTCCCATTAAAAAGAGCAGGGGCACCCGAGAGAAGGAGCAAGGCAGCGGCCGGGGAACCGTCGCTCAGGCTGTAGCTTCCAAGATCCTGCAGTTGGGATTCTGACGCGGGTATCCTCAGTGATGACTAGATTCCAGCTCTGGTCTCCTGGTGGTAGTCGGGATTCAGACGCGGGTATCCTCAGTGATGTCTAGATTCCAGCTCCGGTCTCCTGGTGGTTGTTGGGATTCTGACGCATGTATCCTCAGTGATGTCTAGATTCCAGCTCTGTCTCCTGGTGGTAGTCGGGATTCTGACGCGGGTATCCTCGGTGATGTCTAGATTCCAGCTCTGGTCTCCTGGTGGTAGTCGGGATTCTGACGCGGGTATCCTCGGTGATGTCTAGATTCCAGCTCTGGTCTCCTGGTGGTAGTCGGGATTCTGATGCGGGTATCCTCGGTGATGTCTAGATTCCAGCTCTGGTCTCCTGGTGGTAGTCGGGATTCTGATGCGGGTATCCTCGGTGATGTCTAGATTCCAGCTCTGGTCTCCTGGTGGTAGTCGGGATTCTGACGTGGGTATCCTCGGTGATGTCTAGATTCCAGCTCTGGTCTCCTGGTGGTAGTCGGGATTCTGACGTGGGTATCCTCGGTGATGTCTAGATTCCAGCTCTGGTCTCCTGGTGGTAGTCGGGATTTTGATGCGGGTATCCTCGGTGATGTCTAGATTCCAGCTCTGGTCTCCTGGTGGTAGTCGGGATTCTGATGCGGGTATCCTCGGTGATGTCTAGATTCCAGCTCTGGTCTCCTGGTGGTAGTCGGGATTCTGACGCGGGTATCCTCGGTGATGTCTAGATTCCAGCTCTGGTCTCCTGGTGGTAGTCGGGATTCTGATGCGGGTATCCTCGGTGATGTCTAGATTCCAGCTCTGGTTTCCTGGTGGTAGTCGGGGTTCTGACGCGGGTATCCTCGGTGATGTCTAGATTCCAGCTCTGGTTTCCTGGTGGTAGTCGGGGTTCTGACGCGGGTATCCTCAGTGATGGCTAGATTCCAGCTCTGGTCTCCTGGTGGTAGTCGGGATTCTGACGTGGGTATCCTCAGTGATGTCTAGATTCCAGCTCTGGTCTCCTGGTGGTAGTCGGGATTCTGACGTGGGTATCCTCAGTGATGACTAGATTCCAGCTCTGGCCTCCTGGTGGTAGTCGGGATTCTGAGGCGGGTATCCTCAGTGATGTCTAGATTCCAGCTCTGGCCTCCTGGTGGTAGTCGGGATTCTGAGGCGGGTATCCTCTGTGATGTCTAGATTCCAGCTCTGGTCTCCTGGTGGTAGTCGGGATTCTGATGCGGGTATCCTCGGTGATGTCTAGATTCCAGCTCTGGTCTCCTGGTGGTAGTCGGGATTTTGACGCGGGTATCCTCGGTGATGTCTAGATTCCAGCTCTGATCTCCTGGTGGTAGTCGGGATTCTGATGCGGGTATCCTCGGTGATGTCTAGATTCCAGCTCTGGTCTCCTGGTGGTAGTCGGGATTCTGACGCGGGTATCCTCGGTGATGTCTAGATTCCAGCTCTGGTCTCCTGGTGGAAGTCGGGATTCTGACGCGGGTATACTCGGTGATGCCTAGATTCCAGCTCTGGTCTCCTGGTGGTATTCGGGATTCTGATGCGGGTATCCTTGGTGATGCCTAGATTACAGCTCTGGTCTCCCGGAGGTAGTCGAGATTCTGACGCAAGTATCCTCGGTGATGCCTAGATTACAGCTCTGGTCTCCCGGAGGTAGTCAAGATTCTGACGCAAGTATCCTCAGTGATGTCTAGATTCCAGCTCTGGTCTCCTGGTGGTAGTCAGGATTCTGACGTGGGTATCCTCAGTGATGTTTAGATTCCAGCTCTGGTCTCCTGGTGGTAGTCGGGATTCTGACGAGGGTATCCTCGGTGATGCTTAGATTACAGCTCTGGTCTCCCGGTGGTAGTCGAGATTCTGACACAAGTATCCTCGGTGATGTCTAGATTCCAGCTCTGGTCTCCTGGTGGTAGTCAGGATTCTGATGCAGGTATCCTGTGATGTCTTGATTCCAGCTCTGTCTCCTGGTGGTAGTCTGGATTCTGATGCGGGTATCCTCAGTGATGTCTAGATTCCAGTTCTGTCTAGATTCCAGCTCTGGTCTCCTGGTGGTAGTCGGGATTCTGACGCGGGTATCCTCAGTGATGGCAAGATTCCAGCTCTGGTCTCCTGGTGGTAGTCGGGATTCTGACGCGGGTATCCTCAGTGATGTCTAGATTCCAGCTCTGGTCTCCTGGTGGTAGTCGGGATTTTGACGCGGGTATCCTCGGTGATGTCTAGATTCCAGCTCTGATCTCCTGGTGGTAGTCGGGATTCTGATGCGGGTATCCTCGGTGATGTCTAGATTCCAGCTCTGGTCTCCTGGTGGTAGTCGGGATTCTGACGCGGGTATACTCGGTGATGTCTAGATTCCAGCTCTGGTCTCCTGGTGGAAGTCGGGATTCTGACGCGGGTATCCTCGGTTATGCCTAGATTACAGCTCTGGTCTCCTGGTGGTATTCGGGATTCTGATGCGGGTATCCTTGGTGATGCCTAGATTACAGCTCTGGTCTCCCGGAGGTAGTCGAGATTCTGACGCAAGTATCCTCGGTGATGCCTAGATTACAGCTCTGGTCTCCCGGTGGTAGTCGAGATTTTGACACAAGTATCCTCGGTAATGTCTAGATTCCAGCTCTGGTCTCCTGGTGGTAGTCAGGATTCTGATGCAGGTATCCTGTGATGTCTTGATTCCAGCTCTGTCTCCTGGTGGTAGTCTGGATTCTGATGTGGGTATCCTCAGTGATGTCTAGATTCCAGTTCTGTCTAGATTCCAGCTCTGGTCTCCTGGTGGTAGTCGGGATTCTGACGCGGGTATCCTCAGTGATGTCTAGATTCCAGCTCTGGTCTCCTGGTGGTAGTCGGGATTATGACGCAGGTATCCTCAGTGATGTCTAGATTCCAGCACTGTCTTGATTCCAGCTCTGGTCTCTTGGTGGTAGTCTGGATGCTGAATGCATCCTAGTAAAGGGTTTATGGCCCTGTGGATAGATTACATAGAACTTCTCTCCAGCCACTGGCCGGCTGTTATGGAACTGGTCATACAGTCAAATAGCCTTAATATCTACCCTGGCCTTCTCCTCTTCCACAGCTGGCAGCCACATGACACTTCCATCTGGTCTTCAAAGGGAGCTCCTGATGTACTCTGATCATTTCAGCTGTGCCAGGCTGCACGGACAACATGCTCCACTGGATGTAGTGCCAGGAACCGCCTAGTATCCTTTGTGATCACCTCTCGGTATCACTGCATTGATTTGTAACCAGAGAGTGGTCCATGAATAAGAAGTCTACCCTCAGCAATTAGTATAAAAGTGCCTATATGGACCACTTTGTGGTCAGGCACTTCTTCTCTACCATCAAGTATAGGACCTTATGCGGAAATGCTCTTCAGGGGTAGAGAGCGCTATCTTTACACTTGGCTGTGGGCATACAGTAGGTTGGAACAGCCAAAAGGCCACTGTGAGACACTGTGAGACAGTAGTTTTTTTTTTTTTTAAATATACTTTTTATTTGCATTTTTAACACATAACATACACTTACAAAGACCAGACTAAATTCCAAAAAAGATTACAAACAATACATTTACGTTAATCACATAAACATTACAACTAAGCATATACCAAGGCATTGACTCTATTAATACAATTATAATTACGTGACTGGCAACTGATTACATACTTTTCCTTAAACTAAGTACACTGTGATTGGGGTTCCAATAATGGATTTTCCTCTTTATAATGGTGACCTTGTATTTGACCTGACACTATGTCCATGCGTAGCTCCCTAATTTAAACACTACAGATTCAGAGACGGGCTATAGACATTGTGTGCATATTTCTCTTTGCTGTTGACCTTTGAGGTCTATTCTACTTATTAAAATAAATGACTGTGAGATTTTTACGTTCGTGAGTAAAAAAAAAAAAAAAAAAAAAAAAAAAAAATTTTTGGTGAGTCTTTATAAAATTTTTTATTATCAATCATTTTATGCGTGCAGTTATTATTGTGAACCCTAGCTATGAAACTGCCACTTGTGCCATATCATTTCAAAAGTGTTTAGTTTATTTTTACTTAAATAAAAATATTTTTCTTGTGCAATTGTGTGCTTAATTAATGCTAACCACTCGTCTCTATCTGGTTTATTTTTAGACAGCCATGTTCTAGCAATCATAGTTTTGGCCACCGCACATACATTATACACATACAGTTTATCATATTTATTTAAAGAATTATCATGACATATAGAGAGGATACAACATTTGGGATTCAGTACACGTTCCGGAATTCCTGTACTCATTAACGTTGTCCTGACTATCTCCCAAAACTTCCTGGTAATTACACAGTCCCAAATAAGGTGCCAAAATGATCCCTCTTCTCTATTACATTTTGGACATAGTGCTGTTGCCCTACCTTTCATCTTAAACAGTTTAGTCATTGTTATATAGGATCTATGCATTATATATAATTGTATCTGTTGCATTCTAATTGAGTTCGTTGCATAGTTTACTGAGGCTAATGCCATTTCCCACTCACCATCCAAGAATTTACCCAGATCTGCCTCCCATTTCTGAGCAAGACAGAAGAGACCATCTGAGCTGGCTGCATCTAGTAGCTTATTGTATATAATAGATAGTCCCTTTTTCTGATTTTTTTGCAACTCTTTTTTAACAGGTGATATTACAAATATTGGGGTGTTATTTTTAAACTGAGCTTCTAAAGCGTTTCGTAATTGTAAATACCTAAAGAAATAAGATTTAGGAAGTGAGTACTCCTCTGTCAAGTTAGCATATGTCTTTAGCCCTTCTTGATCGTATAATTGGCTAACTGCTAGCACACCATACGGTGCCCAGATAGCATCTGGCTTAAGAGATCTCAGTTCTCTAAGATTCCAATAATCTGATAGGGGATGTTCAACATCTAACTCTGTGCAGCCCAATTTCTTGTTGGCCTCCCGCCAGACTTTAATAGCTTGTACCATTATAGGGGGATCTTTCTTTTTGATTCTTCCTATTAGCAAGTGCTGCAGCGGCGTGTGGTTTTGTCCTGTACTTGCTATTAGATGGCCGACTAGACAACTATCTTGAGTTGAATTAATCCAATCTTTTAAATGCAATAGCTGCCCTGCTAAATAATACCACCTCATGTTAGGAAGGGCAAGTCCACCTTGGGTTTTTTTGCGAGTTAGGGAGTTTGCACTTATTCTGACCCTTTTTTTGTTCCATATGAAAGAAGAGATTATTGAATTTAATTTTTGGAACAATGAATTTGGCAGGTACAGTGGTGATTGACCGATAACATAAAGGATTTTAGGTAAAATAACCATTTTTATTATATTTATTCGTCCCGTGACAGTAAGGTTTAATCTACTCCATGTTTTGAATTTTGCTATAATATAATTGAGCAATGGTTGGATATTTAGTTGATGAAATTCAAATGGGTCACGAGAGATAACTATCCCTAGATATTTAATTGACTCAGTCCAACTAATGGGCAATGCTACTATCGTGGTGTTTGGTGATTGTTGCTTCAGGGCTAGAATGCCTGATTTGCTGGTATTTACACTGAAACCTGAGTAGGTGCCAAATTCCGTGATAAGATCTAGCACTTTACGGGCTGAGATAGAATAGTCTCGCATGAAAACCAGCAGATCATCAGCATATAGCGCCACTGTATCAACGCCCACACCAGATGAGAATCCTATAATGTCTGGACTCATTCTAATTGCGCAGGCAAGGGGTTCAATTGCCAGGGAAAAAAGACTTGGTGACAAGGGGCACCCCTGTCTTGTACCACGTTGTAGACAAAAAGGGGAAGATGTCCATCCATTAGTACATACTCTGGCCGTTGGGTTGCTATATAAAATTTGGATCCACTTAATAAAGTTTTTGCCAAAACCAAAGGCTTTCATTACTTCCCAAAGATATTTCCATTCGATAACATCGAAGGCCTTTACCGCGTCTAATGCCATTATTGCTGATTTATCAGATATATTTTGTTCAATTTGAAGGTGGCTAAATACCTTTCTAATATTCAAAGCTGTGGATTTACCTGGTAGAAATCCAGTTTGATTTGGATGGATTATTTTCGCTAAAACTCTGTTTAATCTTGTTACTAATATTTTAGCTAGTATCTTAGCCTCTGACGATATTAGTGATATAGGTCTATAATGTTCAGGGTTGATAGATTCTTTCCCTGGTTTTAAAATTAGAATTATTTTTGCTTCCAACATTGTCAGCGGGCATGCCCCGCCTTCAAAGCACGAGGTATACAATTTTAGTAAATGTGGTGCAAAAAACTCGGTGAATTTTTTATAAACATCAATCGGAATACCGTCTAGACCTGGGGCCTTCCCACACGGGAGCATTTTTATCGCATATATCACTTCATTAATATTTATGGGCGCTTCCAATTCTAATCTATCTTCTGCACACAATGCAGGTAGTTTTATATTCTCCAGAAAAGATTTTATTTGCTGTGAATTTTGTATACTTTTTGAGGTATAAAGTGATGAGTAAAAATTTTTAAATACCGAGTTGATTTCCTCTGTTTTATTCTGTATATTACCTTCACTGTCGGTGATCGCACTGATAACATTCATAGATTTTTCTGCTCTCGTGAAAAAGGCTAGATATTTGCTGATTCTATCTGAAAGTGCATAAAACTTCTGCGAACTAACTTGAATATATTTAAGGTTTTCAGTACTTAAGTATTCTAGCCATTTTTCTTTAGCAATCATCCAGGCATTCTTAGCTTCTGATGTGCCAACTGTTAAGTAATGCGCTTCACACCTATTACAGGCACTCTCAAGATCAGAGATCTTCTGTCTATTATTTTTCTTTATTTCCCCCGTTTTTTTTATAAGGGTGCCCCTCAGAAAAGCTTTGAATGCATCCCATAACATTATATCCGACACTGTTCCGTTGTTAATTGACATGAATTCTTCCCACTGTTCAGTCAAACCACAGATAACTGTATTGTTTGTTAACCAGGTCGGATTGAATTTCCAAAAGGTATGTCCTCTGGGGGTTGAATCAATAATTTCAACCTCCAGAGGAGAGTGATCTGAGATACCTCTGGTTTTATAACATACCTCTGCGACATATGGCATTAACTCTTTCGATATTAGTGCCAGGTCAATTCTTGAAAATGCTTCCTTAGATGTTGAAAAGCATGAGAATTGTCGCAGCTTTATATTGACTGCCCTCCAAATATCTATCCAGCTCATATCATCTACAAAATTTCTGAACCTTTCGGCATTATTAATAACTTGTCTGCATGATTGCGGCAGTTTCCACCTATCTAACTGAGGATTCAATACGTTATTATAATCACCTATACACAATACTGGTATTCCTGGTGTGATGGCTGCAAAATCAGCTGCTGCCACCAAAACATCAAAAGTGAAAGGAGGGGGAATATATATAGCAAACAACAGCAACGACATTGCATTAAACACTCCATCTATAAAAATATAGCGACCACCAGGGTCTATCTTGACTCTATTGCCTTTGAATGCTACTGTTTTTTTAAGTAAAACCGAAACACCCCTTGCATGCGATGTAAATGGAGCATGATACGACTTATTGACCCAAGGTCTGTTTAGAGTTAGTAATTTAGTACCAGTAAGATGTGTTTCCATTAGGCATATAATATCTGCCTTATTTTGTCTAATCTGGCGCATTACTAAGGAGCGCTTTATTTTATCATTGATTCCTCTTACGTTCCAAGCTACAATGCGAACCATTAAGTTGTTTAAATTTTATGTACTCACAGGGTCTATAAGTACAATAATATATAACGTCAACTCCATTGTAAAAACCGCCAATGTATATTCACTTTGCAATCTTCTATTGTCTTTGCCTGGTCGAACATTACATACAAAACAACATACAACACATTTCCCCTCCCCCCCCCTCCCTATATGCCCCCCGGATCCCGGCATATCTAACAGCCCTCCATCTCCCAAACCGCACAACCCCAGAACAAAGAAAAAAAACAAAAACATTTATACTTTACTTACAGAGGCTACTAAATCCCTTGATCACTTTAGCATGTTAAGGCAGTTGCTTACGCCCTCCCCCCCGACCATTTAGAACAATGAGTTTACAAAACTACTAATACTCCAGTTCAGGGAGCCAGTTGATACATGGCTGGTTTTCTTCTATCTAGCCATTGGCCTGCTTCCATAGACGTTTGAAAGAACAGAGATTCACCATCGACTATAACTTTCAATTTTGCGGGAAACAACATCGAATAGCTTATATTGAGATCTCTCAAACGTTTTTTAATCTCCGCAAATTTAGCACGGCTTTTTTGAATATCAGGTGAGAAGTCGGGGAATGCTGAGATTTTTTTCCCTTCGTGCTCCAAGGAGCCTTTCGTACGGTTCAGCCGAAGTAGTGTATCTCTGTCTCTATAATTTAGCATTTTGAAGATGAGTGTTCGTGGTGGTGCGCCAGGTGGAGGTGGTCTAGCAGGAATTCTATGTGCTCTCTCCACTGCAAATTGGTTGGAAAATGAAGATCTTTCATAGCAGCTACTTATGAGGCCTTCCACGAATTTTGGGGTGTCGTCCCCCTCTGCGCGCTCAGGTACCCCCACAAGTCTGATGTTGTTACGTCGTAATCTATTTTCCATGTCTGAAAGCTTGTGTTTTATATCACGAATCTGAGTGGCCATTTCCCCCACCGTATGTTGTATCTTCACATTGGAGTCCTCCATTACGGAGATACGATTTTCTGCTTCTTTCATCCTGGCTTTAATTGTAGTGATATCTTGTTTTATCTGGAGAACATCTGCTTGCACATTATTTATTTTATCTCCAAGTCGCTTCTCACTGCTGTTTATAGCTTCTAAGATTTGCTGCAGACTAATCTCCGGAACATCAGCCGGGGATTTTTCCTTGATAGGAGTAGTATGCGGGGTAGTGTGAGATGTTTGCGACGTGTTCCCAGGCTGAGTCCTTGCATATTTCTCTAGGCGAGTTGCTGCCGCCCCAGTTTTCCCCATATTGGACCAGTAAAGGGTACAGACAATTTATTGCTCCAGATAATATTATTACTGTCCAGACAATAATTTGTATCAGCAATTGAACGGTTGCAAACACCCTCAGAATGGCTACACACCATCCAATCTGTCAATAAATTTCCCAATCCCAGGTAACTTCAGATCACAATTATATTAATTTCCAGGAGGTGTATACAAAGGCTGCTAATACACTTCAAAGATTGGTTTGTAGCTCACCCCTTTGGCAACCAGAGTCTACAGCAGTCTTGAATATGGGTGCTGTGGTGACTGTAAGTGCTGCGCCTACCGCGAACAGATTATACTTCAGCGTTTGTTTTGACTGCTGCGCCGCAGACTGCTACCTCCACGCTTCTTTTAGGCACCAGGCGCAGCCACATGCATGTTCCACTGATAGTGTGTACAAAGCGCAGATAGGACACAGGCACCGAGAGTTCAGGCAATGTATATCGTTTGTGTATCAGCCGTAGGAGGGGGAGCGAGGGAGACACAGTGTTCATACACGCTCTCTTGAGTACCTTGCTCACCTCCACTCCCGTCTTCTCCGTCACAGCAGCCGCCGTCTCAGCCACCCGCCTGCTATCCACGTCGGTTGGAGCCGCGACACGGGAGGCACAACACCGGCTTTATGCTTCTCGCGGCACTCTCACAGGAACAGCCACCACGTAGTGAGAGACGTCACATGCAGGACATCCACCCCGGCGTGAAGTCTCATCTAGCGGGCACTGGGCCGTACATTTCCCGCTCCCTTACATGGAGACGGATGGGGTCGGAGGGGAGCACTACCTCACACGTCCTCACGCTCCTACCGCCGTGACCACGCCCCAGACACGAGTAGTTTAATATTGCTGTGGGCCAAACTTTCCAACAGGTGGAATCACTGCGGCGTCCTGTAGTCAGTGATACACTGTTTAACTGTCTAAAGTCATTACAGAAGCGTAAGCTGCCATCGGGTTTTGGGCCTGGGGGTCCTGGATTAACGAACTTTTTGGTTTGACAAAGCTTTTGGAATGAAGATATGAGGCTTGGACATTTGTTGCAAATCCCCAAATCTCTCTGCTGCTATAGCAAGTGCATTGGGAGTTTGCTGGGTCGGCCTCCACCAACCACTTCTGCAGGCTCCAGTTCAAAGTCAGAATTCTGTAATCCATTGCCATCTGCTCCACATCTGAGCTGGTGCCAGAGATTTCACCCAGTTTAAATCACTTCCTCTGTATTTTGTTAAAAATTGCTGAGTTTGTGGAAACACCACTAATGGAGGCATCGGGCATGGCCTTGGCCAACACAGGTCAGTGATACACAGGGGCCACAGTGGCACAGGACAGTGACATACAGGGGACACCACAGCACAGGACTGTGACATACAGGGGCACAGGAAAGTAACACACAGGAGACACAGTGGCACATGACAATAAAAAACAGACAAAGAAGCACAGGACAGTAACATATGGGGCATAGAAGCACAGGCCAGTCGCACACTGGGGGCACAGTATCACATTCAGTAACACGGGGCACATAAGCACCGGAAAGTAACATATGGGGCACAGGACAGTAACACATGGGGCACAGAAGCGTGAAACCGTGAAGTGATACACAGGGCACAGAAGCATGGGACAGTCGCACACTGGGGGCACAGTATCACATTCAGGGCACAGTGGCACAGGACAGTAACACATGGGGCACAGGACAGTAACATACAGTGGTACACAATAAAAGAGTATGATTACTATACACAGCAGGAGCTCATGTGTACCTGGCACTGTCTTCTTGGCCAACCCCATTTAGGAGACACAACATCTGCAGTGGTGTTGAATTGTCTTACAGGAAGGTGACAGATATTTCTTTGGTTTTGATCAGGCGATAACACAGCCCAGAATAGGGACACATCACCGATCGTAGCCTTCAGGATAACTGGTGAACCCTGCTCATTTGGCCTAGAAACCCTGTGCTACAGGAACCCCTTCCACATAGAGGCCACAATCAATAAATTTTAGTATTGGAAGGGTGGGGTGTTTTGGAGTAGCTGCAGGGGGGATAAGAATGCAGTACACCTATAGGTTCCCCGTATTTTGGAACCAGCATCGGGGTATAACAGCCAGCAGGGTAATGCCACAGCCGGGGGAGACTTTTTACACACGGTTCTCGACAAAAGCATTATCACCCTGGCTGGTCAGCCCTGGGTGGGGTTCCAGGGGAGTGGTGGCCTCCCTAATAAAGGGTTCAACCCCAGGCTTCCCCTGAAGTCCCAGATTGCGGGGCATTAAAGGGCCTGCTGGGAATTGTATCAAAACCATTGGGTTCAGGAGTGTCCCTGACATCTGGATGCCGTCTGTGTATCTGGATGCAGAGTGATATTCAGATATTGGCAGTCCTGTCAGTCCTGTTAGTGACCTGTGTCCCTCTGTGTGTTAGTGACCTGTGGTATTGTACCCCATGTGTTAGTGACCTGTGCTGCTGTGCCACTGTGTGTGTTAGTGACCTGTGCTGCTGCTGTGCCACCGTGTTAGTGACCTGTGCTGCTGTGTCTCCTGTGTGTTAGTGACCTGTGCTGCTGTGTCTCCTGTGTGTTAGTGACCTGTGCTGCTGTGCCACTGTGTGTGTTAGTGACCTGTGCTGCTGTGCCACCGTGTGTGTTAGTGACCTGTGCTGCTGCTGTGCCACCGTGTAAGTGACCTGTGCTGCTGTGCCACCATGTGTTAGTGACCTGTGCTGCTGTGTCTCCTGTGTGTTAGTGACCTGTGCTGCTGTGCCACTGTGTGTGTGTTAGTGACCTGTGCTGCTGTGCCACCGTGTGTGTTAGTGACCTGTGCTGCTGCTGTGCCACCGTGTTAGTGACCTGTGCTGCTGCTGTGCCACCGTGTTAGTGACCTGTGCTGCTGTGCCACCATGTGTTAGTGACCTGTGCTGCTGTGTCCCCGGTGTGTTAATGATCGAGTATAGATATGATTCTCACCTTTTATATACATATAAGGTTTAAGTTTTATATGTTATTCAGAACTGTCACTGTCCCTTTAAGATGTATTTTCCTTAAAATGCTTCTAGCAGAACAGATTTTAATTTCAGCATAAGATGGAAAGTTTGAGGTGATTTCAAGAGATGTTACCAAGGTCAGAAGATATTGCACCTGCGACATGAAGATAGCGTTTTGGAATGTTGTGAGAATCAGAAGGAGGAGGCAAGGTTACTGCTTGCTTATCGACATTGATCCAATAATTTATATCATAAAGAAACTTTTGCCATCTTATCAAAAAGTGTGAATTTATTGCTTTAGCTCAAAACTTCAAAAGAAACATTTAATGAGCAATGATGTGGATTGCATTCCACATTTTTGGTATAACTATGAGCACCCTAAGATTAAACTTCAGATCACTGTCTGACTAGCATACTCCATTGGTGTGTGTGTGTGTGTGTGTGTCATTTTAACTGATCTCCGGCCGTCACTTAGAAGATGAATCCTCTGGCTGACATCGAAGGTTGATAAGTATAACTGAACCCTATCATTAGTGACCTGTGCTGCTGTGCCACCGTGTGTGTTAGTGACCTGTGCTGCTGTGTCTCCTGTGTGTTAGTGACCTGTGCTGCTGTGCCCCCTGTGTGTTAGTGACTTGTGCTGCTGTGCCCCCTGTATGTGTTAGTGACTTTTGCTGCTGTGTCCCCTGTGTGTTAGTGACCTGTGCCACCATGTGTGTTAGTGACCTGTTCTGCTGTGCCACCTATGTTAGTGACCTGTGCTGCTGTGTCCCCCTGTATATTAGTGACCTGTGCCTCCTGTGTGTTAGTGACCTGTGCTGCTGTGTCCACTGTGTGTTAGTGACCTGTGCTGCTGTGTCCCCTGTGTGTTAGTGACCTGTGCTGCTGTGTCCCCTGTGTGTTAGTGACCTGTGCTTCTGTGTCCCTTGTGTTAGTGACTTGTGCTGCTGTGTCCCCTGTGTGTTAGTGACGTGCTGCTGTGCCACCTGTGTGTTAGTGACCTGTGCTGCTGTGCCACCGTGTGTTAGTGACCTGTGCTGTTGTGTCCCCTCTGTGTTAGTGACCTGTGCTGCTGTGTCCCCTGTGTGTTAGTGACTTGTGCTGCTGTGTCCCCTATGTGTTAGTGACATGTGCTGCTGTGCCACCTGTGTGTTAGTGACTTGGGGCGAGATGTATTAAACTGAAAATGCTGTAAAACCCTGGTTTTACTGCATTTTTCCATGTATTAAAACCCAGCCGCATCGATACCGCATTGTAGGGTATCAACACCTTTGGGTGGCAATACCCTATAGAAGCCTATAGGCTTCTTTTCGCCTCCCGCTGCAACCCCACTGCCTCGCCGATCCCCCCTCTCCCTTGAGCTTACCTTCCTGAAAGGTCCTCCTGGACCCCAGAAGGTAAACCCCTCCTCCCCCTAGCAAGGCAGCCAGACGTCCTTCCAGCTGCAGGGGGGGAGGAGGAGATGCTGGGGACAGCCTGCTTAGCTGTCCCCGGCGTGAGGGGAGAAGCAGGCGGCAGGGAGATGATGGAGACCCCCCACACACACCACAGTATAGGTATCGCGGGGGGGGGGCTCCGTCACCGAACCGCGATGCCAGCTGCATATGTTAGTACATATGCGCTGGCATTGCGGCGGGCGGCAATGTATTTTAATACATCCTGCCCTTGTGCTGCTGTGTCCTCTGTGTGTTAGTGACATGTGCTGCTGTGACCCCTGTGTGCAAGTGACTTGTGCTGCTGTGTCCCCTGTGTGTTAATGACTTGTGCTACTGTGCCCCAGTGTGTTAGTGACCTGTGCTACTGTTCCACTGTGTGTTAGTGACTTGTGCTGCTGTGTCCCCTGTGTTAGTGACCTGTGATACTGTTCCACTGTGTGTGTTAGTGACCTGTGCTACTGTTCCACTGTGTGTGTTAGTGACCTGTGCTTCTGTGCCACCGTGTGTGTTCGTGACCTGTGCTGCTGCTGTGCCACCATGTGTTAGTGACCTGTGCTGCTGTGTCCCCTGTGTGTTAGTGACCTGTGCTGCTGTGCCACCGTGTGTGTGTTAGTGACCTGTGCTGCTGTGTCTCCTGTGTGTTAGTGACCTGTGCTGCTGTGTCCCCTCTGTGTTAGTGGCCTGTGCTGCTGTGCCCCCTGTGTGTTAGTGACTTGTGCTACTGTGTCCCCCTGTGTGTTAGTGACTTGTGCTGCTGTGTCCCCTGTGTGTTAGTGACCTGTGCTGCTGTGCCCCGTGTGTTAGTGACCTGTGCTGCTGTGCCACGTGTTAGTGACCTGTGCTGCTGCTGTGCCACCGTGTGTTAGTGACCTGTGCTGCTGTGTCCACTGTGTGTTAGTGACCTGTGCTGCTGTGTCCCCTGTGTGTTATTGACCTGTGCTGCTGTGTCCTCTGTGTGTTAGTGACATGTGCTGCTGTGACCCCTGTGTGCTAGTGACTTGTGCTGCTGTGTCCCCTGTGTGTTAATGACTTGTGCTACTGTGCCCCAGTGTGTTAGTGACCTGTGCTACTGTTCCACTCTGTGTTAGTGACTTGTGCTGCTGTGTCCCCTGTGTGTTAGTAACCTGTGCTGCTGTGCCCCAGTGTGTTAGTGTCCTGTGCTGCTGATCCACCATGTTAGTGACCTGTGCTGCTGTGCCCCCTGTGCATTAGGTACCTGTGCTTCTGTGCCACCATGTGTGATAGTGCCCTCTGTGTGTTAGTGACCTGTGCTGCTGTGCCAAATGTGTATTAGTGGCCTGTGCTGCGGTGCCCCCGTGTGTTTGTGATTTGTGCTGCTGTGCCCACTGTGTATTAGAGACCTGTGCTGCTGCTGTGACCTGTGTGTTAGTGACCTGTGCCGCTGTGCCCCCTGTGTGTTAGTGACTTGTGCCCCGTGTTAGTGACCTGTTCTGCTGTGTCCCCCTGTATATTAGTTACCTGTGCCTTCTGTGTGTTAGTGACGTGTGCGGCTGTGCCCCAGTGTGTTAGTGTCTTGTGCCCTCTCTGTGTTAGTAACCTGTGCTGCTGTGCCACTGTGTGTGTTAGTGACCTGTGCCCCCGTGTGTTAGTGACCTGTGTTGCTGTGTCCCCTGTGTTAGTGACTGGTGCTGCTGTGCATTAGGTACCTGTGCTTCTGTGTGTCGTGTGTTAGTGACCTTTACTGCTGTGCCCCCTCTGTGTTAGTGACCTGTGCCCCCAAGTGTTAGTGACCTGTTCTGCTGTGCCACCTATGTTAGTGACCTGTGCTGCTGTGTCCCCCTGTATATTAGTGACCTGTGCCTCCTGTGTGTTAGCGACCTGTGCTGCTGTACGATAGTGACCTGTGCCCTCACTAGTGTGTGGTCACACCCAGTGGCGTAACTACTGTAAGGCAGCCCCAGCTGCCGCTTGGGGGAGCAAGCCACAGCGGGGTCTATGTGGGCGCCGGTACCTGCTCGACGCATTGACATGCTGCTGCCTGCCGCTGCCCACTGGCTGAGCACTGAAGGCGAGTCAGCCGCAGCACGGTTGCGGCCATGGCATAGATGACAAATCCCTCCACTGATTCAATTGACTGTATACAGAGCCGGGTATTGGCTGTGTACAGGATGAGCGGGCAGATGGGTGTGCTAGGGCGGAGAGCGGCCTGAGATGTGTCGGAGCCAAGGGAAGCGGCAGTGTCTGCCGGTCTCTCTTCCTCTCTCCTGCTTCAGCTTCTCCGTTATGCGTGTGATGTCATCACGTCACACGCTGGGGAAACACCACAAATTTTTTGGCAGGGGGGAGCAAAATTTATAGTTACGCCACTGGTCACACCTTTTTCTTCCCTGTGTGGATGGATCCCGCCAGTCACCCAGAATCTATGCCCCCCCCCCATCTCCATATTACCACAATGGATTAATCTTCTCACTTCATTTGAATATAATTTTATTTAATCATTTTTTGTCATGATTGGAGGCCAGAATGGGCCTAACTGTAAATAATAATGTTATTGATAAGTGACCGGCATTTGTCCTGTGTGGTTATGAAGAAGTTGTGTGTGAGAAGGTCGTTGTCTAACAGCCCCTGCACAGCCGGACCGCCGCTGAAGGTGAAGATGCAGAGAAAGCGCAGGGAAGCAGATGGAATATCCTTCCTGGAGACCCATAGCCCCTGTTTATGATGGTCGGGTCGGGTGTGGTATGGGGTTCCGACAGTGGGGATCCCGACAGTCATGGTGAGCGCAACAAAGACCCTTGTGGGCTCACTGCACTTGCTACGCTCGCCACCTATTCTATTCTCTCTCTATGGGGGTCGTGGACTCCCACGCGGGAGAATAGCCGGTGGCCGACGGGGTTTTGACTCTCGGGATCCCAACATCGGGTAAATGACTGTCAGGATCCCAACTGTCGGGACCGCGTCCGGCACCCCTCCAGGTCCTAGCCTGGCTGCTATCTAATTAGCCTAGAATCAAAGGAACACAATTTCCCTGGATACTTATCAGCAATGAGGACCAGGTTTGGCTTGTGTATCCACAAACAGGTTGTGTACTGACCCATAGGGGGTCCCTCTTACACACACCAGATCCCCCTCAATTGTTTTGTTTGTTGAAAGTGTAAGGAAAGGTAATTAGCCAGCCCCTGCAGGAATGACTTGGAGTCCCCATGGGACAGATAAGATTCCTGAGGTGGGGGCTGTGAGTGAGTGCAGTTTGCAGATCTTCAATACGTGACTCGCACAAGTAAAACTGTTCATGCTGGTGGAATGGGGCAGGTCCCGGATTTTGTCTGTAATGCTCCAGGAGAGGTTCCACTCCGCCCCACTGTCTCCTGCTGCACAGAATTGGTTCTGTGGGGTTTTATTTCCCTATTTTTATCTTCTTTGAAATAGTTTTTACCTGTGACTTAGACTTGTCCCCTTTACTTTGTAACCTTTATCTTGTCATTAGCCTTGTAGTGTTTTAACTTAAAAAAATGATAATATAGTTTTGGTATATGTTGTATATCCAGTGCAAGTCTCTGAAGAATTCGACAGAGCGCTATCGTAATATTCATTATTTTGTGTGTCGGCAGAACCAGAGCTGTCATGTACTAGGTCCAAAAGGTACTTTAGTTGGTGACAAGCGAAAATTGTGTTGGCATAGACACACAGTTGGGTATCCAGTAATGTGTCACGTGGCAGGGACTTGCAGACTGGCGTGTCTGGGGAATCACCGTGCCTAGGATTGTGACAATTATAACTATAATATTTGTATACATAACGACGTCAACGTTTACCTTCAGTAATAAAACTGATTGCTAAAACCTCTCTTTATAAGATCACCCATTCAGTCCATTTTATATGGTTGCAGCCTTTCACCTTGTCATTTCTTCATGCCTGCCAATAGGACAGATGTGTGTGGGACATGGGGTGACTGTTGTCCCATGTAGGAAAGGCCAAATTCTAGGGAGAAATGTTTTCCACTGCTCCACTGTTGCTGTTTTGATGGTTATCCAGACCCTGAGATATCAGCGGGTTAGTCAATGTGTCTGAAGCTGTTCTCCAAAACGTCCACTCCAAAGTGGGTGCGGCTCGATGCGTTTCGTACCCATTCAACGGCTGTTTCATCAGAAGTCTCCAATGAATTGCACAGGCAGCATTGGGCAAAGCTGGAGCACTTTTTTGGTACAGCTTAAATAAAAAGGGCCGTGGGTGTTTCCCAGCCTACGTGAACTTTGTCAAGACCTGATTTAGAAGTCTGAAGTTTCTCCTAGGATAATTGCGAAACATCTGGCGTATATAAAGTCGCCTGGGAAAGCGTCTCATTTTGATAAAGTCGCATCTGCTAAAATAAGACAGGGGAAGGTTTGAGAGTAAAGGAGCGGGGGGTCCAAAACAAAATACAAGTGGTGATAGAGTATAGGCTTGCAATGTGCGTTCATCCCACCATTATTGGAGGGGCGGTAGTCATCAGTCCCAAGGTGTCAGGCAGCCGTGTAGATACCAGATGGTCGTGTGGCTTCACTGGCTCAGGAAGACCAATCAATTGTAAATTGTTTCAGTGCTGCTATGATTCCTGGGCCCAGTTTGAGGGGGGACAGGGTTTAAGGTCCAACTATTTTAAAGATTTCATGATTTCATTATTATATTTTATTGTATTATTAAAATAATTAGGAGCCATACTACGATTACTGAGGTTTATTTTTCTTGCTTGCAAACAGGCAACTTCACTTACTCAGGACATGGTGCGTCACCTGTGTGAAGTCTTTGATGTATAACAAGATGGGATTTTTGTGTAAAACATTTCCCACACTCAGCACATGGAAACGGTCTCTCCCCTGTGTGACTTCTCTCGTGTATAACAAGTACTGATTTCTGTGCAAAACATTTCCCACACTCCGAGCACGAAAATGGTTTCTCACCTGTGTGATTTCTCATATGTCTAACAATAGAAGATTTCACTGCAAAAAATTTCCCACACTCGGGACAAGGAAACGCTTTCTCTCCCGTATGACGTCTCTGATGTCGAACAAGAATTGATTTTTGTGTAAAACATTTCCTGCACTCGGCGCAGCAAAAGGGTTTCTCTCCCGTGTGACTTCTCTGATGTGTAACGAGATGTGATTTATCCGTAAAACATTTCCCACACTCAGAGCATGGATACGGCTTCTCGCCTGTGTGACTTCTGTAATGTGTAACAAGGGCTGATTTGTGCGTATAACATTTCCCACACTCAGGGCATGTAAATGGCCTCTCACCTGTGTGAATTCTCTCATGTATAAGTAAATTTGATTTATATCTAAAACATTTCCCGCACTCAGAACATGGAAATGGCCTCTCACCTGGCAGATGGGTAATACGTGTTGTGCTCTGTGTAAAACATTTCGTATCTAGAGTAGATGGAAATATTGTATATACTGTTAGAGCTGTAACAGGGGCAACAATATCTAATTTAGCAGGGCAGCCTAGATGATCCGATGATACACTATAATGTGCGGTATGTATAACTGGGACATTATGGGTTTCCTCTTGAGAATCTTGGCCGATGAGCTTTTCTTCTATTTCACCATCGGGAGATAAAACGAGATGATCCCCTGAGACGTCCCAGCTGTTACATCCATCTGCTGGGAATAATATTCATATATGGAATTAGAAATGTTTTCCAACAAGTTTAATTTTCCAATAAAAACTACAATGACAATGGGGGACATAGATCGTAGACTGACACCTACACCCCATCCGGTCTCTTAGTTGTCAGGTTCGTATTTCCCACCCTTCGTTAGGTTCAGTGGGATTTACCCAGAAGTCCCCAGCCACAATGCAAAAGGCTGACCCACCCATGTGATGTCATCAATGATATCACCGCCTGACTAATAGACATGATCCACATAACCTAGATGGCAGAGGGGAGGAGGAGTATGGAGATGGGATGAAGGGGAGAGGTGGATTTCCCTATGTTGATAATCACTCGTGTCCAAGGGGGTGATTCCAGTCCCCACGCTCCCCTATGTGTTCGTGCAGGGGAGTGAGGTATCATGTACTTTTATGCACATGTGCAGCCTCTTGGTGCAAGCAGGTGCGGCAAACTGCTTGTTCCCCAACCTGTTCGCACCTAGCAGTGCTGGCGGGGGGCAGCAGCGAGGGGGGCGTCCCCATGAAATGCTGGGAGTTGCCATGTAAATTCTCAACAGCTGTCAGCTTCCCGCCCAGGGCCCTCATAGATGTGAGACACCAGAGAGGTGTCTTAGACCTGCGAGCGCTGTAGAAATCATCCAATGAACTCCCGAGTCCACACCATTGAGGCTGGGGGAGCATTTCTCGGAGACTGGTGTCAGGAGTTGCTGGATTTGACTATTATGGAATAGAGGTGCGCCAAGGGGAGGTTTTATAGCGACGGCAGAAGGTCTTGTGTGTGTGTGTGTGTGGGGCACTGGGTGGCGAAGGATGGAGGGTTGTAACCACCTGGAGCTCTGTGCGATTCTCCCTGCTCCTGTCAGAACCACTCCCGATGCTGCTGTATGTCACCGGGGTAATTGAGAAGGAAGGTAGGGGGCAGGGAAGATCAGCAGCTGCTGCATAATGCCTGGGGGGGGGGGTGAGGGGTGGGGTTGCTTCTCTACGTACTGGAGGGGTGCGGGCCTGCGGGCCTCTTGCTGTGTCAGCCATTTCCATATGGACCGATTGACTGTCTACTTATACATTGCCTGTGAGCTATACCAAACCAGCTCACAGTCAGCCATGGGGAGTATCTACTGACCGAGGTCTGAGAGGGGTAACACCATGGCCCGCCAACTCTCATCACTGCGAGAGGACAACAAAGGCAATCCAATGTGGTGCGGACCAATCACAGCGACCGTAGGCCAAATGCTCCTTCTATCCACTGCCAACATACAAAACCGATGGACCCAAAAACATCAAACCCGACCTTCTATCAATGGACGGAACCAAACATGGTGAGTTGGGTCCACACAGGATAATCTAAAACAATTTCTAAACATCTGACTAATAATATATTAAATACTATGTATAGGAAATACACGTTTTGTATATAGTTGGTGGGGCACCTAGGTGGTTCTAGTGTTTGGGAATGAATGGTGGATTGTCATTTGCACCCATATATTACTAGATTTATATTCCAATCAAGAAAGAGTGATGGTGTGTACACACGGTCAGATGTGCCTATAGATACTATCCACGATCAGATCGGATCGTGGATAGTATCTGAAGGCACATCCGATTTGCATACAAGTCTGACTATATAGTGCAGATTTGCACTATATAGTCAAGGCAGACAAGACTTTCTGCCATGCGATATGTGAACGTACATCGGAATCGGATCGGGATCGCAAGGGTTAAAATCCTTGTGATCTGCATCCGATTCCGATCCGATCGGAAGGCAAAAAGTACCGTGTGTACACACCATGAGTCTACACACTCTTTTCAAGAAACATTAAGGGAATTCCCTGGGAGTGAAATTAGGATTAACTTTTTTGGACACTAACAACATTGTGTAAATAGTGTTAAAATCACTAGCCCTGGCTCTGCTAATTGTCACAAAAAATTCAGCTGAGTGTGCTCTGATGGGAGTTTTGGGGGTCACAGGATATTTTAAATCTATTGCTATATTGCAATTTTGTTTAAGATTTGTGACATTGGGAATAATCTTTCATATTCACAAAAGAGTACAGATAGGTGAGGTTAGAGTCAGTATAATCAGCACTGTTTATATGTTATCCTATTCCCCAGTTGAATCTTCTCTGTCCTGGTGGTTTCTGCCTAGACCAGCAGTCAACCATAGGCATCTGATAGTGATCTTTCAACTGAATCGGTTTAGGGATTTATTTAAATGCTGTATAATTCCTCTATGGGATTGTTACTGTGGGTCACTTTATTTCCCAACTGGTTTTTTTTGTCCTCTGGTTTCTGCCTGGACCGGCAGACAACCTCTGGACAGGGGTCTCCCTATTAATTGGTTGGGGGGCTTACTTCTCAAGTATTTCCACTGTTTGTCCCTACAACTATCTGCATCAATTAATCTTCATACAACATCACTTTATCCCCATAATCCCAACACACATTATATTTGTTTTTATCAAGGGTCCGCAAACTATTTTGCCCTGGGACCCCATCAGACAATTAAAATAATTACAGGACCCCAGCAAGTTACTGCAGAAGGTCATCACATCACATGTGCAGTCAGCAGACAGCACATTCATGGCAGCATTGTGGAGGCACAAAATGATGTGAGAAGTCTGAAGTAACAGACTCCTTTAATCACTGACTGAGAATAGAAAAGTCATGAGCCTGATGGTCAGCAACAATGAGCCACGACCCCATACTGAGAAGGTCGGGACCCACTTTGGGGTCAGGACTCACAGTTTGAGAACCGCTGGTTTTTATTTTTATATACAATTGTATTTTTTGACAATAACATGCCCTGGCCACCGACACGTGTTTCACCGCATGGGGGCTTTTTCAAGCCTTGAAAAAGCCTCATGTGGTGAAACCTGTGTCGGTGGCACTTTCTAGGGCACTTTCTGAAAAATAAAATTGAAAGATAGGGCTAATATACCCACCACCTAATAATATTTGTGATATGAAACTCAAGGATATATTTAAAGAAGAATAGTGTGGCGAGCGCAGCGAGCCACCAAGCCCGAAGCATGGCGAGCGCACGCATATACCTGTGAAGTTACGCGCGTGCGCTTGCCAGGCTTCGGGCTCGGTGGCTCGCCACACTTCATAACATCAATTCCACGCCGATGTGGATAGTGGGGGTATGAAAAGGTCGTAGGACGCGTACCACCGCCCCTCGTGGGCTCCACGCTTCGGGTTCACGTTTATAGTGGGGGTTGGCGTGGGGGTGCATTTAACATTGTAAGCACCCATTAGGGTGCATTTAACATTGTAAGCACCCATTAGGGTGTTTATACAATTTTTAATTTTAATTCAATTTTAAAATTGTATGACATTGTACAACATCGCGCGATATCGCATCGCATACCATCGCATACCTTACCGAAAAATACATAATAAAGTTTTGAATTTTAATATTTTTTTTTCTGTGGAGGTATGAGTGCTTCTATAAAAATTGGTTTCCTCTGTTCTTTTTGATCTAACCTTGTATATTTGAAACCATTGGACAGCACCAATTTAAATCAAAATAAATCTCATTAATAAAAAAAATTATAAAAGAAAATAATTTCTCTCCTTATTAGATTTCAATATAATTATCTTGGTACAGGAATCTCCTAACCTATATATACACAATTAACATTTAAACCTCTCAATATTATAATTCCTTGGGGCGGTTGGTGTGTGTGTGAACCTGGGGAATTCCGTGCCCTGGACTTGAAAGAGTAAATGACTCACCCACCAATAATATGGTAAGCATCTTATTTAACCTGTGCCTCTGAGGGGGAGAGCAGGATTATAATAGGGTCTGATTGCACCTGATGCATGAGATACACCAGAGAGTGTGGGGAGGAGACTGGTCAGATCTCTGGGCTGGTAACACACAGTGACATGATGTGAAGGGGAGAGTAGGAGTATAATAGGGGCTGATGGCTCCTGATGTATGAGATATACCAGAGAGTGCGGGGAGGAGACTGGTCAGATCTCTGGTAACACAGTGACATAATGTGAGGGGGAGAGCAGGAGTATAATAGGGGTTGATGTCTCCTGATGTAGGAGATACACCAGAGAATGCGGGGAGGAGACCGGTCAGATCTCTGAGCTGGTAACACACAGTGACATGATGTGAAGGGGAGAGCAGGAGTATAATAGGGTCTGATTGCACCTGATGTAGGAGATACACCAGAGAATGCGGGGAGGAGACTGGTCAGATCTCTGGGCTGGTAACACACAGTGACATGATGTGAGGGGGAGAGCAGGAGTATAATAGGGGCTGATGGCTCCTGATGTATGAGATACACCAGAGAGTGCGGGGAGGAGACTGGTCAGATCTCTGGGCTGGTAACACACAGTGACATGATGTGAGGGGGAGAGCAGACGTATAATAGGGACTGATGGCTCCTGATGTATGTGATACACCAGAGAGTGCAGGGAGGAGACTGGTCAGATCTCTGGGCTGGTAACACAGTGACATGATGTGAGGGGGAGAGCAGGAGTATAATAGGGGCTGATGGTTCCTGATGTATGAGATACACCAGAGAGTGCGCGGAGGAGACTGGTCAGATCTCTGGGCTGGTAACACAGTGACATGATGTGAGGGGTAGAGCAGGAGTATAATAGGGGCTGATGGCTGCTGATGTATGAGATACACCAGAGAGTGCAGGGAGGAGACTGGTCAGATCTCTGGGCTGGTAACACACAGTGACATGATGTGAGGGGTAGAGCAGGAGTATAATAGGAGCTGATGGCTACTGATGTATGAGATACACCAGAGAGTGCGGGGAGGAGACTGGTCAGATCTCTGGGATGGTAACACACAGTGACATGATGTGAGGGGGAGAGCAGGAGTATAATAGGGGCTGATGATTTTCTGTAAAATGTTTATTACTCACCTGTGCTGATATCTGTAGGGATTTCCTCCTCCTTACACTGCTGATCACCCTTCACATATGTCTCTTCTTCTCCCTCTGTATCTTCTGCCTTCACATCAGTCACATACGTCTCTTCTTGTCCAGCCTTAATATTAGCACTATCTTCATCCTAAATAACCCGTATAATAATCAAGTCTGATTTCATTCAGCGTAAACAGTAAAATATCAGTGTATAAGACCCACAGCTTCTGTACAGATCATATAGTGACAGCCACTCTGGTATATTGGGGAGAACCTAAATCCTACCTACCTGATCCTCCTGTGGGGTCCTGTGATTCTCCTCTGTACAATCCTGGGAATACAGAGGACGGGGACATCTCTCTGGGGTATTCCTGTTACTGGGCCCATCTGTAGGAGACACACAGTGACTGAGTACATTGTATATATGTGATTATCCTGGGAATACAGAGGACGGGGACATCTCTCTGGGGTATTCCTGTTACTGGCCCCATCTGTAGGAGACACTCAGTGACTGAGGACATGGTATATATGTGATTATCCTGGGAATACAGAGGACGGGGACATCTCTCTGGGGTATTCCTGTTACTGGGCCCATCTGTAGGAGACACGCAGTGACTGAGGACATTGTATATATGTGATTATCCTGGGAATACAGAGGACAGGGACATCTCTCTGGGGTATTCCTGTTACTGGGCCCATCTATAGGAGACACGCAGTGACTGAGGACATTGTATATATGTGATTATCCTGGGAATACAGAGGACAGGGACATCTCTCTGGGGTATTCCTGTTACTGGGCCCATCTGTAGGAGACACGCAGTGACTGAGTACATTGTATATATGTGATTATCCTGGGAATACAGAGGACGGGGACATCTCTCTGGGGTATTCCTGTTACTGGCCCCATCTGTAGGAGACACTCAGTGACTGAGGACATGGTATATATGTGATTATCCTGGGAATACAGAGGACGGGGACATCTCTCTGGGGTATTCCTGTTACTGGGCCCATCTGTAGGAGACACGCAGTGACTGAGGACATTGTATATATGTGATTATCCTGGGAATACAGAGGACAGGGACATCTCTCTGGGGTATTCCTGTTACTGGGCCCATCTATAGGAGACACGCAGTGACTGAGGACATTGTATATATGTGATTATCCTGGGAATACAGAGGACAGGGACATCTCTCTGGGGTATTCCTGTTACTGGGCCCATCTGTAGGAGACACGCAGTGACTGAGTACATTGTATATATGTGATTATCCTGGGAATACAGAGGACGGGGACATCTCTCTGGGGTATTCCTGTTACTGGGCCCATCTGTAGGAGACACGCAGTGACTGAGTACATTGTATATATGTGATTATCCTGGGAATACAGAGGACGGGGACATCTCTCTGGGGTATTCCTGTTACTGGGCCCATCTGTAGGAGACACGCAGTGACTGAGGACATTGTATATATGTGATTATCCTAGGAATACAGAGGACGGGGACATCTCTCTGGGGTATTCCTGTTACTGGGCCCATCTGTAGGAGACACGCAGTGACTGAGGACATGGTATATATGTGATTATCCTGGGAATACAGAGGACGGGGACATCTCTCTGGGGTATTCCTGTTACTGGGCCCATCTGTAGGAGACACACAGTGACTGAGTACATTGTATATATGTGATTATCCTGGGAATACAGAGGACGGGGACATCTCTCTGGGGTATTCCTGTTACTGGGCCCATCTGTAGGAGACACACAGTGACTGAGTACATTGTATATATGTGATTATCCTGGGAATACAGAGGACGGGGACATCTCTCTGGGGTATCTCTGTTACTGGGCCCATCTGTAGGAGACACACAGTGACTGAGGACATGGTATATATGTGATTATCCTGGGAATACAGAGGATGGGGACATCTCTCTGGGGTATCCCTGTTACTGGCCCCATCTGTAGGAGACACACAGTGACTGAGGACATGGTATATATGTGATTATCCTGGGAATACAGAGGACGGGGACATCTCTCTGGGGTATTCCTGTTACTGGGTCCATCTGTAGGAGACACGCAGTGACTGAGGACATGGTATATATGTGATTATCCTGGGAATACAGAGGACGGGGACATCTCTCTGGGGTATTCCTGTTACTGGGCCCATCTGTAGGAGACACGCAGTGACTGAGGACATGGTATATATGTGATTATCCTGGGAATACAGAGGACGGGGACATCTCTCTGGGGTATTCCTGTTACTGGGCCCATCTGTAGGAGACACACAGTGACTGAGTACATTGTATATATGTGATTATCCTGGGAATACAGAGGACGGGGACATCTCTCTGGGGTATTCCTGTTACTGGCCCCATCTGTAGGAGACACTCAGTGACTGAGGACATGGTATATATGTGATTATCCTGGGAATACAGAGGACGGGGACATCTCTCTGGGGTATTCCTGTTACTGGGCCCATCTGTAGGAGACATACAGTGACTGAGTACATTGTATATATGTGATTATCCTGGGAATACAGAGGAAAGGGACATCTCTCTGGGGTATTCCTGTTACTGGGCCCATCTATAGGAGACACGCAGTGACTGAGGACATTGTATATATGTGATTATCCTGGGAATACAGATGACAGGGACATCTCTCTGGGGTATTCCTGTTACTGGGCCCATCTGTAGGAGACACGCAGTGACTGAGGACATTGTATATATGTGATTATCCTGGGAATACAGAGGACAGGGACATCTCTCTGGGGTATTCCTGTTACTGGGCCCATCTATAGGAGACACGCAGTGACTGAGGACATTGTATATATGTGATTATCCTGGGAATACAGAGGACAGGGACATCTCTCTGGGGTATTCCTGTTACTGGGCCCATCTGTAGGAGACACGCAGTGACTGAGTACATTGTATATATGTGATTATCCTGGGAATACAGAGGACGGGGACATCTCTCTGGGGTATTCCTGTTACTGGGCCCATCTGTAGGAGACACGCAGTGACTGAGTACATTGTATATATGTGATTATCCTGGGAATACAGAGGACGGGGACATCTCTCTGGGGTATTCCTGTTACTGGGCCCATCTGTAGGAGACACGCAGTGACTGAGGACATTGTATATATGTGATTATCCTAGGAATACAGAGGACGGGGACATCTCTCTGGGGTATTCCTGTTACTGGGCCCATCTGTAGGAGACACGCAGTGACTGAGGACATGGTATATATGTGATTATCCTGGGAATACAGAGGACGGGGACATCTCTCTGGGGTATTCCTGTTACTGGGCCCATCTGTAGGAGACACACAGTGACTGAGTACATTGTATATATGTGATTATCCTGGGAATACAGAGGACGGGGACATCTCTCTGGGGTATTCCTGTTACTGGGCCCATCTGTAGGAGACACACAGTGACTGAGTACATTGTATATATGTGATTATCCTGGGAATACAGAGGACGGGGACATCTCTCTGGGGTATCTCTGTTACTGGGCCCATCTGTAGGAGACACACAGTGACTGAGGACATGGTATATATGTGATTATCCTGGGAATACAGAGGATGGGGACATCTCTCTGGGGTATCCCTGTTACTGGCCCCATCTGTAGGAGACACACAGTGACTGAGGACATGGTATATATGTGATTATCCTGGGAATACAGAGGACGGGGACATCTCTCTGGGGTATTCCTGTTACTGGGTCCATCTGTAGGAGACACGCAGTGACTGAGGACATGGTATATATGTGATTATCCTGGGAATACAGAGGACGGGGACATCTCTCTGGGGTATTCCTGTTACTGGGCCCATCTGTAGGAGACACGCAGTGACTGAGGACATGGTATATATGTGATTATCCTGGGAATACAGAGGACGGGGACATCTCTCTGGGGTATTCCTGTTACTGGGCCCATCTGTAGGAGACACACAGTGACTGAGTACATTGTATATATGTGATTATCCTGGGAATACAGAGGACGGGGACATCTCTCTGGGGTATTCCTGTTACTGGGCCCAGCTGTAGGAGACACACAGTGACTGAGGACATTGTATATATGTGATTATCCTGGGAATACAGAGGACGGGGACATCTCTCTGGGGTATTCCTGTTACTGGGCCCATCTATAGGAGACACGCAGTGACTGAGGACATGGTATATATGTGATTATCCTGGGAATACAGAGGACGGGGACATCTCTCTGGGGTATTCCTGTTACTGGCCCCATCTGTAGGAGACACACAGTGACTGAGGACATGGTATATATGTGATTATCCTGGGAATACAGAGGACGGGATCATCTCTCTGGGGTATTCCTGTTACTGGGCCCAGCTGTAGGAGACACACAGTGACTGAGGACATTGTATATATGTGATTATCCTGGGAATACAGAGGACGGGGACATCTCTCTGGGGTATTCCTGTTACTGGGCCCATCTGTAGGAGACACGCAGTGACTGAGGACATTGTATATATGTGATTATCCTGGGAATACAGAGGACGGGGACATCTCTCTGGGGTATTCCTGTTACTGGGCCCATCTGTAGGAGACACACAGTGACTGAGTACATTGTATATATGTGATTATCCTGGGAATACAGAGGACGGGGACATCTCTCTGGGGTATTCCTGTTACTGGGCCCATCTGTAGGAGACACGCAGTGACTGAGTACATGGTATATATGTGATTATCCTGGGAATACAGAGGACGGGGACATCTCTCTGGGGTAATCCTGTTACTGGGCCCATCTATAGGAGACACGCAGTGACTGAGGACATGGTATATATGTGATTATCCTGGGAATACAGAGGACGGGGACATCTCTCTGGGGTATTCCTGTTACTGGGCCCATCTGTAGGAGACACACAGTGACTGAGTACATTGTATATATGTGATTATCCCTGGAATACAGAGGACGGGGACATCTCTCTGGGGTATTCCTGTTACTGGGCCCATCTGTAGGAGACACGCAGTGACTGAGGACATGGTATATATGTGATTATCCTGGGAATACAGAGGACGGGGACATCTCTCTGGGGTATTCCTGTTACTGGGCCCATCTGTAGGAGACACGCAGTGACTGAGGACATGGTATATATGTGATTATCCTGGGAATACAGAGGACGGGGACATCTCTCTGGGGTATTCCTGTTACTGGTCCCATCTGTAGGAGACACGCAGTGACTGAGGACATGGTATATATGTGATTATCCTGGGAATACAGAGGACGGGGACATCTCTCTGGGGTATTCCTGTTACTGGGCCCAGCTGTAGGAGACACACAGTGACTGAGGACATTGTATATATGTGATTATCCTGGGAATACAGAGGACGGGGACATCTCTCTGGGGTATCTCTGTTACTGGGCCCATCTGTAGGAGACACGCAGTGACTGAGGACATTGTATATATGTGATTATCCTAGGAATACAGAGGACGGGGACATCTCTCTGGGGTATTCCTGTTACTGGGCCCATCTGTAGGAGACACACAGTGACTGAGGACATGGTATATATGTGATTATCCTGGGAATACAGAGGACGAGGACATCTCTCTGGGGTATTCCTGTTACTGGCCCCATCTGTAGGAGACACACAGTGACTGAGGACATTGTATATATGTGATTATCCTGGGAATACAGAGGACGGGGACATCTCTCTGGGGTATTCCTGTTACTGGCCCCATCTGTAGGAGACACGCAGTGACTGAGTACATTGTATATATGTGATTATCCTGGGAATACAGAGGACGGGGACATCTCTCTGGGGTATTCCTGTTACTGGGCCCATCTGTAGGGGACACACAGTGACTGAGGACATTGTATATATTTATTTATTTATTTATTTGCAGTTTCTTATATAGCGCAGCAGATTCCGTTGCGCTTTACAATATATGTGATTATCCTGGGAATACAGAGGACGGGGACATCTCTCTGGGGTATCTCTGTTACTGGCCCATCTGTAGGAGACACACAGTGACTGAGGACATTGTATATATGTGATTATCCTGGGAATACAGAGGACGGGGACATCTCTCTGGGGTATTCCTGTTACTGGGCCCATCTGTAGGAGACACACAGTGACTGAGGACATTGTATATATGTGATTATCCTGGGAATACAGAGGACGGGGACATCTCTCTGGGGTATCTCTGTTACTGGCCCATCTGTAGGAGACACACAGTGACTGAGGACATTGTATATATGTGATTATCCTGGGAATACAGAGGACGGGGACATCTCTCTGGGGTATTCCTGTTACTGGGCCCATCTGTAGGAGACACGCAGTGACTGAGGACATGGTATATATGTGATTATCCTGGGAATACAGAGGACGGGGACATCTCTCTGGGGTATTCCTGTTACTGGCCCCATCTGTAGGAGACACACAGTGACTGAGTACATTGTATATATGTGATTATCCTGGGAATACAGAGGACGGGGACATCTCTCTGGGGTATTCCTGTTACTGGGCCCATCTATAGGAGACACGCAGTGACTGAGGACATGGTATATATGTGATTATCCTGGGAATACAGAGGACGGGGACATCTCTCTGGGGTATTCCTGTTACTGGCCCCATCTGTAGGAGACACGCAGTGACTGAGTACATTGTATATATGTGATTATCCTGGGAATACAGAGGACGGGGACATCTCTCTGGGGTATTCCTGTTACTGGGCCCATCTGTAGGAGACACACAGTGACTGAGGACATTGTATATATGTGATTATCCTGGGAATACAGAGGACGGGGACATCTCTCTGGGGTATTCCTGTTACTGGCCCCATCTGTAGGAGACACGCAGTGACTGAGTACATTGTATATATGTGATTATCCTGGGAATACAGAGGACGGGGACATCTCTCTGGGGTATTCCTGTTACTGGGCACATCTGTAGGAGACACACAGTGACTGAGGACATTGTATATATGTGATTATCCTGGGAATACAGAGGACGGGGACATCTCTCTGGGGTATTCCTGTTACTGGGCCCATCTGTAGGAGACACGCAGTGACTGAGTACATGGTATATATGTGATTATCCTGGGAATACAGAGGACGGGGACATCTCTCTGGGGTATTCCTGTTACTGGGCCATCTGTAGGAGACACACAGTGACTGAGGACATTGTATATATGTGATTATCCTGGGAATACAGAGGACGGGGACATCTCTCTGGGGTATTCCTGTTACTGGGCCCATCTGTAGGAGACACACAGTGACTGAGGACATTGTATATATGTGATTATCCTGGGAATACAGAGGACGGGGACATCTCTCTGGGGTATTCCTGTTACTGGGCCATCTGTAGGAGACACACAGTGACTGAGGACATGGTATATATGTGATTATCCTGGGAATACAGAGGACGGGGACATCTCTCTGGGGTATCTCTGTTACTGGGCCCATCTGTAGGAGACACGCAGTGACTGAGTACATGGTATATATGTGATTATCCTGTGAATACAGAGGACGGGGACATCTCTCTGGGGTATTCCTGTTACTGGCCCATCTGTAGGAGACACGCTGTGACTGAGTACATGGTATATATGTGATCATCCTGGGAATACAGAGGACGGGGACATCTCTCTGGGGTATTCCTGTTACTGGGCCCATCTGTAGGAGACACGCAGTGACTGAGTACATTGTATATATGTAATTATCCTGGGAATACAGAGGACGAGGACATCTCTCTGGGGTATCTCTGTTACTGGCCCCATCTGTAGGAGACACACAGTGACTGAGTACTAGGTATATATGTGATTATCCTGGGAATACAGAGGACGGGGACATCTCTCTGGGGTATTCCTGTTACTGGGCCCATCTGTAGGAGACACACAGTGACTGAGGACATTGTATATATGTGATTATCCTGGGAATACAGAGGACGGGGACATCTCTCTGGGGTATTCCTGTTACTGGGCCCATCTGTAGGAGACACGCAGTGACTGAGGACATTGTATATATGTGATTATCCTGGGAATACAGAAAACGGGGACATCTCTCTGGGGTATTCCTGTTACTGGGCCAATCTGTAGGAGACACGCAGTGACTGAGGACATTGTATATATGTGATTATCCTGGGAATACAGAGGGCGGGGACATCTCTCTGGGGTATTCCTGTTACTGGCCCATCTGTAGGAGACACGCAGTGACTGAGGACATTGTATATATGTGATTATCCTGGGAATACAGAGGACGGGGACATCTCTCTGGGGTATTCCTGTTACTGGGCCCATCTGTAGGAGACACGCAGTGACTGAGTACATGGTATATATGTGATTATCCTGGGAATACAGAGGACGGGAACATCTCTCTGGGGTATTCCTGTTACTGGGCCCATCTGTAGGAGACACGCAGTGACTGAGTACATGGTATATATGTGATTATCCTGGGAATACAGAGGACGAGGACATCTCTCTGGGGTATTCCTGTTACTGGCCCCATCTGTAGGAGACACGCAGTGACTGAGGACATGGTATATATGTGATTATCCTGGGAATACAGAGGACGGGGACATCTCTCTGGGGTATCCCTGTTACTGGGCCCATCTGTAGGAGACACACAGTGACTGAGGACATTGTATATATGTGATTATCCTGGGAATACAGAGGACGGGGACATCTCTCTGGGGTATTCCTGTTACTGGCCCATCTGTAGGAGACACGCAGTGACTGAGGACATTGTATATATGTGATTATCCTGGGAATACAGAGGACGGGGACATCTCTCTGGGGTATTCCTGTTACTGGGCCCATCTGTAGGAGACACGCAGTGACTGAGGACATTATATATATGTGATTATCCTGGGAATACAGAGGACGGGGACATCTCTCTGGGGTATTCCTGTTACTGGGCCCATCTGTAGGAGACACAGTGACTGAGGACATTGTATATATGTGATTATCCTGGGAATACAGAGGACGGGGACATCTCTCTGGGGTATTCCTGTTACTGGGCCCATCTGTAGGAGACACGCAGTGACTGAGTACATGGTATATATGTGATTATCCTGGGAATACAGAGGACGAGGACATCTCTCTGGGGTATTCCTGTTACTGGGCCCATCTGTAGGAGACACGCAGTGACTGAGGACATTATATATATGTGATTATCCTGGGAATACAGAGGACGGGGACATCTCTCTGGGGTATTCCTGTTACTGGGCCCACCTGTAGGAGACACGCAGTGACTGAGGACATTGTATATATGTGATTATCCTGGGAATACAGAGGACGGGGACATCTCTCTGGGGTATTCCTGTTACTGGGCCCATCTGTAGGAGACACACAGTGACTGAGTACATTGTATATATGTGATTATCCTGGGAATACAGAGGACGGGGACATCTCTCTGGGGTATTCCTGTTACTGGGCCCATCTGTAGGAGACACACGGTGACTGAGGACATTGTATATATGTGATTATCCTGGGAATACAGAGGACGGGGACATCTCTCTGGGGTATTCCTGTTACTGGCCCCATCTGTAGGAGACACGCAGTGACTGAGGACATGGTATATATGTGATTATCCTGGGAATACAGAGGACAGGACATCTCTCTGGGGTATTCCTGTTACTGGGCCCATCTGTAGGAGACACACAGTGACTGAGGACATGGTATATATGTGATTATCCTGGGAATACAGAGGACAGGGACATCTCTCTGGGGTATCTCTGTTACTGGGCCCATCTGTAGGAGACACACAGTGACTGAGTACATGGTATATATGTGATTATCCTGGGAATACAGAGGACGGGGACATCTCTCTGGGGTATTCCTGTTACTGGGCCCATCTGTAGGAGACACGCAGTGACTGAGGACATGGTATATATGTGATTATCCTGGGAATACAGAGGACGGGGACATCTCTCTGGGGTATTCCTGTTACTGGCCCATCTGTAGGAGACACACAGTGACTGAGGACATGGTATATATGTGATTATCCTGGGAATACAGAGGACGGGGACATCTCTCTGGGGTATTCCTGTTACTGGGCCCATCTGTAGGAGACACGCAGTGACTGAGTACATTGTATATATGTGATTATCCTGGGAATACAGAGGACAGGACATCTCTCTGGGGTATTCCTGTTACTGGGCCCATCTGTAGGAGACACACAGTGACTGAGGACATGGTATATATGTGATTATCCTGGGAATACAGAGGACGGGGACATCTCTCTGAGGTATCTCTGTTACTGGGCCCATCTGTAGGAGACACACAATGACTGAGTACATTGTATATATGTGATTATCCTGGGAATACAGAGGACGGGGACATCTCTCTGGGGTATTCCTGTTACTGGGCCCATCTGTAGGAGACACGCAGTGACTGAGGACATGGTATATATGTGATTATCCTGGGAATACAGAGGACGGGGACATCTCTCTGGGGTATTCCTGTTACTGGGCCCATCTGTAGGAGACACACAGTGACTGAGGACATTGTATATATGTGATTATCCTGGGAATACAGAGGACGGGGACATCTCTCTGGGGTATTCCTGTTACTGGGCCCATCTGTAGGAGACACACAGTGACTGAGGACATTGTATATATGTGATTATCCTGGGAATACAGAGGACGGGGACATCTCTCTGGGGTATTCCTGTTACTGGGCCCATCTGTAGGAGACACACAGTGACTGAGGACATTGTATATATGTGATTATCCTGGGAATACAGAGGACGGGGACATCTCTCTGGGGTATCTCTGTTACTGGCCCCATCTGTAGGAGACACGCAGTGACTGAGGACATGGTATATATGTGATTATCCTGGGAATACAGAGGACGGGGACATCTCTTGGGGTATTCCTGTTACTGGCCCCATCTGTAGGAGACACGCAGTGACTGAGGACATGGTATATATGTGATTATCCTGGGAATACAGAGGACGGGGACATCTCTCTGGGGTATTCCTGTTACTGGGCCCATCTGTAGGAGACACACAGTGACTGAGGACATTGTATATATGTGATTATCCTGGGAATACAGAGGACGGGGACATCTCTCTGGGGTATTCCTGTTACTGGGCCCATCTGTAGGAGACACGCAGTGACTGAGGACATGGTATATATGTGATTATCCTGGGAATACAGAGGACGGGGGCATCTCTCTGGGGTATTCCTGTTACTGGGCCCATCTGTAGGAGACACGCAGTGACTGAGGACATGGTATATATGTGATTATCCTGGGAATACAGAGGACGGGGACATCTCTCTGGGGTATTCCTATTACTGGGCCCATCTGTAGGAGACACACAGTGACTGAGGACATGGTATATATGTGATTATCCTGGGAATACAGAGGACGGGGACATCTCTCTGGGGTATTCCTGTTACTGGCCCCATCTGTAGGAGACACTCAGTGACTGAGGACATGGTATATATGTGATTATCCTGGGAATACAGAGGACGGGGGCATCTCTCTGGGGTATTCCTGTTACTGGGCCCATCTGTAGGAGACACACAGTGACTGAGGACATGGTATATATGTGATTATCCTGGGAATACAGAGGACGGGGACATCTCTCTGGGGTATTCCTATTACTGGGCCCATCTGTAGGAGACACACAGTGACTGAGTACATTGTATATATGTGATTATCCTGGGAATACAGAGGACGGGGACATCTCTCTGGGGTATTCCTGTTACTGGGCCCATCTGTAGGAGACACGCAGTGACTGAGGACATGGTATATATGTGATTATCCTGGGAATACAGAGGACGGGGGCATCTCTCTGGGGTATTCCTGTTACTGGGCCCATCTGTAGGAGACACACAGTGACTGAGGACATGGTATATATGTGATTATCCTGGGAATACAGAGGACGGGGACATCTCTCTGGGGTATTCCTATTACTGGGCCCATCTGTAGGAGACACGCAGTGACTGAGGACATTGTATATATGTGATTATCCTGGGAATACAGAGGACGGGGACATCTCTCTGGGGTATTCCTGTTACTGGGCCCATCTGTAGGAGACACACAGTGACTGAGGACATGGTATATATGTGATTATCCTGGGAATACAGAGGACGGGGACATCTCTCTGGGGTATTCCTGTTACTGGGCCCATCTGTAGGAGACACACAGTGACTGAGGACATGGTATATATGTGATTATCCTGGGAATACAGAGGACGGGGGCATCTCTCTGGGGTATTCCTGTTACTGGGCCCATCTGTAGGAGACACGCAGTGACTGAGGACATGGTATATATGTGATTATACTGGGAATACAGAGGATGGGGACATCTCTCTGGGGTATCCTGTTACTGGGCCCATCTGTAGGAGACACACAGTGACTGAGGACATGGTATATATGTGATTATCCTGGGAATACAGAGGACGGGGGCATCTCTCTGGGGTATTCCTGTTACTGGGCCCATCTGTAGGAGACACACAGTGACTGAGGACATTGTATATATGTGATTATCCTGGGAATACAGAGGACGGGGACATCTCTCTGTGGTATTCCTATTACTGGGCCCATCTGTAGGAGACACACAGTGACTGAGGACATTGTATATATGTGATTATCCTGGGAATACAGAGGATGGGGACATCTCTCTGGGGTATTCCTGTTACTGGGCCCATCTGTAGGAGACACACAGTGACTGAGGACATTGTATATATGTGATTATCAGATGCTGGGTGTATATAGGGGACCCCCATACCTGCACTCCCCTGTACAATAAATGTCTCCTCTTACCCAGTGATGTGAGGGGCCGGTGATTCTCCATCATCACGTCCTTGTACAGACCCCTGTGTTCCTCTATATACTCCCCCTCCTGCATGGAGAGATAGACAGTGACATCCTGACACCTTATAGGAACCTAACACACACAATGATACAGTCATCACCCAGACACATCCCCCGGTGTTACTGTATAACGTCCCATTCCCAGCAGTCACCTCTCCAGTCACATCCCCCGGTGTTACTGTATAACGTCCCATTCCCAGCAGTCACCTCTCCGGTCACATCCCCGGTGTAACTGTATAACGTCCCATTCCCAGCAGTCACCTCTCCGGTCACATCCCCCGGTGTTACTGTATAACGTTCCATTCCCAGAAGTCACCTCTCCGGTCACATCCCCGGTGTTACTGTATAACGTCCCATTCCCAGCAGTCACCTTTCCGGTCACAACCCCCGGTTCTACTGTATAACGTCCCATTCCCAGCAGTCACCTCTCCGGTCACATCCCCCGGTGTTACTGTATAACGTCCCATTCCCAGCAGTCACCTCTCTGGTCACATCCCTCGGTGTTACTGTATAACGTCCCATTCCCAGCAGTCACCTCTCCGGTCACATCCCCCGGTGTTACTGTATAACGTCCCATTCCCAGCAGTCACCTCTCCGGTCACATCTCCCGGTATTACTGTATAACGTGCCATTCCCAGCAGTCACCTCTCCGGTCACATCCCCCGGTGTTACTGTATAACGCCCCATTCCCAGCAGTCACCTCTCTGATCACATCCCCCGGTGTTACTGTATAACATCCCATTCCCAGCAGTCGCCTCTCCGGTCACATCCCCGGTGTTACTGTATAATGTCCCATTCCCAGCAGTCACCTCTCCGGTCACATCCCCCGGTGTTACTGTATAGCATCCCATTCCCAGCAGTCACCTCTCCGGTCACATCCCCGGTGTTACTGTATAACGTCCCATTCCCAGCAGTCACCTCTCCGGTCACATCTCCCGGTATTACTGTATAACGTGCCATTCCCAGCAGTCACCTCTCCGGTCACATCCCCCGGTGTTACTGTATAACGCCCCATTCCCAGCAGTCACCTCTCTGATCACATCCCCCGGTGTTACTGTATAACATCCCATTCCCAGCAGTCGCCTCTCCGGTCACATCCCCGGTGTTACTGTATAATGTCCCATTCCCAGCAGTCACCTCTCCGGTCACATCCCCCGGTGTTACTGTATAGCATCCCATTCCCAGCAGTCACCTCTCCGGTCACATCCCCGGTGTTACTGTATAACGTCCCATTTCCAGCAGTCACCTTTTCGGTCACAACCCCCGGTGTTACTGTATAACGTCCCATTCCCAGCAGTCACCTCTCCGGTCACATCCCCCGATGTTACTGTATAACGTCCCATTCCCAGCAGTCACCTCTCCGGTCACATCCCCCGGTGTTACTGTATAACGTGCCATTCCCAGCAGTCACCTCTCCGGTCACAACCCCCAGTGTTACTGTATAATGTCCCATTCCCAGCAGTCACCTCTCTGGTCACATCACCGGTGTTACTGTATAACGTCCCATTCCCAGCAGTCACCTCTCCGGTCACATCCCCCGGTATTACTGTATAACGTTCCATTCCCAGCAGTCACCTCTCCGGTCACAACCCCCGGTGTTACTGTATAACGTCCCATTCCCAGCAGTCACCTCTCCGGTCACATCCCCCAGTGTTACTGTATAACGTCCCATTCCCAGCGGTCACCTCTCCGGTCACATCCCCCCGGTGTTACCATATAACGTCCCATTCCCAGCAGTCACCTCTCCGGTCACATCCCCCGGTGTTACTGTATAACGTCCCATTCCCAGCAGTCACCTCTCCGGTCACAACCCCCAGTGTTACTGTATAATGTCCCATTCCCAGCAGTCACCTCTCTGGTCACATCACCGGTGTTACTGTATAACGTCCCATTCCCAGCAGTCACCTCTCCGGTCACATCCCCCGGTATTACTGTATAACGTTCCATTCCCAGCAGTCACCTCTCCGGTCACAACCCCCGGTGTTACTGTATAACGTCCCATTCCCAGCAGTCACCTCTCCGGTCACATCCCCCAGTGTTACTGTATAACGTCCCATTCCCAGCGGTCACCTCTCCGGTCACATCCCCCCGGTATTACTGTATAACGTCCCATTCCCAGCAGTCACCTCTCCGGTCACATCCCCCGGTGTTACTGTATAACGTCCCATTCCCAGCAGTCACCTCTCCGGTCACATCCCCCGGTGTTACTGTATAACGTCCCATTCCCAGCAGTCACCTCTCCGGTCAGCAGCTGAATGATCTTGTTGGTGAGTTCCAGGATCTTCTGGTCATTGTGCCTCTCATGTATCAGTGAGTGAGGTGGAGGCACCGTGATGGGGCTCTGGGTCCTGCTCAGTCCTCCTGACACACGGGGACGGCTGCTGGGTGTCTCACACTCTCCGGATGTCTTCTTCACTACTGTGTAACCCTGTGTATTGGGGGAGACACCAAATATCATTATATACACTCCCAGATCCCCCTCACCTCCCTATACCTGTATTATTACTATAGATATAAGTGATGTCACTGTCACCTCCCCGGTCAGCAGGTAGATGATCTCCAGGGTGATAGTTATTATCCTCTCAGTCCTGGGACTCCTGTCCGTGTCCATCCTCAGGGAATCAGTGAGAATACAGAACGTGTGACGTGTAATAAAGACTCCGGTTCCTCACAGCTGGAGCGCCTAGGAATAAATATAATACATATAACACGTCACAGAGAGCACATGTAACACAGATATGTAACACAGAGTCACCAGTAAGTCCCCCTGTATAATAACAACAACAGGACACCACAGGCTGCTCCCCCTGTTTAATGATAGCAGGATACTACAGGCTGCTCCCCCTGTATAATAATAACAGTACA
Organism: Crinia signifera; assembly: GCF_055691185.1. Taxonomy (NCBI): domain Eukaryota; kingdom Metazoa; phylum Chordata; class Amphibia; order Anura; family Myobatrachidae; genus Crinia; species Crinia signifera. The sequence continues at coordinate 4,120,457 of NC_139222.1, read as the reverse complement.
CCACAGGCTGCTCCCCTGTATAATAATAACATGACACCACAGGCTGCTCCTCCTGTATAATAATAATAACAACAGTACACCACAGGCTGCTCCCCTGTATAATAATAACATGACACCACAGGCTGCTCCCTCTGTGTAATAATAACATGACACCACAGGCTGCTCCTCCTGTATAATAATAACAGTACACCACAGGCTGCTCCCCCTGTATAATAATAACAGTACACCACAGGCTGCTCCCCTGTATAATAATAACATGACACCACAGGCTGCTCCCTCTGTGTAATAATAACAGGATAGCACAGGCTGCTCCCCCTGTATAATAATAACATGACACCACAGGCTGCTCCTTCTGTGTAATAATAACAGGATACCACAGGCTGCTCCTCCTGTATAATAATAACAGGACACCACAGGCTGCTCCTCCTGTATAATAATAACCTGACACCACAGGCTGCTCCTCCTGTATAATAATAACATGACACCACAGGCTGCTCCCTCTGTGTAATAATAACAGGATACCACAGGCTGCTCCCCCTGTATAATAATAACAGGACACCACAGGCTGCTCCCCTATATATTAATAATAACAGGACACCACAGGCTGCTCCCCCTGTATAATAACAACAGGACACCACAGGCTGCTCCCTCTGTGTAATAATAACAGGACACTACATGCTGCTCCCCCTGTATAATAATAACAGGACACCACCGGCTGCTCCCCTATATATTAATAATAACAGGACACCACAGGCTTCTCCCCCTGTATAATAACAACAGGACACCACAGGCTGCTCCCCCTGTATAATAACAGGACACCACAGGCTGCTCCCCCTGTGTAATAATAACAGGACACTACATGCTGCTCCCCCTGTGTAATAACCACAGGCTGCTCCCCCTGTGTAATAATAACAGGATACCACAGGCTGCTCCCCCTGTATATTAATAATAACAGGACACCACAGGCTGCTCCCCCTGTATAATAATAACAGGATACCACAGGCTGCTCCCCCTGTGTAATAATAACAGGACACCACAAGCTGCTCCCCCTGTATAATAATAATGGGACACCACAGGCTGCTCCCCCTGTATAATAATAATAACAACAGGACTCCACAAGCTATGTATTATAATTATAATAATAGGACAATACAACATGCTCCCCCTGTATAATAATATCAATTCACCACAGGCTGCTCCCCCTGTATAATAATACCTGTTAATTCTTTTTTAGTAGGGAGTTGGACCCGGATGTTGTTCTGAAGCACAGGGGGGGGGGGGGGGGGGGTTAGAATGGATGTAACGTGATTGGAACGAACTGAAAAGAGTAATTGACTTGGAACGCGGAAGTACCCTGGAACGCATAGACTGGAAGTATAATGGAACGCGGAAGTAGTGTGGACCGCACAGACCGGAAGTGGCGTGTCCCGGGCTCCGGAGGTGTCCCCGCTGCAGAGGGCTCCGGCCTGGGGTTCCCAGCTGTGTGTGTGGAGGATGATTAGTGATATAGGGGGCGGTATATGAGTGCAGGACCCCCCTCCCCCGCGGTGACTGCTCTGCATGGTAACCCCTTAGTGACCAGACTTCCTGTTACCATGGTAGTGAGTGTCCCCATAGTGTGTGTATGCTGGGAGGCCTATGGTGGCACTGTGCAGCCAGCTACATTGTGTACAGCTGGTGATGTCCCCTGACAGGTGGTGATATCCCTGTTCTGTCTGTGTGATGTGCTCATTGTCCCTGTGCCCCCCTGTGTGTTACCGTCCTGTGTCCCCCTGTGTGTTACCGTCCTGTGCCCCCCCGTGTGTTACCGTCCTGTGCCCCCCCGTGTGTTACCGTCCTGTGCCCCCCTGTGTGTTACCGTCCTGTGCCCCCCTGTGTGTTACCGTCCTGTGCCCCCCCCTGTGTGTTACCGTCCTGTGCCCCCCTGTGTGGTACCGTCCTGTGCCCCCCTGTGTGTTACCGTCCTGTGCCCCCCTGTGTGTTACCGTACTGTGCCCCTCTGTGTGTTACCATCCTGTGCCCCCCTGTGTGGTACTATCCTGTGCCCCCCTGTGTGTTACTGTCCTGTGCCCCCCCCCTGTGTGTTACCGTCCTGTGCCCCCCTGTGTGTTACCGTCCTGTGCCCCATGTGTGTTACCGTCCTGTGCCCCCCTGCGTGTTACCGTCCTGTGCCCCCCTGTGTGTTACCGTCCTGTGCCCCCTGCGTGTTACCGTCCTGTGCCCCATGTGTGTTACCGTCCTGTGCCCCCGTGTGCTACCGTCCTATGCCCCCCTGCGTGTTACCTTCCTGTGCCCCCATGTGTGTTACCGTCCTGTGCCCCCCCATATGCTACCGTCCTGTGCCCCCTCTGTGTGTTACCGTCCTGTGCCCCCCCCCCCTGGGTGTTACCGTCCTGTGCCCCCCCCCTGTGTGTTAGCGTCCTGTGCCTCCCTGCGTGTTACCGTCCTGTGCCCCCATGCGTGTTACCGTCCTGTGCCCCCCTGCGTGTTACCGTCCTGTGCCCCCCTGCGTGTTACCTTCCTGTGCCCCCATGTGTGTTACCGTCCTGTGCCCCCGTGTGCTACCGTCCTGTGCCCCCCTGCGTGTTACCTTCCTGTGCCCCCATGTGTGTTACCGTCCTGTGCCCCCCGTGTGCTACCGTCCTGTGCCCCCTCTGTGTGTTACCGTCCTGTGCCCCCCCCCCTGTGTGTTACCGTCCTGTGCCCCCCCTGTGTGTTAGCGTCCTGTGCCCCCCTGTGTGTTACCGTCCTGTGCCCCCTGTGTGTTACCGTCCTGTGCCCCCCTGTGTGTTACCGTCCTGTGCCCCCCTGTGTGTTACCGTCCTGTGCCCCCTGTGTGTTACTGTCCTGTGCCCCCCTGTGTGTTACCGTCCTGTGCCCCCTGTGTGTTACCGTCCTGTGCCCCCCTGTGTGTTACCGTCCTGTGCTCCCTGTGTGTTACCGTCCTGTGCCCCCCTGTGTGTTACCGTCCTGTGCCCCCCTGTGTGTTACCGTCCTGTGCCCCCTGTGTGTTACCGTCCTGTGCCTACCATCCTGTGCCCCCCTGTGTGTTACCGTCCTGTGCCCCCCTGTGTGTTACCGTCCTGTGCCCCCTGTGTGTTACTGTCCTGTGCCCCCCTGTGTGTTACCGTCCTGTGCCCCCCTGTGTGTTACCGTCCTGTGCCCCCCAGTGTGTTACCGTCCTATACAATACACTTGTAGTTCCACAGTAAAAAAAAAAGTTAAATAAACACACACTGACAACACAGAAAAATAAAACTTCAATACATACATTACACACATACTGATACTAACCTATGTGGAGCCCGTAGGTAGGTCCGGGGCTCCAGGCAGAAGATGACGGGATCTTCGCCACAGGACCTGGTGAGTAGGATTTCCTTCCACAGGTTCCCCCTATGGATTTCATTGGATCCTGAAGCCATGGAGCCCCGGACCCCCGGCTCAGCAGCCCTGGAGCCCCGGACCCCGGGACCTACCTATGGGGCTCAAGATAGGTAAGTATCAGTATGTGTGTGTAATGTATGTATTAAAGTTTTATTTTTCTGTGTTGTCAGTGCGTGTTTATTTAACTATTTTTTTTACTGTGGAACTACAAGTGCCAGCGGGCCCTTTAATGCCCCGCAGGCTGGGACTTGTGGTTCTCCTAGTCCCAGCTTGCGGGGGAGGCTTGCTGGGACTCATAGTTCCACAGTTTAAAACAATAGTTTTTACATTTTTTTTTTTACACTGAATCAGCCTGGTGGCCACCGCACAGGGCCACCGGGGACAGCACCAGGCTTCAGCATGCTCAGGTAAGTCCTGGAGGGGGGGGACCCCTTTATTGGGGGGGTCCCCACTCGCCCAGGGCCCCTGGCCAGGCTGACTGGTCAGAGGGTTAATGCTTTGGCCAGGGGGACTTGTGTAAAAAGTCTCCCCCCGGCTGTGGCATTACCCTGCTGGCTGGTTTGGCCTGGGGCTGGTTCTTAAAATACGGGGGACCCCTACTCATTTTGTCCCCCGTATTTTGGGAACCAGCCTCGGACCTGGAGCCTGGGGCTGGTTTTAAAAAATCGGAGAACCCCTATTTGTCGGGTTTCCTGATTTTTTATTACGCTCTTTCAGCCTGGTGCCGGTTACAGCTGTGGGGGGACCCCATGCTGTTTTTTTATTTATTTATTTTTCTATTTTTTGATCCATGCAGGCTTAAAGCAAATACGACAGGGAAAGCAAGGTGTATTTTCCTGCCATATTTTCATGGCTGTTTCACGCCAATTAGCAGCCGTATTATCAGTACGGCTGCTTAGTAAATCAGGAACCACCATTCTTTTGAATGGTGATTCCTGTCGTATCCTATCGATGGTGTAGACATTCGTATTTGTAAATACAAATACGAATGTCCCATCTTTAGGACTACGAATTGTTGTATTTTCGGGATAGTAAATCCCGAAAATACAAATGTGTAAAAAATAGGTCTATTTCTGCCTACGAATACACCTATTTTTTACGAATTCATATTAGTAAATTTCCCCCTCTGTCTCAAGTAGAAGAACATTACCACCGATATGTCTTACAACAAATAAGCCAAGTGCTCAATGGTCATAGCATAAAAGGGCAGGTGACAGAGAATATCCTTAACTTGCTCCTCTGTAGACATAAGACAGGGGAAATGTGAGGGGGAGAGCAGGAGTATATGGGCAGTACAGACGGTATAATGGTTAGCATTACTGCCTCACAGCGCTGAGGTCATGGGTTCTATCCCCACCATGTGTTATATATACAGGGCAGTACGGATGGTGTAATGGTTAGCATTACTGCCTCACAGCACTGAGGTCATGGGTTCTATCCCACCATGTGTTATATATACGGGGCAGTACGGATGGTGTAGTGGTTACATTACTGCCTCACTGAGGTCATGGGTTCTATCCTCAACATGTGTTATATATACGGGGCAGTACGGACGGTGTAATGGTTACATTACTGCCTCACTGAGGTCATGGGTTCTATCCTCAACATGTGTTATATATACAGGGCAGTACGGACGGTGTAATGGTTACATTACTGCCTCACAGCACTGAGGTCATGGGTTCTATCCCCACCATGTGTTATATATACGGGGCAGCACGAATGGTGTAATGGTTAGCATTACTGCCTCACAGCACTGAGGTCATGGGTTCTATCCTCACCATGTGTTATATATACATGGCAGTACGGACGGTGTAATGGTTACATTACTGCCTCACAGCACTGAGGTCATGGGTTCTATCCCCACCATGTGTTATATATACGGGGCAGTACGGACGGTGTAATGGTTAGCATTACTGCCTCACAGCACTGAGGTCATGGATTCTATCCCCACCATGTGTTATATATACAGGGCAGTACGGATGGTGTAATGGTTATAGCATTACTGCCTCACAGCGCTGAGGTCATGGGTTCTATCCCCACCATGTGTTATATATACGGGGCAGTACGGATGGTGTAATGGTTACATTACTGCCTCACAGCGCTGAGGTCATGGGTTCTATCCCCACCATGTGTTATATATACGGATTCCCACCATGTGTTATATATACGGGGCAGTACGGATGGTGTAATGGTTAGCATTACTGCCTCACAGCACTGAGGTCATGGGTTCTATCCCCACCATGTGTTATATATACGGGGCAGTACGGACGGTGTAATGGTTACATTACTGCCTCACAGTGCTGAGGTCATGGGTTCTATTACCACCCTGTGTTATATATACGGGGCAGTACGGATGGTGTAATGGTTACATTACTGCCTCACAGCACTGAGGTCATGGGTTCTATTCCCACCATGTGTTATATATACGGGGCAGTATGGACGGTGTAATGGTTACATTACTGCCTCACAGCACTGAGGTCATGGGTTCTATCCCTACCATGTGTTATATATACGGGGCAGTACGGATGGTGTAATGGTTACATTACTGCCTCACAGCGCTGATGTCATGGGTTCTATCCCCTCCATGTGTTATATATACGGGGCAGTACGGACGGTGTAATGGTTAGCATTACTGCCTCACAGCACTGAGGTTATGGGTTCTATCCCCACCATGTGTTATATATACGGGGCAGCACGAATGGTGTAATGGTTAGTATTACTGCCTCACAGCGCTGAGGTCATGGGTTCTATCCCCACCATGTGTTATATATACGTGGCAGTACAGATGGTGTAATGGTTACATTACTGCCTCACAGCACTGAGGTCATGGGTTCTATCCCCACCATGTGTTATATATACGGGGCAGTACGGACGGTGTAATGGTTAGCATTACTGCCTCACAGCACTGAGGTCATGGATTCTATCCCCACCATGTGTTATATATACAGGGCAGTACGGATGGTGTAATGGTTAGCATTACTGCCTCACAGCACTGAGGTCATGGGTTCTATCCCCACCATGTGTTATATATACGGGGCAGTACGGATGGTGTAATGGTTACATTACTGCCTCACAGCGCTGAGGTCATGGGTTCTATCCCCACCATGTGTTATATATACGGATTCCCACCATGTGTTATATATACGGGGCAGTACGGATGGTGTAATGGTTAGCATTACTGCCTCACAGCACTGAGGTCATGGGTTCTATCCCCACCATGTGTTATATATACGGGGCAGTACGGACGGTGTAATGGTTACATTACTGCCTCACAGTGCTGAGGTCATGGGTTCTATCCCCACCATGTGTTATATATACGGGGCAGTACGGATGGTGTAATGGTTACATTACTGCCTCACAGCACTGAGGTCATGGGTTCTATTCCCACCATGTGTTATATATACGGGGCAGTATGGACGGTGTAATGGTTACATTACTGCCTCACAGCACTGAGGTCATGGGTTCTATCCCTACCATGTGTTATATATACGGGGCAGTACGGATGGTGTAATGGTTACATTACTGCCTCACAGCGCTGATGTCATGGGTTCTATCCCCTCCATGTGTTATATATACGGGGCAGTACGGACGGTGTAATGGTTAGCATTACTGCCTCACAGCACTGAGGTTATGGGTTCTATCCCCACCATGTGTTATATATACGGGGCAGCACGAATGGTGTAATGGTTAGTATTACTGCCTCACAGCGCTGAGGTCATGGGTTCTATCCCCACCATGTGTTATATATACGTGGCAGTACAGATGGTGTAATGGTTACATTACTGCCTCACAGCACTGAGGTCATGGGTTCTATCCCCACCATGTGTTATATATACGGGGCAGTACGGACGGTGTAATGGTTAGCATTACTGCCTCACAGCACTGAGGTCATGGATTCTATCCCCACCATGTGTTATATATACAGGGCAGTACGGATGGTGTAATGGTTAGCATTACTGCCTCACAGCACTGAGGTCATGGGTTCTATTCCCACCATGTGTTATATATACGGGGCAGTACAGACGGTGTAATGGTTAGTATTACTGCCTCACAGCGCTGAGGTCATGGGTTCTATCCCCACCATATGTTATGGTACTTATGTAGTATCTGGGCGTCCGATATAGAAATCGGATCGGATCGCATCGCATGCGACCAAATCGTATGCGATGCGATGGTCAAGATTTTTCCATAGGATTCAATGTTAAAATGGCCTGAGTCCATTTTAACATAGAATTCAATGGGAAAAAGGGGTCCTTTTCCTTTCCCCACTATCCAAGTGGGCATGGAGTTGGATATAAACCTGTGGCGAGCGCAGCGAGCCACCGAGCCCGAAGCGTGGCGAGCGCAGCGAGCCCTGCGAGGGGACACAGAATACTTTTTAAGAAATATGCGTCCCCTCGCGGGGCTCGCTTCGCTCGCCACGCTTGTGGCTCGCTGCGCTCGCCACACTATATAAAATCAACTCTATGCCCACTTGGATAGTGGGGAAATGAACAGGACCTTCTTAACATTGAATCCTATGCAAAATCGCATCGAATCGCATCGCATCGCATCTGATTGTATGCCTTAAGGTAAGGCATACAATCACAAAATCGGCAGCCCAGATACTACATAAGTACCTATGTTATATATACAGGGCAGTACGGATGGTGTAATGGTTACATTACTGCCTCACAGCCCTCAGGTCATGGATTCTATCCCCACCATGTGTTATATATACGGGTCAGTACGGACGGTGTAAAGGTTAGCATTACTGCCTCACAACGCTGAGGTCATGGGTTCTATCCCCACCATGTGTAATATATATAAGGCAGTACGGATGGTGTAATGGTTAGTATTACTGCCTCACAGCACTGAGGTCATGGGTTCTAGCCCCACCATGTATTATATATACAGGGCAGTACGGACGGTGTAATGGTTACATTACTGCCTCACAACGCTGAGGTCATGGGTTCTATCCCCACCATGTGTTATATATACGGGGCAGTACGGATGGTGTAATGGTTAAATTACTGCCTCACAGCGCTGAGGTCATGGGTTCTATCCCCACCATGTGTTATATATACGGGGCAGTACGGGTGGTGTAATGGTTAGCATTACTGCCTCACAGCGCTGAGGTCATGGGTTCTATCCCCACCATGTGTTATATATACGGGGCAGTACGGATGGTGTAATGGTTACATTACTGCCTCACAGCGCTTAGGTCATGGGTTCTATCCCCACCATATGTTATATATACGGGGCAGTACGGATGGTGTAATGGTTAGCATTACTGCCTCACAGCGCTGAGGTCATGGGTTCTATCCCCACCATGTGTTATAGATACGGGGCAGTACGGATGGTGTAATGGTTAGCATTACTGCCTCACAGCACTGAGGTCATGGGTTCTATCCCCACCATGTGTTATATATGGGGCAGTACGGACGGTGTAATGGTTAGCATTACTGCCTCACAGCATTGAGGTCATGGGCTCGATTCCCACCATGTGTTAGGGCAGTACGGATGGTGTAATGGTTACTGCCTCACAGTGCTGGGGTCATGGGTTCTATCCCCACCATGTGCTATATATACGGGGCAGTACGGATGGTGTAATGGTTAGCATTACTGCGTCACAGTGCTGAGGTCATGGGTTCTATCCCCACCATGTGTTATATATACAGGGCAGTACGGATGGTGTAATGGTTAGCATTACTGTCTCACAGCACTGAGGTCATGGGTTCGATTCCCGCCATGGCTCTAACTGTGCAGAGTTTGTATATTCTCACCGTACTTGCGTGGCTTTCCTCTGGGTACTCCGGTTTCCTCCCACAATCCAAAAATATACTGATAGGCTAAGTAGCTCCCAACAAAATTAACCCTAGTATGTCTGTGTGCGTGAACATGTGGTAGGGAATATAGATTGTAGGCTCCACTAGTGCAGGGACTGATGTGAATGTTCAAATATTCTCTGTAAAGCGCTGCGGAATATGTGTGCGCTATGTAAGAAACTGCTAATGATGATAATAATAATAATAATAATAATAATAATAATAATAATAATAATATAATAGGGGCTGATGGCTCAAAATGTATGAGATACACCAGAGAGTACAGGGAGGAGACTGGTCAGATCTCTGGGCTGGTAACACACAGTGACATGATGTGAGGGGGAGAGCAGGAGTATAATAGGGGCTGATGGCTCCTGATGTATGAGATACACCAGAGAGTGCGGGGAGGAGACTGGTCAGATCTCTGGGCTGGTAACACACAGTGACATGATGTGAGGGGGGAGAGCAGGAGTATAATAGGGGCTGATGGCTCCTGATGTATGAGATACACCAGACAGTGTGGGGAGGAGACTGGTCAGATCTCTGTGCTGGTAACACACAGTGACATGATGTGAGGGGGAGAGCAGGAGTATAATAGGGGCTGATGGCTCCTGATGTATGAGATACCCCAGAGAGTGCGGGGAGGAGACTGGTCAGATCTCTGGGCTGGTAACACACAGTGACATGATGTGAGGGGGAGAGCAGGAGTATAATAGGGGCTGATGGCTCCTGATGTATGAGATACACCAGAGAGTGCGGGGAGGAGACTGGTCAGATCTCTGGGCTGGTAACACACAGTGACATGATGTGAGGGGGAGAGCAGGAGTATAATAGGGGCTGATGGCTCCTGATGTATGAGATACACCAGAGAGTACAGGGAGGAGACTGGCCAGATCTCTGGGCTGGTAACACACAGTGACGTGATGTGAGGGGGGAGAGCAGGAGTATAATAGGTGCTGATGGCTCCTGATGTATGAGATACACCAGAGAGTGCAGGGAGGAGACTGGTCAGATCTCTGGGCTGGTAACACACAGTGACATGATGTGAGGGGGAGAGCAGGAGTATAATAGGGGCTGATGGCTGCTGATGTATGAGATACACCAGAGAGTGCGGGGAGGAGACTGGTCAGATCTCTGGGCTGGTAACACACAGTTACATGATGTGAGGGGAGAGCAGGAGTATAATAGGGGCTGATGGCTGCTGATGTATGAGATACACCAGAGAGTGTGGGGAGGAGACTGGTCAGATCTCTGGGCTGGTAACACACAGTTACATGATGTGAGGGGAGAGCAGGAGTATAATAGGGGCTGATGGCTGCTGATGTATGAGATACACCAGAGAGTGCGGGGAGGAGACTGGTCAGATCTCTGGGCTGGTAACACACAGTTACATGATGTGAGGGGAGAGCAGGAGTATAATAGGGGCTGATGGCTGCTGATGTAGGAGATACACCAGAGAGTGCGGGGAGGAGACTGGTCAGATCTCTGGGATGGTAACACACAGTGACATGATGTAAGGGGGAGAGCAGGAGTATAATAGGGGCTGATGGATCCTGATGTATGAGATACACCAGAGAGTGCGGGGAGGAGACTGGTCAGATCTCTGGGCTGGTAACACACAGTGACATTATGTGAGGGGGGTGAGCAGGAGCATAATAGGGGCTGATGGCTCCTTATGTATGAGATACACCAGAGAGTGCGGGGAGGAGACTGGTCAGATCTCTGGGCTGGTAACACACAGTGACATGATGTGAGGGCGAGAGCAGGAGTATAATAGGGGCTGATGGCTCCTGATGTATGAGATACACCAGAGAGTGTGGGGAGGAGACTGGTCAGATCTCTGGGCTGGTAACACACAGTGACATGATGTGAGGGGGAGAGCAGGAGTATAATAGGGGCTGATGGCACCTGATGTATGAGATACACCAGAGAGTGCAGGGAGGAGACTGGTCAGATCTCTGGGCTGGTAACACAGTGACATGATGTGAGGGGGAGAGCAGGAGTATAATAGGGGCTGATGGCTCCTGATGTATGATATACACCAGAGAGTGCAGGGAGGAGACTGGTGAGATGTCTGGGCTGGTAACACACAGTGACATGATGTGAGGGGGAGAGCAGGAGTATAATAGGGGCTGATGGCTCCTGATGTATGAGATACACCAGAGAGTGCGGGGAAGAGACTGGTCAGATCTCTGGGCTGGTAACACACAGTGACATGATGTGAGGGGGAGAGCAGGAGTTTAATAGGGGCTGATGGCTGATGATGTATGAGATACACCAGAGAGTGCAGGTAGAAGACTAGTCAGATCTCTAGGCTGGGCAGTGAGCGTAGATGGTCATTTGGTTTTGAGTAACTTAAAAAAATAATGCCCTCCTTGTCAGCCACCTGCATCAAAATGGCCTCAGGAGATGCAGGGATGATTATTATTTTCTGGAAGCACCAAGGAGACCACCACTCAGTGGGCAGGGCACTGCTGCCTGGGGACCTTGTTTCTCTTCCTCTGGTGATTTGTGGTCTCCCAGCAGAAGTCTTGCATGTAATTATTCCCCACTAGAGTACTGCCAGCACCACAGGAGTGGTAACCTGTCTATGTGGTCTCCAGCACCTCAGCTGTGGTCACCTGTCCATGTGGTCTCCAGCACCTCAGGTGTGGTCACCTGTCCATGTCGTCTTCAGCACCACAGGTCTGGTCACCTATCCATGTGGTGTCCAGCACCAGAGGAGTGGTCACCTGTCCATGTGGTCTCCAGCACCACAGTTGTGGTTACCTGTCCATGTGGTCCCCATCACCTCAGGTGTGGTCACCTGTCCATGTGGTCCTCAGCACCACAGGTGTGGTCACCTCTTCATGTGGTCTTCAGCAGCACAGGTGTGGTCACCTGTCCATGTGGTCTTCAGCACCACAGGTCTGGTCATCTGTCCATGTGGTATCCAGCACCACAGGAGTGGTCACCGCTTCATGTTGTCTCCAGCACCACAGGTGTGTTCACTTGTCCATGTGGTCCCCAGCACCTCAGGTGTGGTCACCTGTCCATGTTGTCTCCAGCCTCAGGTGTGGTCACCTGTCCATGTGGTCCCCAGCACCACAGTTGTGGTCACCTGTCCATGTGGTCTCCAGCACCTCAGGTGTGGTCACCTGTCCATGTCGTCTTCAGCACCACAGGTCTGGTCACCTATCCATGTGGTGTCCAGCACCAGAGGAGTGGTCACCTGTCCATGTGGTCTCCAGCACCACAGTTGTGGTTACCTGTCCATGTGGTCCCCATCACCTCAGGTGTGGTCACCTGTCCATGTGGTCCTCAGCACCACAGGTGTGGTCACCTCTTCATGTGGTCTTCAGCAGCACAGGTGTGGTCACCTGTCCATGTGGTCTTCAGCACCACAGGTCTGGTCATCTGTCCATGTGGTATCCAGCACCACAGGAGTGGTCACCGCTTCATGTTGTCTCCAGCACCACAGGTGTGTTCACTTGTCCATGTGGTCCCCAGCACCACAGGTGTGGTCACCGGTCCATGTGGTGTCCAGAACCTCAGGTGTGGTCACCTGTCCATGTGGTCTCCAGCACCTCAGCTGTGGTCACCTGTCCATGTGGTCTCCAGGACCTCAGGTGTGGTCACCTGTCCATGTCGTCTTCAGCACCACAGGTCTGATCACCTGTCCATGTGGTGTCCAGCACCAGAGGAGTGGTCACCTGTCCATGTGGTCTCCAGCACCACAGTTGTGGTTACCTGTCCATGTGGTCCCCATCACCTCAGGTGTGGTCACCTGTCCATGTGGTCCCCAACACCTCAGGTGTGGTCACCTCTTCATGTGGTCTTCAGCACCACAGGTCTGTCATCTGTCCATGTGGTATCCAGCACCACAGGAGTGGTCACCTCTTCATGTTGTCTCTAGTACCACAGGTGTGGTCACCTGTCCATGTGGTCCCCAGCACCTCAGGTGTGGTCACCTGTCCATGTGGTCCCCAGCACCTCAGGTGTGGTCACCTGTCCATGTTGTCTCCAGCCTCAGGTCTGGTCACCTGTCCATGTGGTATCCAGCACCACAGGAGTGGTCACCTCTTCATGTTGTCTCAAGCACCACAGGTGTGGTCACCTGTCCATGTGGTCCCCAGCACCTCAGGTGTGGTCACCTGTCCATGTTGTCTCCAGCCTCAGGTCTGGTCACCTGTCCATGTGGTCCCCAGCACCACAGTTGTGGTCACCTATCCATGTGGTCCCCAGCACCACAGGTGTGGTCACCGGTCCATGTGGTGTCCAGAACCTCAGGTGTGGTCACCTGTCCATGTGGTCTCCAACACCTCAGGTGTGGTCGCCTGTCCGTGTGGTCGCCAGAACCACAGGTGTTGTCGCCTGTCCGTTTGGTCCCCAGCACCTCAGGTCTGGTCACCTGTCCAAGTTGTCTCCAGCACCACAGGTGTGGTCACCTGTCCATGTGGTCCCCAGCACCTAAGGTGTGGTCACCTGTCCATGTGGTCCCCAGCCTCAGGTGTGGTCACCTGTCCATGTGTTCCCCAACACCTCAGGTGTGGTCACCTGTCCATGTGGTCTCCAGAACCTTAGGTGTGGTCACCTGTCCATGTGGTCTCCAGCCTCAGGTGTGGTCACCTGTCCATGTGGTCTCCAGACTCAGGTGCGGTCGTCTATCCATGTGGTCTTCAGCACCACAGGTCTGATCACCTGTCCATCTGGTATCCAGCACCAAAGGAGTGGTCACCTGTCCATCTAGTCTCCAGCACCCCTAGGTGTGGTCACCTGTCCATGTGGTCCCCAGCACCTCAGGTGTGGTCACCTGTCCACGTGGTCACCTGTCCATGTGATCTCCAGCCTCAGGTGTGGTCACCTGTCCATGTGGTCTCCAGCAGCTCAACTGTGGTTACCTGTCCATGTGGTCTCCAGCACCACAGGTCTGATCACCTGTCCATTTGGTATCCAGCACCACAGAAGTGGTCACCTGCCCATGTGGTCTCCAGCACCTCAGGTGTGGTCACCTGTCCATGTGGTCTCCAGCACCACAGGTGTGGTCACCTGTCCATGTGGTCTCCAGCACCTCAGGTGTGGTCACCTGTCCATGTGGTCTCCAGCACCACAGGTGTGGTCGCCTGTCCATGTGGTCTTCAGCATCACAGGTGTGGTCACCTGTCCATGTGGTCTCCAGCACCATAGGTGTGGTCACCTGTCCATGTGGTCTCCAGCACCTCAGGTGTGGTCACCTGTCCATGTGGTCTCCAGCACCTCAGGTGTGGTCACCTGTCCATGTGGTCTCCAGCCTCAGGTGTAGTCACCTTTCCATGTGGTCTCCAGCACCACAGGTGTGGTCACCTGTCCATGTGGTCTCCAGCACCATAGGTGTGGTCACCTGTCCATGTGGTCTCCAGCACCTCAGGTGTGGTCACCTGTCCATGTGGTCTCCAGCACCTCAGGTGTGGTCACCTGTCCATGTGGTCTCCAGCCTCAGGTGTGGTCACCTTTCCATGTGGTCTCCAGCACCACAGGTGTGGTCACCTGTCCATGTGGTCTCCAGCACCACAGGTGTGGTCGCCTGTCCATGTGGTCTCCAGCCTCAGGTGTGGTCGCCTGTCCATGTGGTCTCCAGCACCACAGGTGTGGTCGCCTGTCCATGTGGTCTCCAGCCTCAGGTGTGGTCACCTGTCCATGTGGTCTCCAGCACCACAGAAGTGGTCACCTGCCCATGTGGTCTCCAGCCTCAGGTGTGGTCACCTGTCCATGTGGTCTCCAGCACCACAGGTGTGGTCGCCTGTCCATGTGGTCTCCAGCACCACAGGTGTGGTCGCCTGTCCATGTGGTCTCCAGCCTCAGGTGTGGTCGCCTGTCCATGTGGTCTCCAGCACCACAGGTGTGGTCGCCTGTCCATGTGGTCTCCAGCCTCAGGTGTGGTCACCTGTCCATGTGGTCCCCAGCACCTCAGGTGTGGTCACCTGTCCATGTCGTCTTCAGCACCACAGGTCTGGTCACCTATCCATGTGGTGTCCAGCACCAGAGGAGTGGTCACCTGTCCATGTGGTCTTCAGCACCACAGGTCTGGTCACCTGTCCATGTGGTCCCCAGCACCATGCAGTGATCACTTTCTCTGTCCAATAGGGACATTGTCATATAAGAACACATGGCCAATAGCTTGTGTACAAATAGATGTTTGGGGGTCTGCTTAGGCAATGGAGCCATTGTGTACATTTGCCTTACCGATAACCCATACATGTAGAACATCCAACTAACATCTACATGTGCTGCCGGAGAACATTTCTCTACAAGCACAATTCCTGGTAACTGTGACACCATTGACTAGAGTGAAGCCATCTTGAGCTGAATAACAATACATTCCAGTGAACCCCGTATTCCTTTATACAGCCAAACAGAAATAAGAAACCCACAGATACAATTGGTATAGTTAGAACAGGACCACCTCAGCTATGATCCAAGTCTGTTCTTCTGTGTGAGAAGCCCATGGATGGACAATTAATACACGTACTGCGAGTTGTTCCTATAACAATCTATCTTCCTTCAGACAGGTCTTCTGTCGCCCACTTACAGACATAATACCCCAGACTAGGGATGGCCATCGATGATTCACAATCATCGATGGTTCATGGCCGATGTCGAATACTTTTGCTATTGATGGGGGAGGACTAGACGTTTTCCCTCCTTTGAAGGCACAGCAAAACGGATGCTTTGTTTTCTTTTCCCCCAAAGTGCTTTGAAACGGAGCCCAGACCACCCATGAAGCCCCCCCCCCCACCCCAAACATTCTGATCCAGTCAGTCTAAGAAAATTGATGACCATCGATAGATAAAACAATCCATTGCATCATTTATAACTTTTGATGTCTGGTTGCAGTATCACCATCGATGGTAACTGCACCAATGGCCATCCCTACCCCAAATATGGAAGACTAGACCCTTTCCCTCTGAGATAACACTTATCGGTCAGTCTACACAGCTGTCTACACTCCCTACTTACTATAGCTCTCCCCACTGGGTCACAGAGGAGGGACAGCCTCTCACTGAGAGACTATCTCTGACTGGCGCCTGGGTGCCTGTGGCTGGAGAATCACTGACATCATTAAACGTACATACACACAAAACAAGCATATACGCCATATATTATATATATATATAGCACCAATGTATCACTAATCATCCTCCACACACACAGCTAGGAACCCCAGACCGGAGCCCTCTGCAGCGGGACACCTCCGGAGCCTGGGACACACGACTTCCGGTCTGTGCGTTCCACAGTACTTCTGCGTTTCATCACACTTCAAGCTTGTACGTCGCACACCTCATTCAGATTCTGCGTTCCACTCCAGTTCCGGATGTCACATGACAACCGGCCTAATCCCCGCCCTCTGTGCCACATAACAACATCCGGGTCATTGTGAGAAAGCGCGGAGAAGAGACATTTGGTAATTGAACAGGGGGAGCAGCCTGTGGTGTCTTATTACTAGTATTATACCGGGAGAGCAGCATAAGGTTTCCTATTATTACTACTATACAGGGGAGAAGCCTGTGGTGTCCTGCTATTATCATACAGGAGGGCAGCATGTGGTGTCCTGCTATTATTATTATTACTATTATACAGGGGGAGCAGCCTTTGGTGTCCTAATATTACTACTATACTGGGGGAGCAGCCTGTGGTGTCCTGCTATTATCATACAGGAGGGCAGCATGTGGTGTCCTGCTATTATTATTACTATTATACAGGGGTAGCAGCCTTTGGTGTCCTAATATTACTACTATTCTGGGGGAGCAGCCTGTGGTGTCCTGTAATTATTATACAAGGGGAGCAGCCTGTGGAGTCCTGCTATTATTATTATTATTATACAGGGAGAGCAGCCTGTAGTGTCCTGTTATTATTATACAGGGGGAGCAGCATGTGGTGTCCTGCTATTATTATTATTATTATAATACAGGGGGAGCAGCATTTCTTATTCTGTTGTTGTTATTATCATTATTATACAGGAGAGTAGCCTGTGGTGTCCTGCTATTATACAGAAGGAGAAGCATTTGGTGTCCTGCTATTATTATTATTATACAGGGGTAGCAGCCTTTGTTATCCTGTTGTTATTATCATTATTATACAGGGGAGTAGCCTGCAGTGTTTTGTTGTTGTTATTAATAATATACAGGGGGAGCAGCCTGCGGTGTCCTGTTATAATTATACAGAGGGAGCAGCCTGTGGTGTCCTGTTGTTGTTGTTATTATACAGGGGGAGCAGCCGGTGGTGTTCTGTTATTATTACTATACATAGGGAGCAGCCGGTGGTGTCCTGTTGTTATTATTATTATACAGGGGTAGCATCCTGTGGTGTCCTATTATTATAATTATTATTATACAGGGGGAGCAGCCTGTGGTGTCCTGTTATTATTATACAGGGGGCGTAGCCTGTAGTGTACTGTTATTATCATACTGGGGGAGCAGCTGGTGGTGTCCTGTTGTTATTATTATTATACAGGTGGAGCAGCCTGTGGTGTCCTATTATTATTATTGTACAGGAGGAGCAGCCTGTGGCTTCCTAGTATTATTATTATTATACAGTGGGAGCAGTCTGTGGTGTCCTGTTATTATTATACAGGGGGAGCAGCCTGTGGTGTCCTGTATTATTATACAGGGGGAGCAGCCTGTGGTGTCCTGTATTATTATACAGGGGGAGCAGCCTGTGGTGTCCTGTTGTTATTATACAGGGGGAGCAGCCTGAGGTGTCCTGTTGTTATTATACAGGGGGAGCAGCCTGAGGTGTCCTGTTGTTATTATACAGGGGGAGCAGCCTGAGGTGTCCTGTTATTATTATTATACAGGGGGAGCAGCCTGAGGTGTCCTGTTATTATTATTATACAGGGGGAGCAGCCTGAGGTGTCCTGTTATTATTATTATTATACAGGGGGAGCAGCCTGAGGTGTCCTGTTATTATTATACAGGGGGAGCAGCCTGAGGTGTCCTGTTATTATTATACAGGGGGAGCAGCCTGAGGTGTCCTGTTATTATTATACAGGGGGAGCAGCTTATGGTGTCCTTTTATTATTATACAGAGGGAGCAGCCGGTGGTGTCCTGTTATTATTATTATACAAGGGGAGCAAGCTGTGGTGTATTGTTATTACTATTATACAGGGGGAGCAGCCTGTGGTGTCTTGTTATTACTATTTAACAGGGGGAGCAACCTGTAGTGTCCTATTATTATACAGGGGGAGAAGGCTATGGTGTCTTGTTTTTACTATTATACAGGGGGGGCAGCCTATGGTGTCATGTTGTTGTTGTTGCTGCTGCTGTTGTTATTAATATAATACAGGAGGTGCAGATTATAGTGTCCCATTACTAGGATACAGAGGGAGCAGTCTGTAGTGTCCTGTTATTAGTATTTATACAGGGGGAGCAGCCTGCGGTTTCCTGTTGTTATACAGGTGGAGCAGCCTGTGGTGTCCTGTTAATAATAATATTATACAGGGGGACTTACTGTTGACTCCGTGTTACATATCTGTGTTACATATTCTCTCTGTAACATGTTATATGTATTATATTTATTCCTAGGCGCTCCAGCTGTGAGGAACCAGAGTCTTAATTACACGTCACACGTTCTGTATTCTCACTGATTCCCTGAGGATGGAGACGGACAGGAGTCCCAGGACTGAGAAGATAATAACTATCACCCTGGAGATCATCTACCTGCTGACCGGGGAGGTGACAGTGACATCACTTATATCTATAGTAATAATACAGGGATGTGACCAGGGAGGTGACAGTGACATCACTTATATCTATAGTAATAATACAGGGACGTGACCAGGGAGGTGACAGTGACATCACTTATATCTATAGTAATTATACAGGGACGTGACCGGGGAGGTGACAGTGACATCACTTATATCTATAGTAATAATACAGGGACGTGACCGGGGAGGTGACATCACTTATATCTATAGTAATAATACAGGGACGTGACCGGGGAGGTGACAGTGACCACTTATATCTATAGTAATAACACAGGGACGTGACCAGGGAGGTGACAGTGACATCACTTATATCTATAGTAGTAATACAGGGTGGTGACCGGGGAGGTGATAGTGACATCACTTGTATCTATAGTAATAATACAGGGATGTGACCGGGGAGGTGACAGTGACATCACTTATATCTATAGTAATAATACAGGGACGTGCCGGAGAGGTGCCAGTGACATCACTTATATCTATTGTAATAATACAGGGACGTGACCGGGGAGGTGACAGTGACATCACTTATATCTATAGTAATAATACAGGGTGGTGACCGGGGAGGTGATAGTGACATCACTTGTATCTATAGTAATAATACAGGAATGTGACCGGGGAGGTGACAGTGACATCACTTATATCTATAGTAATAACACAGGGACGTGACCAGGGAGGTGACAGTGACATCACTTATATCTATAGTAGTAATACAGGGTGGTGACCGGGGAGGTGATAGTGACATCACTTGTATCTATAGTAATAATACAGGGATGTGACCGGGGAGGTGACAGTGACATCACTTATATCTATAGTAATAATACAGGGACGTGCCGGAGAGGTGCCAGTGACATCACTTATATCTATTGTAATAATACAGGGACGTGACCGGGGAGGTGACAGTGACATCACTTATATCTATAGTAATAATACAGGGTGGTGACCGGGGAGGTGATAGTGACATCACTTGTATCTATAGTAATAATACAGGAATGTGACCGGGGAGGTGACAGTGACATCACTTATATCTATAGTAATAATACAGGGACGTGACCGGGGAGGTGACATCACTTATATCTATAGTAATAATACAGGGACGTGACCGGGGAGGTGACATCACTTATATCTATAGTAATAATACAGGGATGTGACCGGGGAGGTGACAGTGACATCACTTATATCTATAGTAATAATACAGGGACGTAACTGGGGAGGTGACATCACTTATATCTATAGTAATAATACAGGGATGTGACCGGGGAGGTGACTGTGACATCACTTATATCTATAGTAATAACACAGGGACGTGACCAGGGAGGTGACAGTGACATCACTTATATCTATAGTAGTAATACAGGGTGGTGACCGGGGAGGTGATAGTGACATCACTTGTATCTATAGTAATAATACAGGGATGTGACCGGGGAGGTGACAGTGACATCACTTATATCTATAGTAATAATACAGGGACGTGCCAGAGAGGTGCCAGTGACATCACTTATATCTATTGTAATAATACAGGGACGTGACCGGGGAGGTGACAGTGACATCACTTATATCTATAGTAATAATACAGGGTGGTGACCGGGGAGGTGATAGTGACATCACTTGTATCTATAGTAATAATACAGGAATGTGACCGGGGAGGTGACAGTGACATCACTTATATCTATAGTAATAACACAGGTACGTGACCAGGGAGGTGACAGTGACATCACTTATATCTATAGTAGTAATACAGGGTGGTGACCGGGGAGGTGATAGTGACATCACTTGTATCTATAGTAATAATACAGGGATGTGACCGGGGAGGTGACAGTGACATCACTTATATCTATAGTAATAATACAGGGACGTGCCGGAGAGGTGCCAGTGACATCACTTATATCTATTGTAATAATACAGGGACGTGACCGGGGAGGTGACAGTGACATCACTTATATCTATAGTAATAATACAGGGTGGTGACCGGGGAGGTGATAGTGACATCACTTGTATCTATAGTAATAATACAGGAATGTGACCGGGGAGGTGACAGTGACATCACTTATATCTATAGTAATAATACAGGGACGTGACCGGGGAGGTGACAGTGACATCACTTATATCTATATTAATAATACAGGGAGGTGACTGGGGAGGTGAGGGGGATCTGGGATTGTATATAATGATATATGGTCTTTCCCCCAATACACAGGGTTACACAGTAGTGAAGAAGACATCCGGTGAGTGTGAGACACCCAGCAGCCGTCCCCGTGTGTCAGGAGGACTGAGCAGGACCCAGAGCCCCATCACGGTGCCTCCACCTCACTCACTGATAAATAAGAGGCACAATGAGCAGAAGATCCTGGAACTCACCAACAAGATCATTCAGCTGCTGACTGGAGAGGTGACTGCTGGGAATGGGACATTATACAGTAACACCGGGGGGATGTGACCGGAGAGGTGACTGCTGGGAATAGGACGTTATACAGTAACACCGGGGGATGTGACCTGAGAGGCAACTGCCGGGAATGGGACATTATACAGTAACACCGGGGGATGTGACCGGAGAGGTGACTGCTGGGAATGGGACGTTATACAGTAACACCGGGGGATGTGGCCGGAGAGGTGACTGCGGGGAATGGGACGTTATGCAGTAACACCGGGGGATGTGACAGGAGAGGTTACTGCTGGGAATGGGACGTTATACAGTAACATCGGGGGATGTGACAGGAGAAGTGACTGCTGGGAATGGGACGTTATACAGTAACACCGGGGGATGTGACCGGAGAGCTGACTGCTGGGAATGGGACGTTATACAGTAACACCGGGGATGTGACCGGAGAGGTGACTGCTGGGAATGGGACGTTATACAGTAACACCGGGAGATGTGACCGGAGAGGTGATTGCTGGGAATGGGACGTTATACAGTAACACCGGGGGATGTGACCGGAAAGATGACTGCTGGGAATGGGACATTATACAGTTACACCGAGGGATGTGACCGGAGAGGTGACTGCTGGGAATGGGACGTTATACAGTAACACCGGGAGATGTGACCGGAGAGGTGATTGCTGGGAATGGGACGTTATACAGTAACACTGGGGAATGTGACCGGAGAGGTCACTGCTGGGAATGGGACGTTATACAGTAACATCGGGGATGTGTCTGGTTGATGACTGTATCATTGTGTGTGTCAGGTGCCTATAAGGTGTCAGGATGTCACTGTCTATCTCTCCATGCAGGACGGGGAGTATATAGAGGAATACAGGGACGTGATGGTGGAGAATCACCGGCCCCTCACATCACTGGGTAAGAGGAGACATTTATTGTACAGAGGAGAGCAGTTATGGGGGTCCCCTATATACACCCAGAATCTGATAATCACATATATACCATGTCCTCAGTCACTGCGTGTCTCCTACAGATGGGCCCAGTAACAGAGATACCCCAGAGAGATGTCCCCGTCCTCTGTATTCCCAGGATAATCACATATATACCATGTCCTCAGTCACTGTGTGTCTCCTACAGATGGGCCCAGTAACAGAGATACCCCAGAGAGATGTCCCCGTTCCTCTGTATTCCCAGGATAATCACATATATACCATGTCCTCAGTCACTGTGTGTCTCCTACAGATGGGCCCAGTAACAGGAATACCCCAGAGAGATGCCCCCGTCCTCTGTATTCCCAGGATAATCACATATATACCATGTCCTCAGTCACTGCGTGTCTCCTACAGATGGGCCCAGTAACAGAGATACCCCAGAGAGATGTCCCCGTCCTCTGTATTCCCAGGATAATCACATATATACCATGTACTCAGTCACTGCGTGTCTCCTACAGATGGGCCCAGTAACAGGAATACCCCAGAGAGATGTCCTCCTCCTCTGTATTCCCAGGACTCTATGGAGGAGAAACACAGGACCCCACAGGAGGATCAGGTAGGTGGGATTTGGGGCCCTCCAATATACCAAAGTGACTGTCACAATACGATCTATACAGAAGCTGTGTGATATACACTGATATGTTAATTAATATAATTGTACACCATTAAAAGTGTTATTTCTTTTGGTGGGTTATTTAGAGAGAACATTTGATTGATAAAAAGGCACTTAATGTACAGGAAGAGGAAGAGACAGAAGTGACTGATGTGAAGGCTGAAGATACAGAGGGAGAAGAAGAGACGGAGATGAGGGGTGACCAGCGGTGTAAGGAGAAGAAAATCCCTACAGATATCAGCACAGGTGAGTAATACACACTTATTATAGAAAAGTCACACATTCTCCTTACTTAGTCACTTAACCCTAACCCTACACCCTCATCTGCCAGTACAGACCTATGAGGGAAATATATCTGTCCAGTAGGGGGAATCAGGAGCAATCAGCCCCTATTATACTCCTGCTCTCCCCCTCACATTATGTCACTGTGTGTTACCAGCCCAGAGATCTGACCAGTCTCCTCCCCGCACTCTCTGGTGTATCTTATACATCAGGTGCCATCAGCCCCTATTATACTCCTGCTCTCCCCCTCACATCATGTCACTGTGTGTTACCAGCCCAGAGATCTGACCAGTCTCCTCCCCGCACTCTCTGGTGTATCTCATGCATCAGGAGCCATCATCCCCTATTATACTCCTGCTCTCCCCCTCACATCATGTCACTGTGTGTTACCAGCCCAGAGATCTGACCAGTCTCCTCCCCGCACTCTCTGGTGTATCTCGTACATCAGGAGCCATCAGCCCCTATTACACTCCTGCTCTCCCCCTCACATCATGTCACTGTGTGTTACCAGCCCAGAGATCTGACCAGTCTCCTTCCCGCACTCTCTGGTGTATCTCATACATCAGGAGCCATCAGCCCCTATTATACTCCTGCTCTCCCCCTCACATCATGTCACTGTGTGTTACCAGCCCAGAGATCTGACCAGTCTACTCCCCGCACTCTCTGGTGTATCTCATACATCAGCAGCCATCAGCCCCTATTATACTCCTGCTCTCCCCCTCACATCATGTCACTGTGTGTTACCAGCCCAGAGATCTGACCAGTCTACTCCCCGCACTCTCTGGTGTATCTCATACATCAGCAGCCATCAGCCCCTATTATACTCCTGCTCTCCCCCTCACATCATGTCACTGTGTGTTACCAGCCCAGAGATCTGACCAGTCTCCTCCCCGCACTCTCTGGTGTATCTCATACATCAGGAGCCATCAGCCCCTATTATACTCCTGCTCTCCCCCTCACATCATGTCACTGTGTGTTACCAGCCCAGAGATCTGACCAGTCTCCTCCCCGCACTCTCTGGTGTATCTCATACATCAGGTGCCATCAGCCCCTATTATACTCCTGCTCTCCCCTTCACATCATGTCACTGTGTGTTACCAGACCAGAGATCTGACCAGTCTCCTCCCCACACTCTCTGGTGTATCTCATACATCAGGAGTCATCAGCCCCTATTATACTCCTGCTCTCCCCCTCACATCATGTCACTGTGTGTTACCAGCCCAGAGATCTGACCAGTCTACTCCCCGCACTCTCTGGTGTATCTCATACATCAGGAGCCATCAGCCCCTATTATACTCCTGCTCTCCCCCTTACATCATGTCACTGTGTGTTACCAGCCCAGAGATCTGACCAGTCTCCTCCCCGCACTCTCTGCTGTATCTCATACATCAGGAGTCATCAGCCCCTATTATACTCCTGCTCTCCCCCTCACATCATGTCACTGTGTGTTACCAGCCCAGAGATCTGACCAGTCTCCTCCCCACACTCTCTGGTGTATCTCATACATCAGGAGCCATCAGCCCTATTATACTCCTGCTCTCCCCCTCACATCATGTCACTGTGTGTTACCAGCCCAGAGATCTGACCAGTCTCCTCCCCGCACTCTCTGGTGTATCTCATACATCAGGAGCCATCAGCCCCTATTATACTCCTACTCTCCCCCTCACATCATGTCACTGTGTGTTACCAGCCCAGAGATCTGACCAGTCTACTCCCCGCACTCTCTGGTGTATCTCATACATCAGCAGCCATCAGCCCCTATTATACTCCTGCTCTCCCCCTCACATCATGTCACTGTGTGTTACCAGCCCAGAGATCTGACCAGTCTCCTCCCCGCACTCTCTGGTGTATCTCATACATCAGCAGCCATCAGCCACTATTATACTCCTGCTCTCCCCCTCACATCATGTCACTGTGTGTTACCAGCCCAGAGATCTGACCAGTCTCCTCCCCACACTCTCTGGTGTATCTCATACATCAGGTGCCATCAGCCCCTATTATACTCCTGCTCTCCCCTTCACATCATGTCACTGTGTGTTACCAGACCAGAGATCTGACCAGTCTACTCCCTGCACTCTCTGGTGTATCTCGTACATCAGGAGCCATCAGCCCCTATTATACTCCTGCTCTCCCCCTCACATCATGTCACTGTGTGTTACCAGCCCAGAGATCTGACCAGTCTCCTCCCCGCACTCTCTGCTGTATCTCATACATCAGGAGCCATCAGCCCCTATTATACTCCTGCTCTCCTCCTCACATCATGTCACTGTGTGTTACCAGCCCAGAGATCTGACCAGTCTCCTCCACACACTCTCTGGTGTATCTCATACATCAGGTGCCATCAGCCCCTATTATACTCCTGGTCTCCCCCTCACATCATGTCACTGTGTGTTACCAGCCCAGAGATCTGACCAGTCTCCTCCCCGCACTCTCTGGTGTATCTCATACATCAGGAGCCGTCAGCCCCTGTTATACTCCTGCTCTCCCCCTCACATCATGTCACTGTGTGTTACCAGCCCAGAGATCTGACCATTCTCCTCCCCGCACTCTCTGGTGTATCTCATACATCAGGAGCCATCAGCCCCTATTATACTCCTGCTCTCCCCCTCACATCATGTCACTGTGTTACCAGCCCAGAGATCTGACCAGTCTCCTCCCCGCACTCTCTGGTGTATCTCATACATCAGGAACCATCAGCCCCTATTATACTCCTGCTCTCCCCCTCACATCATGTCACTGTGTGCTACCAGCCCAGAGATCTGACCAGTCTCCTCCCCGCACTCTCTGGTGTATCTCATACATCAGGAGCCATCAGCCCCTATTATACTCCTGCTCTCCCCCTCACATCATGTCACTGTGTTACCAGCCCAGAGATCTGACCAGTCTCCTCCCCGCACTCTCTGGTGTATCTCATACATCAGGAACCATCAGCCCCTATTATACTCCTGCTTTCCCTCTCACATCATGTCACTGTGTTACCAGCCCAGAGATCTGACCAGTCTCCTCCCCGCACTCTCTGGTGTATCTCATACATCAGGAGCCATCAGCCCCTATTATACTCCTGCTCTCCCCCTCACATCATGTCACTGTGTGTTACCAGCCCAGAGATCTGACCAGTCTCCTCCCCGCACTCTCTGGTGTATCTCATACATCAGGTGCCATCAGCCCCTATTATACTCCTGCTCTCCCCCTCACATCATGTCACTGTGTGTTACCAGCCCAGAGATCTGACCAGTCTCCTCCCCGCACTCTCTGGTGTATCTCATACATCAGGTGCCATCAGCCCCTATTATACTCCTGCTCTCCCCCTCACATCATGTCACTGTGTGTTACCAGCCCAGAGATCTGACCAGTCTCCTCCCCGCACTCTCTGGTGTATCTCATACATCAGGTGCCATCAGCCCCTATTATACTCCTGCTCTCCCCCTCACATCATGTCACTGTGTGTTACCAGCCCAGAGATCTGACCAGTCTCCTCCCCGCACTCTCTGGTGTATCTCATACATCAGGAGCCATCAGCCCCTATTATACTCCTGCTCACCCCTCACATCATGTCACTGTGTGTTACCAGCCCAGAGATCTGACCAGTCTCCTCCCTGCACTGTCTGGTGTATCTCATACATCAGCAGCCATCAGCCCCTATTATACTCCTGCTCTCCCCCTCACATCATGTCACTGTGTGTTACCAGCCCAGAGATCTGACCAGTCTCCTCCCCGCACTCTCTGGTGTATCTCATACATCAGGTGCCATCAGCCCCTATTATACTCCTGCTCTCCCCCTCACATCATGTCACTGTGTGTTACCAGCCCAGAGATCTGACCAGTCTCCTCCCCGCACTCTCTGGTGTATCTCATACATCAGGAGCCATCAGCCCCTATTATACTCCTGCTCACCCCTCACATCATGTCACTGTGTGTTACCAGCCCAGAGATCTGACCAGTCTCCTCCCTGCACTGTCTGGTGTATCTCATACATCAGCAGCCATCAGCCCCTATTATACTCCTGCTCTCCCCCTCACATCATGTCACTGTGTGTTACCAGCCCAGAGATCTGACCAGTCTCCTCCCCGCACTCTCTGGTGTATCTCGTACATCAGGAGCCATCAGCCCCTATTATACTCCTGCTCTCCCCCTCACATCCTGTCACTGTGTGTTACCAGCCCAGAGATCTGACCAGTCTCCTCCCCGCACTATCTGGTATTATTTGCTCCATAGGATATTTATGCTTTATCTGTTAATGTCCTTTCTTCGAGATCCATAGGAGACACAGGGCTGGCACTGGGTAGTAGGATTGGAGGAAGGACCTGGCACTAAACGGGTCAAACTTTTGCCTCCAGGTAGCCCAGGCTCCTACTCCCCTCCACCCCGCCTAAGACAGCCAGCTTTGTGTTTGGTTCCAGCAGGAGCCGGATGCACCTTAATAATGGGGGCCTCCTTTAAGCAGCCTTATTTACTTTTGTGATTTGTTTATTACTCAGAGTATAAGGTGTCCTGGGGACGCCTGTGCTGTTACTCCTTCACCCTGGTAACTTTGGCCGGTCCCTAGCCAAGAGACTAACAGCCGAAGCTGGATGCTGTGGAAATTCAGGAAAGGCGGCTCTCTGCGCTCCGAAAGCTGCGATCGTCTTCTGCAGCTAGCATCTCCAGTGTGAGGACCGCCGCGTCGGGATTCGCCATTCCCCCGCTGGACCGCCTGGTATAAGAGCGACGGTTGCACAGTGTCAATAGTGGGAATGCCTGGTAGGAACCGGATCCCTGTCACCATTACTGGCGCAGCGCCATGAGGCCATTTCCCTCGGTGATCTTAGTCAGTAGGGGGAGGAGGGATTTCCCCTTCGGCACCTCTCCCGGCCAAATGTCTCTCGTTCCCTCACAGAGGTTTCCCGGCGCTGGCTTCCTCTGCCCTCTGTCCTGCCTGCCTCAGACACGGAGCGGCCATTGCTGCCCAGTCTGGCAGTCTGCAGCGTGCTGAGAGTTGGGGTGTCCCCCATGCACCTCCCCTCCATTATCGGACAGGTCACAGCAGTTTCCCCCCTACCAGCCGCAGGGCTCGGTTTGTAGAGCGGATTTCCCCCTTTGCCCAGAATGGCACTGTAATAATAATCCTGTGGCGATCTTATAAACACAGTGCCGGTGAAGCGACTCAATCGCCGATGTGGCAGAGTCGCCGGAGCGATGCAATCGTTTAGGTTTTGCCTCTGGAGACGATGGACTCCTGTCCCCTGTGTACCCCACCTCCATATTCAGGTGTCAGGTTAGACATTGCTGCTGCTCCTAGGGATGGCTTTCGACCATTAATGATTTGAAAATCATCGATGGTTTATGGCCGATATTGAATACTTTTGCCATTGATGGGGGGAGAACCACATTTTTTTTTATTTTTGTGCCAGGACACTGATCATAGCTCCGCCCCTTGACACCCGCAAATCTCCGCCCCTTTGTTTTCAGTGGCCCATAGGGCCAGTGGAATGATCTGTAAAATGATCGATGGCCGTCCATTTCGTAGTTTAACACTATTGATGGTCAGTTGCACTATTGCCATCGATGTCATCCCTAGCTCCTACCAGGCAGACGTATTGCAGCATGGTGTGGGCCTGTGTGCTGCGTGGGGAGAGGGTTGGTTCAGTACCCTCTGACTTAACCCTTTGTATATGGGTTATCTCCCCCCCCCCCCCCGGCCACACTTAGTGGTTGTTACTATAATTCTCTGCACTGTACCTTTTGGCGCAGGATTTGGCGTACACAGGTCCGGCATTGTGTCTTCCAGGGGTAAGCCCCAGAAGGAGACTGGGGCACCAGTGTTACTGCCATGTACAGTCCGTGTTGCTGGTTTGTCCCCTCAGGATCAGGTGCTGGGTGGCCAGCCTCAACCTCATCTCAGGAGCCGGCGTGGGCAGTGTCTCTGACACAGGTGATGGCGCAGCTGGTATCCTAGCAGTCTGTGGCCCTATTGGGTTCGGCTCCCTCCCTTGCTGGAACCCCTTTGGGTGGGTTCATTGTCTCTCTTTGTTCAGAGCTTACAGCATCATTTACAGGGTGAAGCTGTGCACAGAGGGGGTCCACCTGGGAGACTTTAGTCTGCCAATACCCCATTAGTAAAACATCTCCTGTCCCACATCCAGAAGAACGGACTTCTCCCCCAGTGGTTGCCCGGGTGGCTTTTCACTCCGTATGAATATCCACGCTCCTTCCTAATGCAGCCTCCCTTAGGTGACGACAGGAGGCCGGAGATGTTGTACTACGCCTATATTTATATATGGTCACGTGGGGAGCTATCGCTAGGCCAGCTCGGTGCGCCGCAGGGGGTGCCAAGGCCTTAGGCGAATGGGCGGATGCCATGGCCAGTGTACTTACTGCGGGTACCCCGCGAGAAGAGTGGTTGTCTTTTCTGTTCAGCAGGCATTGCTGTGTTTCGGTGAAGCGCTCAATGATTCTAGCGCTGTAGCTTCACAGATCGCTGCCTCTGCTGTGGGGGCCGGGCCTGTGGCTCTGGGCCTGAGTGGAGATACGGACTCCATTAGGACTACTGCCTTGAGAGGGTTCTGGTTGTTTTGTAGCCACTAGGGGGCCTTGAAGACGGTTTCCTCTGCCCTCTAGGGTTACCCCTGGGTTCCGTACCGCGGCCTCTTGTTCTTTGTGGCCTCAGTTAGGGGTCAGAGTCTCCATGTCTCCATGTCTCAGACGCAGGTTACTCCCTGGTATACCGGTAGCCTGGGCTCTAAGCCCTCATACAAATTTTCCTCAGGAAGGGGTCAGTTACACCTGGGGGACCCACAGACCAGGGTGTATACATCTGAGCAGGTCTGTCCTAGGGTAGATGGTCTTGACCTGACATCCCATAGTAGGCGTGGTTCCCTTGCAGGGGGGTGATGCTAAACGAATGTACAGGATCTCCTGCCGGCTCTGGATCCTCTCTCCCTTTCATGGGGGTGTGGAGTTGTCACCTTTCAGCTAATGTTTCCGAAACGTTGGACTCCACAAGAGTGCCGCCTAGCTGTCATCCTGTTGAAATTGAGGGCGATCTTCAGGGCTCTTTGTCTAGCGAGAATGTTTTCTCAAGGCACCCTATACCTATACTAGTGCAGTACAACACCGCCACATCTGTAGCCTACATAAACCGTCTGGACGCCACTGGATGTCTGTTAACTAGCGGATACCAGCCACAGATTCCGATGGGCGGAGATAAGCGTCCCAGCCTTATCGGCCATCTTCATACCAGGAGCTTTTGGATGGATGTTAGGCTTCCTAAGCCGTCAGTCCCTTTACGCACCTCATCCGGAGGTATCCAGATGCTAGCTCAGAACGGGGGCATACCGGAAATGGTGATCCACAGTTAAGGTGGCCATACATCAGAAAGATATTGTACCCAATCATACAATCTCAACTGATTGTAAGATGGATTGTATGCAGATTGTGTGCACATCTTATGTACATAATCATACAATCAATCAGCAGATGGATTGTATGACTGATTGTAAGATGGATTGTATGCAGATTGTGTGCACATCTTGTGTACACAATCATGCAGTAGATGGATTGTATGATTGATTGTATGATCGATTGTGAGTAGATTGTGTGTCCAAAAACCACCAAGGACTGCCAGGGATTTCAAGGGAAATTGTACACAATCATGAGCGCAATCGATCTTAAGATCGATCTTTCTGATGTATGGCCAGCTTAACAGCCGGGCCAGCTCAGTCAGGGTCCGGGTCCGCACCTGGATCTTCTGTGTCTGGCGGTTACAGCATGGCTATTCGGACTTCCCTGTGGAGAATCGGGGGGTTTCTGGGCCCGTAGGCCGTCTTTGGCTGGGGCGTACTACAGGAGTCAGAGGGGGAGCCTTTCCTGAGGTCCCTCTTTCTATTCTTACAGTCCTAGTTTCTGCTTTGGATATCCTGTTTTCCCGGAAGTTTGCCTTGTTACCTAATGTGAGTAGGTTCTTTCAGGAGGTTCTTCACATTCGTCCACCCTTTGTACCCCTGTGACCACGGGGATCTTTCCTTGGTTGGTTGGATGCTTATAGCGTTCGCCCTTTGACCCTTTAGTTCAGGGGGTCTTCCTTGCTAGGGGAGAGACTGTGTCATTGGCCTTGGCTCGGCGTGTCTCTGCTTCGTCTGCCCTTTCCTGCCGCTCTTCCGTCTTATTATCACCTGGATAGAGCGGTCCCTGGGATCAGGTTGTGTCACTGTGTAAGTGCTATATACATTTCATATCAGCAAAGATATTCCCGACATTTCCGGAGTCTGGATCCTCTTCATAAGAGGCCTCTCTGGATGTGGTCCGGGCCCTCCGGATATATGTGAGACCTACAGGGTCAGTCCGAGATCCATCGGAGACACAGGGCTTCACGAAGATAGAGATATAACAGGTAAGAACATAAATCTCCTTTTCCAAAGCCTCTGATCTTATGCCGTTGCTAATTATTGTTATTTGGCATCGTTACATTGTTGGAAATTTCCTTATATGTATGTTATTCCCAGCAGATGGATGTAGCAGCCCGGATGTGTCGGAGGATCCTCTCGATTCATCCACAGATGATGAAATAGAAGATAACATTATCCAAGTGCAAGTGGAAGAAAAACCTATCGCCCTAGTTACTCATCCAATACTTCATAGTTCATATGTATCGTCTGACCTTTCCGATCATGGGAAATGTTTTCCTGATCACTCTGGTATTGATAGATCTGTTACATCTCTTAAAGAAGGTGCATTGATTGATTGTAAAGATGACAAATGTTCTACACAGATTATTACCCGTCAGACAGCTAAGGGAGGTGAGAGAACATTTCTATGTATTGAGTGTGGGAAATGTTTTACACGCAAATCAGATCTTATTAGACATCAGAGAAGTCACACAGGTGAAAAGCCATTTCCATGTTCTGAGTGTGGGAAATGTTTTAAAAGCAAATCAGATCTGGTTAGACATCAGAGATGTCATGCAACTGACAAGCCATTTTCATGCTCTGAGTGTGGGAAATGTTTTACACACAAATCAGAACTTGCAAGACATTTGAGAAATCACATGGGTCAGAAACCATTTCTATGCTGTGAGTGTGGCAAATGTTTCACAGAGGAAAAAGATCTTGTGGCACATGTGAGAAGACATACAGATGAGAAACCATTTCAGTGCTCCGAGTGTGGGAAATGTTTTTCACGCAAATCACTTCTTGTAACACATCAGAGACATCACACCGGTGAGAAGCCATTTCCATGTTCTGATTGTGGGAAATGTTTTACAAGCAAATCAGCTCTTATTAGACATCAGAAAAGTCACTCAGGTGAGAGGCCATTTCTATGCTCTGAGTGTGGGAAATGTTTTATACGCAAATCAGATCTTGTTACACATCAGAGCCGTCACACAGGTGAGAAGCCATTTCCATGTTCTGAGTGTGGTAAATGTTTTACACAGGAAAAAGATCTTGTTAAACATGTGAGAAGACATACAGGTGAAAGGCCATTTTCATGTACTGAGTGTGGGAAAAGTTTTACAAGCAAATCAGATCTTGTTCGACATGAGAGATGTCACTCAGGTGACAAGCCATTTTCATGCGCTGAGTGTGGGAAATGTTTTTCCTTGAAAGCAAATCTTGTTACACATCAGAGAAGTCACACAGGTGAGAAGCCATTTTCATGCCCTGAGTGTGGGAAATGTTTTACACACAAATCAGATTTTGTTATACATGAACGAAACCACAAAGGTGAGAGGCCATTTCCATGCATTGAGTGTGGGAAATCGTTTACACGCAAAACTCATCTTATTAGACATGAGAAGACTCATATAGGTAAGAAACTATTTCCAAGTACTTAGGGGTAAATGTACAGAATATGGGAGTTCTACCAATCAAATGCTATCTATAAGAAGTAGAATCTAATCTGGTTGCTATGGGCAACCTTCCATGTTCAATAGAACTCCCCTTTTAGTAAATGTACCACTTAGTTTGGGAAATGTTTTCCATCACAGAAATCTTGTTTATGAGAAGCCAGATTAATGTTCCGATTGTGTGAAATGACAACTATGATTTTTAAACCATAATTTACATAGCTGAGACTCTGTATGTGAAAAGTAGTTACTGTAGCAACACATGTCAGTAAGTGTATTAATCCTCCATCCTTGGGCTCCTCGCTGAGGTGATCCAACCTTTTGTTGTTGTACAATAGTTGTGATGATCATGTTTAACTATAAAAACTGTATCTCTGTGGTTTTCTTATTTCTGTTTCCATCTGTAAAGGAATAAGGGTTCAACATAATAGATACAAAAATCTATATATTGTTATTCAGCTTAAAAAGCTTCTCAAGATGACTTCACTATATTCAATGGCCTAACAGTTACCAGAAATGTTTTCCCTCCTCATGTAGCAGTATGGACCCAAATAACTTAAGGGCTGATTTCTGGTTCAAACGTAGTGAACTTGTGGTGGATGGATGGTGTGTGGTGTGTGCATATGCATTTTTCGCGATGCATATGTGTTGGGTCGCACATCGTTGACGACCACCCAGAAGCCGCTCTTTTCTCCTCGCAGCCACCAAGTGAGTCTGGGCTACGCGGTGGTTGCAAGCCGCAGGAAGAGGAGGAAAAATCATTGGATGGCAAGCAATCAAGTGATTTTTTTTTTCTTCCTCTGGGCCACTGTACGTGAACGGATTTGTACCCATTACACAGCCCTGAAAATCCCCTCCCCCTAAGGCGGGACTTTGCTGGGCTCTGAAAACTCGCATCCTAGAAGTTCTGAATCGGGCCCTCAGTTTAGACATGAATTTGTTTATCAAACCAGCCGACGTGGGGGTGGGTATAGTCATTCTATATAAAGAAAATTACATCCAAGAGGTCCTTACATGTTCTTCGAGACACAGATACCTATCACATATTGACATTGAATTAAAAAAGGAACTTACAGATACATTCTAAACATGAATATCTTGGAACATGAACATCTGATCCAGTTATTCCTGTCTTCTGTCTACCTGAAATTTACAAAATTGTCTAACCACACTCAATGCAGGCTGACGTATTCTACAAGGTATCAATTTCATCTTAACATAATTACATGTGGCTCGAGGGCAAATTGTATCTACAGTGCCGGGGGTACAGCGATGGGGTCCAAGTTTACCCCCAGCTATGCCAATCTCTTCATGAGGCATTGGGAGATCCAAAACATCTGGGCCTAGGGTGAATTGGAGACCAAATGAACCTATGGGCACATCTTATTGTTATCCTTCCTACGACACATCAATAACCATATACATAACTTTAAATTCTCCACCAAATATAGGCTGTATGCAGTCAACGATGTCTAGATTGACCATGTTCTGATTGACTACGCTTAGTCAAACCCATCTAGTTAGACCCCCTAATAATAGTCGACAGTGTCTAGTTCAATAGTAATGAAAGTTAGATGCAAGCGTTAGATCGACAGGAGTGTTTTTGACTGGCAATCTAGACCCTGACAACTATCTGTAGGCATCTAGACAGGTTCAGCTAAGCGTGGTGGACCAAAGCATGCTTGATCTAGGCACTGTTGATCCGCTATAACATAACCATATAGCCATACCAAAGTAGAGTTCCTCGATTTTGGAGATTTTCATCAGACAATCTCGGATTAATACCAGAACTCACCACAAACCAGTAGAAGTAAATAGCTATATCCTAGCAGAGAGCAACCATCACCCCGACTGGATCCGAAGTGTCCCATGAAGCCAGTTTACACATGTAAGAAGGAACTGCTCCACCATGGCGGATTATACCAATCAAGGACATCATATAAATACACAATTTGTAGAGGAAAATACAACAAACTAGAAGTCGAAAAAGCATTCCAAGATTTAAAGGAAAAAGAGACGAAAGATAAGAAAGAGTGTGGCCAAACATAACACATAAACATTGGAACCAATCCTGCCTAACAACCAGCCATCGTCTTTGGGAATTTCAGGGAACTGGGAAAGACGTTAATAAGACTCATCTGACTGGCCAAGTTTCATCCACCCTATTGACCACTGAGGGTCAATACACCGCCGAGGGCCAAGCGTCGTCCACTCTATACACCGCCGAGGGCCAGGCGTCTTCCACCCTATACACCGCCGAAGGCCAGGCGTCATCCACCCAATACTCCGCCTAGGGCCAAGCGTCATCCACCCAATACACTGCTGAGGGCCAAGTGTCGTCCAGCCTATACACCGCAGATGGCCAAGCGTCGTCCACCCTATACACTGCCATTGGCCCTCGGCCCTCAGCGATGTATAGGGTGGACGATACTTTGCCCTCAGCGGTGTATAGGGTGGACGACACTTGACCCTCAGCGGTGTATAGGGTGGATGACTCTTGGCCCTCAGCGGTGTATAGGGTGGATGACGCTTGGACCTCAGCGGTGTATAGGGTGGACGACGCTTGGCCCTCAGCGGTGTATAGGGTGGATGACGCTTGGACCTCAGTGGTTTATAGGGTGGACGATACTTGGCCCTCAGCGGTGTATAGGGTGGACGATACTTTGCCCTCAGTGGTGTATAGGGTGGATGACGCTTGGACCTCAGTGGTTTATAGGGTGGACGATACTTGGCCCTCAGCGGTGTATAGGGTGGACGATACTTTGCCCTCAGCGGTGTATAGGGTGGATGACGCTTGGCCCTCAGCGGTGTATAGGGTGGATGACGCTTGGCCCTCAGCGGTGTATAGGGTGGATGACGCTTGGACCTCAGCGGTGTATAGGGTGGATGACACTTGGCCCTCAGCGGTGTATAGGGTGGATGACGCTTGGCCCTCGGCATTGTATTGGTTGGATGACACTTGGCCCTCAGTGGTGTATAGGGTGGATGACGCTTGGCCCTCAGTGGTGTATAGGGTGGACGATACTTGGCCCTCAGCGGTGTATAGGGTGGACGATACTTGGCCCTCAGCGGTGTATAGGGTGGACGATACTTTGCCCTCAGTGGTGTATAGGGTGGATGACACTTGGCCCTCAGTGGTGTATAGGGTGGATGACACTTGGCCCTCAGTGATGTATAGGGTGGACGATACTTTGCCCTCAGCGGTGTATAGGGTGGATGACGCTTGGACCTCAGTGGTGTATAGGGTGGATGACACTTGGCCCTCAGTGATGTATAGGGTGGACGATACTTTGCCCTCAGCGGTGTATAGGGTGGATGACACTTGGCCCTCAGTGGTGTATAAGGTGGACGATACTTGGCCCTCAGCGGTGTATAGGGTGGACGATACTTTGCCCTCAGTGGTGTATAGGGTGGATGACACTTGGCCCTCAGCGGTGTATAGGGTGGACGATACTTTGCCCTCAGCGGTGTATAGGGTGGATGACGCTTGGCCCTTCTCCAGTTTTGCTATTTGGCCATGCTAAAACTTGCAGGGCATGCTGGGATATGTAGTTCAACAACAGCTGGAGGGCCGAAGGTTCTCCATCCCTGTTAAACTCCACTGAAGGCCAAAAAGGGTGCTATAACTATGGCCAATGCCAGGGTCGCCGGACCCTCAAGTAGAAACAAACCACCCCACCGTGCCCATAACCTCCAATCAGACAACAATTACATACAGTATAAGATACACCCTAACATAATGGTTTGGACATCATATACTTATTGGAATGTCCATTAAAATTACAATATGTTGACCTCATGGTCTGGAAACTGAAGGTTTGGATAAATGACTATATCTGCAACATTAAACTAGGATTCCAGAACCACACATAACAACGACCTTGCATGCTTCTAATTCATGGTCATCGACCAAGTCACACCACCATGGTGGGGGATGCTCAGGATACGAGACTAAACAAACGGGAAAGCAGAGGTGGATCTATGATGTACAAACCCTCATCCCCAACATGGCGGAACATTGACTCCTAACATATGGATTAGTGTCCTCACTACTACTACGTTACTACCAACAACTATAGATACAATGATGGGACACAACTGCACCTGCCCAATAACATTGTAGGAGGACCGAGTTCCACTAAGCACGCCCACCTGAGGAGGTCACAAGGTAATTATCTGACGTTAGAAGGTCACAGCCTTGTAGATAGCAGGATCTAGGATGACACCTTAGACCCGATCACTAGGATCTGTGCCCAGCTATGTGCCGGGGGAACTGAGTCTCATATAAGAAATATCACCTGAAAATGGCCGCCCCCATAAACCGGGACCAATCCCGTGACTGCGTTAGGGAACAGCAGCTATGGCCGACTGCTAGATCCCAGTGATCAGGTCTATGTGCCAGGCGGAATAGAGTATCCTATAAATACCACCTGAAAATGGCCGCCCCCATAAACAGGGACCAGTCCCCCGGCTGCATTGGTGTCAGGATGCTGAGAGTGGTGCCCGCTATACGCCACGAGTCGGTGTATGCAACCCCAGAAACCAGCTGACCGATCTCCAATGGGAAATACTCTTCAGTGGGATGACACGCGTTTGGTCACAGCAACAACGGTTCTGGTATAGAGGATGGACCATGTCTGGGTCACCAGGGCCCAGGTCCACCACTAAATGGTCAGCTGTGACTACGATGACACATAAGACACCTAGGACGGTAGTATCAGAAGGCCGACACAAGCAAAATGTCAACATGAACATGGTTGACCCTGAAAAGGTTGACACAAGTTTTTCCTGGGTTTGGTCTCTATGATGACATGGACATAAGTGCGCCACGTCCTCTCGCTTCGGGCACACTATTATAATATAACTATGCCCACGTGGGTGGTTTGTGTGCCACGCCCCCTGCTTCGGGTACACAAAAACGGCTGCAGCACGCAGCCAGTCAGCACAGCACCCACTCCGGTGGGCACCTAAAACGAACTGAGGAATTCTGGGATGCAGAAGGGAGGAGTCTGCCTCTCAAAGAAGTCAGCATAGGTGCCTTGCTCCTGCGGACCCTCCTACATCCCATGGTTGAGCTGTGTCGCCAGGATGGAGATTTGAACGGTAAGTTCTTACAAAAATCCCTTATTAGCTTCTAGAAGGTGTTATATAAATAAGAAGTAGACTCTGATTGGTTGCTATGGGCAACCTGCTATCTTCAATAAAACTCCCATCTTAGTAAATTTACTACTTTGTTTGGGAAATGTTTTACACATAAATCAGATGTTGCTATACATTAAATAAATCACATTGATGAGAAGCCAGTCTTTTATGTTCTGTTTGTGTGAAATGAAAAAAATATGATTTTTAACCATAATTTACATAGTTAAGACTGTACGTGTAAAGGTTCCTCACTGAGGTGATCCAACATTTTGTTGTTGTAAAATAGTTGTGGAGATCCTGTTTAACTATAAAAATTAGTACAAAATATCTGTAGTTTTCTTATTTCTGTTTTCATCTGTAAAGGGATAAGGGTTCAACGTAATAGATACAAAAATCTATATATTGTTATTCAGGGTAAATAGCTTCTCAAGATGGCTTCACTATATTCAATGGCGTAACAGTTACCAGAAATGTTTTCCCTGTTCATGTAGCAGTATGGACCCAAATAATTAAGTAACAACAGTACAGCCAATCCAATGTTCTAATGTTGGGGGTTATTCAGACCTGATTGTTGGGGGTTCTAATTTCTGGAGATACAGACCCTCTCGCCAAAGTGAAATCTCATCCTGTGCAAGCCTACGATAAGCTCACAAAATTATTGCAGCACTGCGATTAGCTGCAAATCCAGTCACAACTGCTCATCATCAAATTATTTGTCCAGTTGGAGCGTAGCCCAGGACTTACTCATCAAGTGCGATAGAAATTGTCTCACATGCACACCGGTGATTGCAGCTTCAGACAGCCATTTCGCCAGTTTGGAAAGCCAGTGAGGAAACCCCCTGGTGAAATGACCATCCGAAGCCCCCTAGTGAGGAAGTTCCCTGGTCAAATGGGCATCTGAAGCTCCCTAGTGAGGAAGTTCCCTGGTCAAACGGCCGTCTCAAGCTCTCTAGTGAGGAAACCCCCTGGTAAAATGGTCGTCTGAAGCTCCATGGTAAGGAAGCCCCTTGGTGAAGCGGCCATCTGAAGCTCCCTAGTGAGGAAATCCCCTGGTGAAATGACCGTCCGAAGCCCCCTAGTGAGGAAGTTCCCTGGTCAAATGGGCATCTGAAGCTCCCTAGTGAAGAAGTTCCCTGGTCAAACTGCTGTCTCAAGCTCTCTAGTGAGGAAACCCCCTGGTAAAATGGTCGTCTGAAGCTCCATGGTAAGGAAGCCCCTTGGTGAAACGGACGTCTGAAGCTCCCTAGTGATGAAGTTCCCTGATCAATCGGCCGTCTGAATCTCCCTAGTGAGGAAGCCCCCTGGTGAAATGGCCATCTGAAGCTCCTTAGTGAGGAAACGTCCTGGTGAAACGGCCATCTGAACTACCTAGTGAGGAAACCCCCTGGTGAATCGGCCATCTGGAGCTCCCTAGTGAGGAAGCTCCCTTGTGAAACGGCCATCTGAAGCGCCTTAGTGAGGAAGGAAATGGCCCTCTGAAGCTCCCTAGTGAGGAAACCCCCTGGTGAAACAGCCGTCTGAAGCTCCCTAGTTAGGAAACTCCCTGGTGAAATGGCCATCTGAAGCTCCTTAGTGAGGAAGGAAATGGCCTTCTGAAGGTCCTTATTGAGGAAACCTCCTGGTGAAACGGACGTCTGAAGCTCCCTAGTGAGGAAGCTCCCTTGTGAAACGGCCATCTGAAGCGCCTTAGTGAGGAAGGAAATGGCCCTCTAAAGCTCCCTAGTGAGGAAACCCCCTGGTGAAACAGCCGTCTGAAGCTCCCTAGTTAGGAAACTCCCTGGTGAAATGGCCATCTGAAGCTCCTTAGTGAGGAAGGAAATGGCCTTCTGAAGGTCCTTATTGAGGAAACCTCCTGGTGAAACGGCCGTCTGAAGCTCCCTAGTGAGGAAGTTCCCTGGTCAAACGGCTGTCTGAAGCTCTCTAGTGAGGAAACCCCCTGGTGAAATGGCCATCTGAAGCTCCCTAGTGAGGAAGTTACTCGGTCAAATGGCCGTCGGAAGCTCCCTAGTGAGGAAACCCCCTGGTTAAACAGCCAAAACATAGAAACATAGAATTTGACGGCAGATAAGAACCACTTGGCCCATCTAGTCTGCCCCTTTTTTAAACATGTTACCTCAAACCATATTCGATCCTTATTTTTTTGTAAGGATATCAATATGCTTATCCCAAGCATGTTTAAATTGTACTACTGTATTTGCCTCTACCACCTCTGATGGGAGGCTATTCCACTTATCTACTACTCTTTCTGTGAAGTAATTCTTCCTCAAATTTCCCCTGAATCTTCCTCCCTCTAGTGTCAGTGCATGTCCCCGTGTTCTGTTGCTCCTCTTCCTGTGAAGAATGTCTACCACCTGTACCTTGTTAAAACCCTTGATATATTTGAAAGTTTCTATCATGTCCCCCCTTTCCCTTCTCTGCTCTAAAGTATACATATTAAGATCTTTTAGTCTTTCCTGGTACGTTTTGTGATGTAGGCCATGCACCATTTTAGTTACCCTTCTTTGTACAGTCTATAATGTATTTATATCCTTCTGGAGATATGGTCTCCAGAACTGAACACAATATTCTAGATGAGGTCATACCAATGACCTATACAGTGGCATTATTACTTCTTTCTACTGCTGATACCTCTCCCTATGCAACCAAGCATCTGACTTGCCTTCTTCATTGCTTTGTTACATTGCCTACTTGCCTTTAAGTCCCCTGAAATAGTGACACCTAGATCCCTCTCTTCCTCAGTAGTTTCCATTATAGTACCATTTATACTATATTTAGTTTTTGGATTTTTGCAACCCAAGTGCATGATTTTGCATTTTTTGGCATTAAACTGTAGTTGCCATGCTCTTGACCATTCCTCTAATCTACCTAGATCATCAATCATTTGTTTTACCCCTCCTGGTGTGTCTACCCTGTTGTATACCTTTGTGTCATCTGCAAAAAGGCACATTTTACCTTCAATTCCATTTGCAATATCACCAATAAAGATATTAAAAAGCACTGGTCCAAGTACAGATCCCTGGGGTACTCCACTTGTAACCTTTCCCTCCTTTGACTGTACTCCGTTTACTACAACTCTCTGTTTTCTGTCCTGCAACCATGCTCTTATCCATTCAACTATCTTAGAATCCAATCCCAAGCTTTCAAGTTTATTTAACAGTCTGCGATGTGGGACAGTGTCAAAAGCCTTACTAAAGTCTAGATAAGCTACATCTACAGCCCCGCCTTGATCTATTACTTTAATCACCCAGTCAAAAGAAAGTCAATAAGATTTGTTTGACATGATCTTCCCCCAGTGAACCCATGCTGTTTTGGATCCTGAAGCTCCTTAGTTAGGAAGCCCCCTGGTGAAACTGCAGTCTGAAGCTCCCTAGTGAGGAAACCCCCTGGTGAAACGGCCGTCTGAAGCTCCTAACGCCAGCTTTGTCAAGGTGCCCACCTTGGACACCTTGACAAAGCTGGCATTAGTCCAGGGAAACGCATTGGT
The DNA here is from genome assembly GCF_055691185.1 of Crinia signifera. Lineage (NCBI taxonomy): Eukaryota > Metazoa > Chordata > Amphibia > Anura > Myobatrachidae > Crinia > Crinia signifera. The sequence continues at coordinate 4,078,838 of NC_139222.1, read as the reverse complement.
GGTGCTGTTTTTGGCTATTCTGATCCAGAGAGAACGTGTGACCAATACCTGCTTATTCCTCTGACCACGGGTCCATCAAATTGTGGAAGTCTTCGGCTAATTACGTGTCAACTTGGATACAAAGTGCCACGAGGTTAGAGGTAGGCTTACAACAACAACAGCCACTCCCTCGGTGGGCACACAGGAGATCACATTACAAGGACTCTAACTTTATTGGGACCACCGCACTGTGGACAGTGCAGGACACAACCTCATCCCCAACCGGGGTTACATCTAGCCACATGAAATCTGATCATCCAGCCATTGATTATTTTTAAAAATCTTAAAATTCACACAATGACGAATGTGTTCGAATTCATTGCCAAAATGTTACTAATGTAGTGTCTTATATGAATGCATTTTTAAACATTAAATTGTTAAATTTTTACCACATTGATCCACTCATCCATTAGAGCGCTGCTAAAATTCTGTGTTGTTTTACATATGTTAGGGGGTGTTCGAGGTTTGGTGAAAGTTGTAAATCCAGGTGGTGGGAGCGAGTGTAATACAGTGAAAGTTGTAAATCCAGGTGGTGGGAGCGAGTGTAATACAGTGGGAAGGATCTGATCTCTGTATGTTGGATGAGGAAATGTTTTCGAGAGCTCCTACAAACATGAACGCACCCCTGTATTTAGCGGTAGGCACCTCATCTGGTATGACTGTGTGGCAGTTGTCACATGTTAGGACAAATGGAACATTTAGGGACTGATGCACCACAACTAGGGAGGCCAATCCCGGGGCATTTTTACAATCAATTCTAGTAGAAAAACCCTCCATGGCCACCCCGCATATTAACTTACGGTGCGGCCAGGAGAGTGGGCGGTGAAGCCGGGCAGGCCAGTGGGCGGGCAGGCACGCAGTGAAGACAGGTGCCGTCAGAGTGGGAGGGCCTGCGTAGCGTGACCTGTGACCTGGTCACGCTGTGCAGAGCCGCACTGCCCGGGAAGGGAGAAGCCGGGCAGTGTCTGAGCACTCGCTCAGACGCTTCCCGGCATTAGACTGCGCATGTGCAGTCTAATCCCGAAATCCCGGGATTGGAAACTCCAATCCCGGGATTCAAATCCCAGCGTTTTTGAGGCCAAATCCCAGGATCTCGCCGATCCTGATCCTGGCTACCCTAACCACAACAGAGACAGCCGACACAAAAGGAACCCCAGGGGCCCAAAGTATCACTTAAATGTTTTTTGAGTTACTGAATGCAGGTACCCCATCGAAAGATAGACAGGTTCTGGACTGATGTGGTTAGAAATGAAGAAGACGGGTGGAGGCTCAACACCCACCAAGCAGATAGCAATGAGTGTCATGGATGAGGAAGTAGCAGAGCAAGTATTCTAACCGCACCTCTACAAAGCCCCTCCTCCTGGTCATCACCCAATGCTGAGGTGAGGGCAGAGCTAGACCCATTTCTGGGGATACGCCCTCCAACAGATGCCCAGGACAAGGGAGGGTGGATTGTACCACAGCCTTTATGACAGGAAGGCAAGTCTCTGGATGCACGAGCACAGAAAGCACAGCCTGGGAAATACCAGATATGCACATTACAGCCCAGAGACAAATGCCCTTATGTGATATGTGCAATGTCCAGTGATAACAGGGCTACTGTCACACACACACAACACACACACACACACACATCTGTTAGATACAGAGGCAGAGGAATCATTGTTTTACAGGTCCCACCTACCCTCATTGTATACTAGATGGGTAGATGAGTTTACACAGCCGTGGGCAGCTCAGGTTTACTGCAGAATGCGGATTGGGCACTGCCCATGGTCCCATGCTGGAGTGTTGGTCTATGAGTCACCAGACAATATAATTGGTACAGACAAATGGAAGGGACAGTCCATAGACAGCCTGTCCGGCAATTATATGTTTGGCTGCTCTGTAAGGGACTTCACAACCTCTGCAGTAGGGCGGAGTGAAAAAAATGAAATTGAGAAATTCTAAATCGGCTAGTGTGGGAAAGTTGTGACTTGACCTGAATAAGAAACGTGCAAAAGCTTTTTGATCTGAGTCAACATCTTCTGTTCTGGCAAGAGGCCCATAGCTTTGCTTTTTAGGTGAAAATAATGAAACCTATGACGAAGCTCCGATCTAATTATATTATGTCAGGATGTCTTAGAGTGGTTCATTAAAATACTTTAGCTTAGTAAAAGAGAGTACGAGCTTGTCCTAGTGCAAAGTGACTGATAATTGACCCATTTTCATGGTCACAATAGTGAATATTCTGTGTTTTCACCCGAAAGTGTTTTTTGTTTTGTTTTTTTGTTCAGTAACAATGCATTACACTCTGTTCTTTAGGTGCAGGATTTAAAACACTTTTGTTTATTGTCTATAATTGTGGCAGTTTATTTTAAACATGAATTGGTCTGGAGAACAGTTTTGCATCCCCTATGCTGGGAACATGATTGGGCTGCATTACAGCATATAATTATGCCAACGATAAGCCAATATATTAACAGTTAAATACATTAAAGTGTATTATGATGTAATAAAAATAAATTATTAGGGTCCATACTGCTACATGTGCAGGGAAAACATTTCTGGTAACTGTTAGGCCATTGAATACAGCGACACCGTCTTGAGACGATATTTAAGCTGAATAACAATATATAGATTTTTGGATCTATTACGTTGAACCCTTATCCCTTTACAGATGAAAACAAATTAAGTCAAATAAGAAAACCACAGAGATACCATTTTTTCAATAATAGATTTATTATTGGTTTTATATAACAAAAAAAATGGATAACCGGGTACAGAAATCAAAGGCGGAAGGGAAAACACAAAATGGGAATCATTGCACACAGATATATACATATATAGAATTAGACATTATGCTGCCACAAATAATTTTGGATATACATAACAGTAGACAGGTTACATTAGAATTAGAATAATAAGACTAGTGCAGACGTTACATGCGGGAAAATTTAATCCTAGCAGAACAATGATGATATATGGGGTACGGTTGGATTTGGCCACTGCTGCTAACCCAGCCGTGACCGGGTGAGCGATGGAGGGGGCACAGCGAAGGGGGTGCCGGGTGAGCTGCTGCTGCTCGTCCGGACTGGCGGTGGGCCGAGGTGAGCGACGGCAGGAGGCTGCGGCAGGACAGTGCCGGGTGAGCTGCTGCTGCATTTTGGAGAACTCCCAGGGACAGTGCGAAATATCGCTAACATTGGAGTCGGACAATCGTGAATTCGAAACCGGAGACATAAGAGCAAATACCAAAGACCGCAGTCTAGAGAATTGGAAACAGGACATTACATTTTTCTGCCAATCATCAACAGGTAGGTGGTCGAAAGATCACATCCCCATTTCTATAAAAAAGGAAATCTAGCAGATCCCAGAGGTTGTACCACCAAGTGATTCCACCTCTACTATCTGCAGTGACTATCACGAAGATATTTGGGAAGAGAGGATATCTTATTTGGGAATGTGGCGATACTGGCCAACCAGTGTCCAAAATGAAGGTATTTAAAAATCCTATTGGGATTGGATCTGGGTAAAGGAGAGCGAGGCACCAGATAAAGATGCTTTAGCGAAGGAGAATATTTCCCGGGATGAACAGGATAAAAATGATAGAGTTGGTATTAGTAGCGCCACCCTGTCAACTATGACATCACCCGATGGAAGAGTAATGTTAGTTGTTATACTAATAAATTCTAACTATGCCAGACACATGGCCAGAACCGAGGAAACATGTACTGTATAAGGGAGCGTAGGTCAATCGAAGGGGCGGAGCCATAAGCAATCAGTTATAGGGAAAGGGGAGACCACACTACGTTCTAAGATGACCCATATTTTACGGGAAACAGTGACAAACCAAGAACCAACCTGAGATAAACTACTCCCAAGCTGGTAATTACGCAATTCTGGATATGCAACCCGCCATCCGAGGGGTTTCCTTGCTAATCTATCTTATTCCTACTTTCCAAATACATTTTCCAAAAGCTGTATGGAATTTATTTAGCATCAACTTGGGTACTACTAGAGGTATAGTTCAGAAAAGATATAAGAGTTTGGGTGATATAGCATCCTGGAGTAAATAATCAGTAATGCACCAAGGGCTGGGGAGGGGGTGGGTGAAAATAAGCGAATTGACATCCCAGTGTAAGCGGAGAGTTGAAAGATCGGACTATGTGACCGGCGGGATAGAAGCCTTTGTAATCTGTTGCAATGTCCGTTTATCCAAAAGTATGAACCCTCATTGTCGGATTCTTAGCCCTTCACACGTCAAAGATGGCGTATTCACATTTTCTATTGTGTTTCTACGCGCATCCTGCCATGCATTCTGGGCTTTTGGAAGGCGATGAATCCAGTGCAGAAGAAAGTCTGTCATCGGATTCATCGGTAGGTGTTCCGTGAATAAAGCGGTGACATTCCCTAAGTACCGCATTAGAGCCCGACTCAGGGATGCCACAAATTTTTATGTTATTGCGCTTATACCTATCCTCTAAATCATCAACTTTATTCCGCAGGGGTGTGACTTCAGCTTGAAGGCTGTCATGTAAGGCGATAAGGTCATTATGCGATTTGACCACTTCGTCCATTTTGTTTCCCATGTGGTCAGTGCATTGACCCGCCTCATCAATTGCTTGTTGGCACAATTGATGAGTGATTTCAATTACACAGACATCTGCTTTTAAGGAGGCCAAAAGTTGTTTCATGACTCTCAGCGCCAGCAGGGCATAGTCCCCCATTATCAGGCGGCTGAGAATGAGATGCATAAGAAGGTCAAATGGCGCACTAAGCGCAGAGAATGGATTAGGGCTGTTACCCTGTTTAGCAGGAAGTTTGGCACCATAAGGTGAAGCTGGCTGGTCGGACCCCAGAGGGGGGCTTTCTGACGTGTCGTAGGGATGACAGACGATAATTAAGGATATCAAAAGTCCAGGGTCGAGCTCAGGGACATGAAAAAAAAAACTCAGGTAGTGCTCAAAACAATCTAAATCAAGGTCCGTTCCATTAAATGATGGGATGCAGCAAGTGATGGAGGGAAGTGTGGCAACGGTCTTGCCAGCAGTGACCACACCAAGGACTATAACCCCCAATATAACCAGGGATGGGCATGGAGTCTCCTCACTGAGGGAGCAGAGACGATGAGGCCATAAACAATGCAGTGTAAATACAGGGGAGGGGGAACACAAGGTGAGTACAGGCTGCAGTGGCCATAGTTCACTTAATAGTCCCTGTAGATGGTCCTGCAGTGGACACTCACCAGCACCGCCGGAGCAGCTGCAGTAGCAGGGGAAAGAGACATCCAGGCAGGAAGCGGCAAAAGATATCTGGCATCTCCGGGCAAGGTGGTAGGCCGAGAATTGGCGGAAACCCTTGGACTCTGGCACCACCAGAGCCCCGGTGACAGTGGGAAGGAGAGAGGCGGTCATGCAGGGGGTAGCAAGCGGGATTTGCGCTCAGAAAGAGCCCCACTGCGTATTGGTGCGCCGTAAAAGCTGCACACGCACAGTTTGCCAGCAAGGCCGCGCCCCAGAGGTACAATTTTTATAGTTAAACCGAATCACCACAACTATTTTACAACAACAAAAGGTTGGATCACCTCAGCGAGGAGCCCAAGGATGGAGGATTAATACACTTACTGACGTTTGTTCCTATATTAAATACTTTACACATACAGCCTAAACTGTACAAATTATGGTTAAAAATTATATTTTTGTCATTTCCCAAAAACAGAACATTAAACTAGCTTCTCATGGAAATCATCATCTGGTGTGCCATGTAATAGAGTGAGAGAATCAGAAAGTGAGAGATTTGGTAAGAAATCTCCAGGGTTTTTTTTAAAGTGGCAATCATTTACACTGCTAACCCAGTCTGATTTTGCAGTGTAAATGATTGCCGCTTTAAAAAAAACCTGGAGATTTCTCACCAAATCTCTCACTTTCTGATTCTCTCACCTTATTACATTTCACCTCAGATTTCTGTTTAAAACATTTCCCAAATGAAGTGGTGAATTTACTAAGATGGGAGTTCTGCTGAAGATGCGATTCTTCTACTTATTTCTGTAACATCTTCTAGAAAGCTAATACATATAATCTGATTGATACTCTCATCTTACGTAAACTTATCCCTAAGAACTTGATAATGGTTTCTAACCTATATGAGTCTTTACATGTCTAAGAAGATGAGATTTGCGTGTAAAACATTTCCCACACTCAGAGCATGGAAATGGCCTCTCACCTGTGTGATTCAGTTGATGTCTAACAAGATGTGGTTTGTGCATAAAACATTTCCCACACTCAGAGCATAGAAACGGTTTCTCACCTGTGTGAGTTCTCTGATGTGTAACAAGATTTGCTTTCAAGGAAAAACATTTCCCACACTCAGGGCATGAAAATGGCTTGTCACCTGAGTGAGTTCTCTGATGTCTAACAAGATCAGATTTGCTTGTAAAGCATTTCCCACACTCAGAGCACTGAAATGGTTTCTCGCCTGTATGTCTTCTTACGTGTGCAACAAGATCTTTTTCCTGTGTAAAACATTCCCCACACTCACAGCACAGAAATGGTTTCTGACCCATGTGCTTTCTCAAATGTCGAGCAAGTTCTGACTTGTATGTGAAACATTTCCCACACTCAGAACATGGAAATGACTTCTCATCTATGTGACTTCTCTGATGTCTGATAAGATCTGATTTCTGTGTAAAACATTTCCCACACTCAGTACATGGAAATGTTCTCTCACCTGCCTTAGCTGACTGATGGGTAATAATCGGTATGTTCTGTGTAGAACATTTGTCATCTTTACAATGAAACAAAGCTCCTTCTTTAAGAGATGTAACAGATCTACCAATATCAGAGTCATCAGGAAAACATTTCCCATGATCGGAAAGGTCAGACGATATAGATGAATTATGAAGTATTGGATGAGTAACTAGGGCGATAGGTTTTTCTTCCATTTGGATGTTATCTTCAATTTCATCATCTGGAGATGAAACGAGATGATCCTCTGAGACATTCCGGCTGCTACATCCATCTGCTGGGAATAAAATTTAACAATGCCAGATAACGATAATTATGGTAATCTTATGCCATTACAGAGGCTGGCGGAGGAGGGATAATGGTACGGGGACTAGTGGAGGAGCGATAATGATACGGGGGCTGGTGGAGGAGGAGGGATAATGGTACGGGGGTTAGCAGAGGAGGGATAATGGTACGGGGGCTAGCAGAGGAGGGATAATGGTACGGGGGCTAGTAGAGGAGGGATAATGGTACGGGGGCTAGCAGAGGAGGGATAATGGTACGGGGGCTGGCAGAGGAGGGATAATGGTAAGGGGGCTGGCAGAGGAGGGATAATAGTACGGGGGCTGGCAGAGGAGGGATAATGGTACGGGGGCTGGCAGAGGAGGGATAATGGTACGGGGGCTGGCAGAGGAGGGATAATGGTACGGGGGCTGGCAGAGGAGGGATAACGGTACGGGGGCTGGTGGAGGAGGGATAACGGTACAGGGGGCTGTTGGAGGAGGGATAATGGTACGTGGGGCTGGTGGAGGAGGGATAACGGTACGGGGGACTGGTGGAGGAGGGATAACGGTACGGGGGGCTGGTGGATGAGGGATAACGGTACGGGGGGCTGGTGGAGGAGGGATAACGGTACGGGGGGCTGGTGGAGGAGATACACCAGAGAGTGCGGGGAGGAGACTGGTCAGATCTCTGGGCTGGTAGCACACAGTGACATGATGTGAGGGGGAGAGCAGGAGTATAATAGGGGCTGATGGCTCCTGATGTATGAGATACACCAGAGAGTGCGGGGAGGAGACTGGTCAGATCTCTGGGCTGGTAACACACAGTGACATGATGTGAGGGGGAGAGCAGGAGTATAATAGGGGCTGATGGCTCCTGATGTATGAGATACACCAGAGAGTGTGGGGAGGAGACTGGTCAGATCTCTGGGCTGGTAACACACAGTGACATGATGTGAGGGGGAGAGCAGGAGTATAATAGGGGCTGATGGCTCCTGATGTATGAGATACACCAGAGAGTGCGGGGAGGAGACTGGTCAGATCTCTGGGCTGGTAACACACAGTGACATGATGTGAGGGGGAGAGCAGGAGTATAATAGGGGCTGATGACTCCTGATGTATGAGATACACCAGAGAGTGCGGGGAGGAGACTGGTCAGATCTCTGGGCTGGTAACACAGTGACATGATGTGAGGGGAGAGCAGGAGTATAATAGGGGCTGATGGCACCTGATGTATGAGATACACCAGAGAGTGCGGGGAGGAGACTGGTCAGATCTCTGGGCTGGTAACACACAGTGACATGATGTGAGGGGGAGAGCAGGAGTATAATAGGGGCTGATGTATGAGATACACCAGAGAATGCGGGGAGGAGACTGGTCAGATCTCTGGGCTCGTAACACACAGTGACATGATGTGAGGGGAGAGCAAGAGTATAATAGGGGCTGATGGTTCCTGATGTATGAGATACACCAGAGTGTGCGGGAAGGAGACTGGTCAGATCTCTGGGCTGGTAACACACAGTGACATGATGTGAGGGGGAGAGCAGGAGTATAATAGGGGCTGATGGCTCCTGATGTATGAGATACACCAGAGAGTGCAGGGAGGAGACTGGTCAGATCTCTGGGCTGGTAACACACAGTGACATGATGTGAGGGGGAGAGCAGGAGTATAATAGGGGCTGATGGCTGCTGATGTATGAGATACACCAGAGTGTGCGGGAAGGAGACTGGTCAGATCTCTGGGCTGGTAACACACAGTGACATGATGTGAGGGGGAGAGCAGGAGTATAATAGGGGCTGATGGCACCTGATGTATGAGATACACCAGAGATTGCGGGGAGGAGACTGGTCAGATCTCTGGGCTGGTAACACACAGTGACATGATGTGAGGGGAGAGCAGGAGTATAATAGGGGCTGATGGCTCCTGATGTATGAGATACACCAGAGTGTGCGGGGAGGAGACTGGTCAGATCTCTGGGCTGGTAACACACAGTGACATGATGTGAGGGGGGAGAGCAGGAGTATAATAGGGGCTGATGGCTGCTGAAGTATGAGATACACCAGAGTGTGCGGGGAGGAGACTGGTCAGATCTCTGGGCTGGTAACACACAGTGACATGATGTGAGGGGGTAGAGCAGGAGTATAATAGGGTCTGATGGCTCCTGATGTATGAGATACACCAGAGAGTGCGGGGAGGAGACTGGTCAGATCTCTTGGGCTGGTAACACAGTGACATGATACTATAATATAATATAATAGTATACTATACTATTCTGTAATAAGTGTTTATTACTCACCTGTGCTGATACCTGTAGGGATTTCCTCCTCCTTACACTGCTGATCACTCCTCTCATCAATCAAATGTTCTTTCTAAATAACCCACCAAAAAATAATGTTTAATTTGTGTACAATCCTGACACACACAATGGTACAGTCATCACCCAGACACATTCCCCGGTGTTACTGTATAACGTCCCATTCCCAGCAGTCACCTCTCCGGTCACATCCCCCGGTGTTACTGTAGAACGTCCCATTCCCAGCAGTCACCTCTCTGGTCACATCCCCCGGTATTACTGTATAACGTCCCGTTCCCAGAAGTCACCTCTCCTGTCATATTCCTCGGTGTTACCGTATAACATCCCATTCCCAGCAGTCACCTCTCCGGTCACATCCCCCGGTGTTACCGTATAACGTCCCATTCCCAGCAGTCACCTCTCCGGTCACATCCCCGTTGTCACTGTATAACGTCCCATTCCCAGCAGTCACCTCACCGGTCACATCCCCCGGTGTTACTGTATAATGTCCCATTCCCAGCAGTCACCTCTCCGGTCACATCCCCCGGTATTACTGTATAACGTCCCATTCCCAGCAGTCACCTCTCTGGTCACACCCCCCGATGTTACTGTATAACGTCCCATTCCCAGCAGTCAACTCTCCGGTCACATCCCCCCGTTGTTACTGTATAACGTCCCATTCCCAGCAGTCACATCCCCCGGTGTTACTGTATAATGTCCCATTCCCAACAGTCACCTCTCCCGTCACATCCCCGGTGTTACTGTATAACGTCCCATTTCCAGCAGTCACCTCTCTGGTCACACCCCCCGGTGTTACTGTATAACATCCCATTCCCAGCAGTCAACTCTCCGGTGACATCCCCGGGTGTTACTGTATAACGTCCCATTCCCAGCAGTCACCTCTCCGGTCACATCCCCCGATGTTACTGTATAATGTCCCATTCCCAACAGTCACCTCTCCCGTCACATCCCCGGCGTTACTGTATAACGTCCCATTCCCAGCAGTCACCTCTCCGGTCACATCCCCCGGCGTTACTGTATAACGTCCCATTCCCAGCAGTCACCTCTCCAGTCACATCCCGGTGTTACTGTATAACGTCCCATTCCCAGCAGTCACCTCTCCTGTCACATCCCCCGGTGTTACTGTATAACGTCCCATTCCCAGCAGTCACCTCTCCGGTCACATCCCCCAGTGTTACTGTATAACGCCCCATTCCCAGCAGTCACCTCTCCGGTCACATACCCCGGTGTTACTGTATAACGTCCCATTCCCAGCAGTCATCGCTCCTGTCACATCCCCCGGTGTTACTGTATAACGTCCCATTCCCAGCAGTCACCTCTCCGGTCACATCCCCCGGTGTTACTGTCTAACGTCCCATTCCCAGCAGTTACCTCTCCGGTCACATCCCCCGGTGTTACTGTATAACGTCCCATTCCCAGCAGTCACCTCTCCGGTCACATCCCCCGGTGTTACTGTAACGTCCCATTCCCAGCAGTCACCTCTCCTGTCACATCCCCCGGCGTTACTGTATAACGTCCCATTCCCAGCAGTCACCTCTCCAGTCACATCCCCGGTGTTACTGTATAACGTCCCATTCCCAGCAGTCACCTCTCCGGTCACATACCCCGGTGTTACTGTATAATGTCCCATTCCCAGCAGTCATCGCTCCTGTCACATCCCCCGGTGTTACTGTAACGTCCCATTCCCAGCAGTCACCTCTCCTGTCACATCCCCCGGTCTTACTGTATAACGTCCCATTCCCAGCAGTTACCTCTCCGGTCACATCCCCCGGTGTTACTGTATAACGTCCCATTCCCAGCAGTCACCTCTCCGGTCACATCCCCCGATGTTACCGTATAACGTCCCATTCCCAGCAGTCACCTCTCCGGTCACATCCCCCGGTGTTACTGTATAATGTCCCATTCCCAGCAGTCACCTCTCCGGTCACATCCCCCGGTGTTACTGTATAACGTCCCATTCCCAGCAGTCACCTCTCCGGTCACATCCCCGGTGTTACTCTATAACGGCCCATTCCCAGCAGTCACCTCTCCGGTCAGCAGCTGAATGATCTTGTTGGTGAGTTCCAGGATCTTCTGGTCATTGTGCCTCTCATGTATCAGTGAGTGAGGTGGAGGCATCGTGATGGGGCTCTGGGTCCTGCTCAGTCCTCCTGACACACGGGGACAGCTACTGGGTGTCTCACACTCACCGGATGTCTTCTTCACTACTGTGTAACCCTGTGTATTGGGGGAGACATCTCTGCATTATTACTATAGATATAAGTGATGTCACTGTCACCTCCCCGGTCACATCCCTGCATTATTACTATAGATATAAGTGATGTCACTGTCACTTCCCTGGTCACATCTCTGTGTTATTACTATAGATATAAGTGATGTCACTGTCACGTCCCTGTATTATACTATAGATATAAGTGATGTCACTGTCACCTCCCCGGTCACGTCCCTGTATCATTACTATAGATATAAGTGATGTCACTGTCACTTCCCCGATCACATCTCTGTATTATAACTATAGATATAAGTGATGTCACTGTCACCTCCCCGGTCACCTCCCTGTATTATTACTATAGATATAAGTGATGTCACTGTCACCTCCCCGATCACGTCCCTGTATTATTACTATAGATATAAGTGATGTCACTGTCACCTCCCTGATCACGTCCCTGTATTATTACTATAGATATAAGTGATGTCACTGTCACCTCCCCGGTCACATCCCTGTATTATTACTATAGATAATAAGTGATGTCACTATCACCTCCCCAGTCACGTCCCTGTATTATTACTATAGATATAAGTGATGTCACTGTCACCTCCTCGGTCATGTCCCTGTATTATTACTATATATATAAGTGATGTCACTGTCACCTCCCCGGTCACGTCCCTGTATTATTACTATAGATATAAGTGATGTCACTGTCACCTCCCCGGTCACATCCCTGCATTATTACTATAGATATAAGTGATGTCACTGTCACTTCCCTGGTCACATCTCTGTGTTATTACTATAGATATAAGTGATGTCACTGTCACGTCCCTGTATTATACTATAGATATAAGTGATGTCACTGTCACCTCCCCGGTCACGTCCCTGTATCATTACTATAGATATAAGTGATGTCACTGTCACTTCCCCGATCACATCTCTGTATTATAACTATAGATATAAGTGATGTCACTGTCACCTCCCCGGTCACCTCCCTGTATTATTACTATAGATATAAGTGATGTCACTGTCACCTCCCCGATCACGTCCCTGTATTATTACTATAGATATAAGTGATGTCACTGTCACCTCCCTGATCACGTCCCTGTATTATTACTATAGATATAAGTGATGTCACTGTCACCTCCCCGGTCACATCCCTGTATTATTACTATAGATAATAAGTGATGTCACTGTCACCTCCCAGGTCACGTCCCTGCATTATTACTATAGATATAAGTGATGTCACTGTCACCTCCCTGGTCACGTCCCTGTATTATTACTATAGATATAAGTGATGTCACTGTCACGTCCCTGTATTATTACTATAGATATAAGTGATGTCACTGTCACCTCCCAGGTCACGTCCCTGTATTATTACTATAGATATAAGTGGTGTCACTGTCACCTCCCTGGTCACCTCCCTGTATTATTACTATAGATATAAGTGATGTCACTGTCACCTCCCCAGTCACCTCCCTGTATTATTACTATAGATATAAGTGATGTCACTGTCACCTCCTCGGTCACATCCCTGTATTATTACTATAGATATAAGTGATGTCGCTGTCACCTCCCTGGTCACGTCCCTGTATTATTACTATAGATATAAGTGATGTCACTGTCACCTCTCCGGTCACGTCCCTGTATTATTACTATAGATATATGTGATGTCACGGTCACCTCCCCGGTCACGTCCCTGTATTATTACTATAGATATAAGTGATGTCACTGTCACCTCCCCGGTCACGTCCCTGTATTATTACTATAGATATAAGTGATGTCACTGTCACCTCCCCGGTCACGTCCCTGTATTATTACTATAGATATAAGTGATGTCACTGTCACCTCCCCGGTCACGTCCCTGTATTATTACTATAGATATAAGAGATGTCTCTGTCACCTCCCCGGTCATGTCCCTGTATTATTACTATAGATATAAGTGATGTCACTGTCACCTCTCTGGTCACATCCCTGTATTACTACTATAGATATAAGTGATGTCACTGTCACCTCTCTGGTCACATCCCTGTATTATTACTATAGATATAAGTGATGTCACTGTCACGTCCCTGTATTATTACTATAGATATAAGTGATGTCACTGTCACCTCCCCGGTCACGTCCCTGTATTATTACTATAGATATAAGTGATGTCACTGTCACCTCCCCAGTCACCTCCCTGTATTATTACTATAGATATAAGTGATGTCACTGTCACCTCTTCGGTCACATCCCTGTATTATTACTATAGATATAAGTGATGTCGCTGTCACCTCCCTGGTCACGTCCCTGTATTATTACTATAGATATAAGTGATGTCACTGTCACCTCCCTGGTCACGTCCCTGTATTATTACTATAGATATAAGTGATGTCACTGTCACCTCCCCAGTCACCTCCCTGTATTATTACTATAGATATAAGTGATGTCACTGTCACCTCCTCGGTCACATCCCTGTATTATTACTATAGATATAAGTGATGTCGCTGTCACCTCCCTGGTCACGTCCCTGTATTATTACTATAGATATAAGTGATGTCACTGTCACCTCCCCGGTCACGTCCCTGTATTATTACTATAGATATAAGTGATGTCACTGTCACCTCCCCGGTCACGTCCCTGTATTATTACTATAGATATAAGTGATGTCACTGTCACCTCCCCGTATTATTACTATAGGTATAAGTGATGTCACTGTCACCTCCCCGGTCACATCCCTGTATTATTACAATAGATATAAGTGATGTCACTGTCACCTCCCCGGTCACCTCCCTGTATTATTACTATAGATATAAGTGATGTCTCTGTCACCTCCCCGGTCATGTCCCTGTATTATTACTATAGATATAAGTGATGTCACTGTCACCTCCCCAGTCACCTCCCTGTATTATTACTATAGATATAAGTGATGTCACTGTCACCTCTTCGGTCACATCCCTGTATTATTACTATAGATATAAGTGATGTCACTGTCACCTCCCCGGTCACATCCCTGTATTATTACTATAGATATAAGTGATGTCACTGTCACCTTCCCGGTCACGTCCCTGTGTTATTACTATAGATATAAGTGATGTCACGGTCACCTCCCTGGTCACCTCCCTGTATTATTACTATAGATATAAGTGATGTCACTGTCACCTCCTCGGTCACGTCCCTGTATTATTACTATAGATATAAGTGATGTCACTGTCACGTCCCTGTATTATTACTATAGATATAAGTGATGTCACTGTCACCTCCCCGGTCACATCCCTGTATTATTACTATAGTTATAAGTGATGTCATTGTCACCTTCCCAGTCACCTCCCTGTATTATTACTATAGATATAAGTGATGTCACTGTCACCTCCTCGGTCACATTCCTGTATTAGTACTATAGATATAAGTGATGTCGCTGTCACCTCCCTGTTCACGTCCCTGTATTATTACTATAGATATAAGTGATGTCACTGTCACCTCCCCAGTCACCTCCCTGTATTATTACTATAGATATAAGTGATGTCACTGTCACCTCCCCAGTCACGTCCCTGTATTATTACTATAGATATAAGTGATGTCACTGTCACCTCCCCGGTCACGTCCCTGTATTATTACTATAGATATAAGTGATGTCGCTGTCACCTCCCTGTTCACGTCCTTGTATTATTACTATAGATATAAGTGATGTCACTGTCACCTCCCCAGTCACCTCCCTGTATTATTACTATAGATATAAGTGATGTCACTGTCACCTCCTCGGTCACATCCCTGTATTATTACTATAGATATAAGTGATGTCGCTGTCACCTCCCTGGTCACGTCCCTGTATTATTACTATAGATATAAGTGATGTCACTGTCACCTCCCTGGTCACGTCCCTGTATTATTACTATAGATATAAGTGATGTCACTGTCACCTCCTCGGTCACGTCCCTGTATTATTACTATAGATATAAGTGATGTCTCTGTCACCTCCCCGGTCAGCAGGTAGATGATCTCCAGGGTGATAGTTATTATCCTCTCAGTCCTTGGACTCCTGTCCGTCTCCATCCTCAGGGAATCAGTGAGAATACAGAACATGTGACGTGTAATAAAGACTCCGGTTCCTCACAGCTGGAGCGCCTAGGAATAAATATAATACATATAACACGTCACAGAGAGCACATGTAACATAAGGGCAGATGCCGCATCAAAAGTATGAAAAGGTACTAAATCGCATCGGATCTAACAGAATCTGCTGCGCTATATAAGACACTGTAACGGAATCTGCTGCGCTATATAAGACGCTGTAACGGAATCTGCTGCGCTATATAGGACACTGTAACGGAATCTGCTGCGCTATATAAGACGCTGTAACTGGATCTGCTGCGCTATATAAGGCACTGTAACGTAATCTGCTGCGCTATATAAGACACTGTAACGTAATCTGCTGCGCTATATAAGACACTGTAACGTAATCTGCTGCGCTATATAAGACACTGTAACGTAATCTGCTGCGCTATATAAGACACTGTAACGTAATCTGCTGCGCTATATAAGCCACTGTAATGGAATCTGCTGCGCTATATAAGCCACTGTAACGTAATCTGCTGCGCTATATAAGACACTGTAACGTAATCTGCTGCGCTATATAACACACTGTAACGTAATCTGGTGCGCTATATAAGACACTGTAACGGAATCTGCTGCACTATATAAGACACTTTAGCGGAATCTGCTGCACTATATAAGACACTTTAGCGGAATCTGCTGCACTATATAAGACACTGTGACGGAATCTGCTGCGCTATATAAGACACTGTAACGGAATCTGCTGCGCTATATAAGACGCTGTAATGGAATCTGCTGCGCTATATAAGACACTGTAATGGAATCTGCTGCGCTATATAAGACACTGTAACAGAATCTGCTGCGCTATATAAGACGCTGTAATGGAATCTGCCGCGCTATATAAGACACTGTAATGGAATCTGCTGCGCTATATACAACACTGTAATGGAATCTGCTGCGCGATATAAGACACTGTAACGGAATCTGCTGCGCTATATAAGACACTGTAACGGAATCTGCTGCGCTATATAAGACACTATAATGGAATCTGCTGCGCTATATAAGACACTGTAACGGAATCTGCCGCGCTATACAAGACACTGTAATGGAATCTGCTGCGCTATATAAGACGCTGTAATGGAATCTGCTGCGCTATATAAGACACTGTAACGGAATCTGCTGCACTATAGAAGACACTGTAACGGAATCTGCTGCGCTATAGAAGACACTGTAACGGAATCTGCTGCACTATATATGACACTGTAACGGAATCTGCTGCGCTATATAAGACACTGTAACGGAATCTGCTGCGCTATATAAGACGCTGTAACGGAATCTGCTGCGCTATATAAGACACTGTAACGTAATCTGCCGCGCTATACAAGACACTGTAATGGAATCTGCTGCGCTATATAAGACGCTGTAATGGAATCTGCTGCGCTATATAAATATAATGCCCATTACACATTATACCACACACCGTAATGCCCATTACATATTATACCACACCGTAATGCTCATTTCATATTATATCACACACTGTAATGCCGATTACACATTTTACCACACACCGTAATGCCCATTACACATTTTACCACACACCGTAATGCTAATTACAGATTATACCCCACACGGTAATGCCCATTACACATTTTACCTCACACCGTAATGCCCATTACACTGCACACCGTAATGCCAATTACACATTAAGCCACATACCATAATGCCAATTACACATTATGCTGCACATCGTAATGCCCATTACACATTATACCACACTCCGTAATGCCAATTACACATACCACACTCCGTAATGCCCATTACACATTATGCTGCACATCGTAATGCCCATTACACATTATATCACACACTGTGATGCCCATTACACATTATGCCACAGATTGTTGAACGGAATGCCCCCAGTACTCCTGCTTATAAATAGTGCACCTTTCACAATGTGACCCAAAGTAGGGATGGCCATCGAACATCGATGATTCAAAGTCATTGATGGTTCATGGCCGATGTCAAATACTTTTGCCATAGATGGGGGAGAGCCAGATGGTTTCCCTCCATCGATGAAAAATCAATTAATTTTATCAAAGTGCTGGGACACTGAGCATTGCTCCGCCCCCGACACCCCTGAAGCCCCACCCCAGTGTTTTGATTGGCCCACAGGCCAATCAAACACAATGGATGACCATCGATATGTAAAAATATCGATGGTCAGCAATTGCATAGTTTAGCACTATCGATGGCCAGTTGCAGAATTGTCATTGATGGGAATGGGAACGATGGCCATCCCTACCCTAAAGGCGTCACTTCACTGCTGCTGCGGTGACAGGAGGAGAGCAGAGCAGCAGCTACACAGAGGAGAGGTGAGCTGTAGCTGCTCGGAGCGTGGAGGGGGGGAGAAAAGAGGCAGCCTCCCAGCTTCCCCGCTACATGCTGCTGCCAGCGGTGGGAGGTCCGTTGCCAGAGAGACGGGGTTGGGAGAGAGGAGGGAAGAAGCAGCTTCCATCTTTTCGGCAGCGGCACAATGCGGTAACAGACCGGACACCTGCCTCTACTCCGACCCACACATGACTCCTACATGGGAGTCCATGCTCCGGCTCAGAGGACCGTAGACTACCGGCCGACACATATCTATGTACCGGGGAGCCAGGGCAGAGAGCGCAATTTGGGCACATCATTCAAAAGTGTACGGGCCGCCATTTTCCGCCTGGCTGCCGCTATCCCTGTTGGGGACGTGTCCCAACTATGGAGGTGCTGGGCTTCCTTCCTTCCCCTAAGCTTTCCCTTGCATTCACGCAGACTGCTTTAGCAGGGATAAATGGGCAGGGTGCAGCGCTAAAACAGCTAGCGTGAACACTAATAACAGGACACCACAGGCTACTCCGCCTGTATAATAACAGGACACCACAGGCTGCTCATCCTGTATAATAATAACAGGACACCACAGGCTGCTCCCCCTGTATAGTAATAACAGGACACCACAGGCTGCTCCACCTGTATAATAATAACAGGACACCACAGGCTGCTCATCCTGTATAATAATAACAGGACACCGCAGGCTGCTCCCCCTGTATAGTAATAACAGGACACCGCAGGCTGCTCCACCTGTCTAATAATAACAGGACACCACAGGCTGCTCCCCCTGAATAATAATAACAGGACACCACAGGCTACTCCACCTGTATAATAATAATAACAGGACACCACAGGCTGCTCATCCTGTATAATAATAACAGGACACCGCAGGCTGCTCCCCCTGTATAGTAATAACAGGACACCGCAGGCTGCTCCACCTGTATAATAACAGGACACCACAGGCTGCTCCTCCTGTATAATAATAATAAAAATAATAACAGGAAACCACAGGCTGCTCCACCTGTATAATAATAACAGGACACCACAGGCTGCTCCTCCTGTATAATAATTAAAATAATAACAGGAAACCACAGGCTGCTCCCCCTGTATAATAATAACAGGACACCACAGGCTGCTCCACCTGTATAATAATAATAAAAATAATAACAGGAAACCACAGGCTGCTCCCCCTGTATAATAACAACAGGACACCAAAGACTGCTCCACCTGTATAATAATAATAAAAATAATAACAGGAAACCACAGGCTGCTCCCCCTGTGTAATAATAACAGGACACCACAGAGTGCTCCCACTGTATAATAATAACAACAACAACAACAGGACACCACAGGCTGTTCACCCCCCCCCCCTGTATATTAATAATAAAAGGACACCACAGGCTGCTCCCCCTGTATAATAATAATAATAATAATAATAATAATAACAACAACAACAACAACAACAGGACACTACAGACTGCTCTTCTGTATAATAATAATAAAAATAATAACAGGACACCACAGGCTGCTTCCCCTGTATAACAATAAGAGGACACCACAGACTGCTCCTCCTGTAAATAACAACATGAAACCACAGGCTGCTCCCCTGTATAACAATAATAACAACAACAGGACACCACAGGCTACTCCTCCTGTATAATAATAACAGGACACCACAGGCTGCTCCCCCTGTATAATAATAACATTACACTATAGGCTGCTCCCCCTGTATAGTAATAAAATGACACTACATGCTGCTCCCCTGTATAATAATAAAAGGACACTACATGGTGTTCCCCTATATAACATTACAATTACTTCTCTGCTCCGTCCCCCAGTGACCCGGATGTTTTTGCCGAGGGCGGGAATTGGCCGGATGTAAAGTGGAACGCAGAAGTTGATTGAGTGATGGAACTCAAAGACCAGACATGAGTTGGAACGCAGAAGTAGTGTGGAACGCACAGACAGGATTATAGTGGAACGCGGAAGTAGTGTGGAACGCACAAACAGGAAGTGGCGTGTCCCGGGCTCCGGAGGTGTCCCGCTGCAGAGGACTCCGGCCTGGGGTTCCCAGCTGTGTGTGTGGAGGATGATTAGTGATATAGGGGGCGGTATATGAGTGCAGGACCCCCCTCCCCCGCGGTGACTGCTCTGCATGGTAACCCCTTAGTGATCAGACTTCCTGTTACCATGGTAGTGAGTGTCCCCATAGTGTGTGTATGCTGGGAGGCCTATGGTGGCACTGTGCAGCCAGCTACATTGTGTACAGCTGGTGATGTCCCCTGACAGGTGGTGATATCCCTGTTCTGTCTGTGTCATGTGCTCATTGTCCCTGTGCCCCCTGTGTTACCATCCTGTGCCCCTCCTGTGTTACTGTCCTGTGCCCCCCCTGTGTGTTACCATCCTGTCCCCTGTGTGTTACCGCCCTGTGCCCCCATGTGATACTATCTGGCCTCCCTGTGTTCTACCGCCATGTGCCTCCCTGTGTGTTACCGCCCTGTGTCCGTCTTTTACCGTCCTGTGCCCCCCTGTGTGTTACTGCCCTGTGCCCCTCTGTGTTACCGTCCTATGCCCCCATGTGACACCATCCTGCCCCCTGTGTTTTACCATCCTGTGCCCTCTTGTGTGTTACCGTCCTGTACCCCCCTGTGTGTTACCGTCCTGTGCCCCCCTGTGTATTACCGTCCTGTGCCCCCCCCCTTGTGTGTTACCGTCCTGTGCCCCCCTGTGTGTTACCATACTTTGCCCCCCTGTGTGTTACCGTCCTGTGCCCCCCTGTGTGTTACCATTCTGTGCCCCCCTGTGTGTTACTGTCCTGTGCCCCCTGTGTGTTACCGTTCTGTGGATGGTAACACACAGGGGGCATAGGGCGGTAAAACGGGGGGGGGGGGCGTGTTACCGCCCTGTGCCCCCTGTGTGTTACCATCCACAGAACGGTAACACACAGGGGGCACAGGACGGTAACACACAGGGGGGCACAGGATGGTAACACACAGGGGGGGGCACAGGACGGTTACACACGGAGGGGCACAGGACAGTAACACACAAGGCTGCCATGTACAGTACAGTATCACACCTTTACAGGTAGGCTGTACAGTACAGTGCATCCACTTGTACTAAGGCTGCCGTGTACAGTACAGTACCACACCTTTACAGGTAGTCTGTACAGTAAAGTACATCCACTTCTACTAAGGCTGCCGGGTACAGTAAAGTGCATCCACTTGTACTAAGGCTACTGTGTACAGTACAGTATCACACCTTTACAGGTAGTCTGTACAGTACAGTGCATCCACTGGTACTAAGGCTGCCGTGTACAGTAAAGTGCATCTACTTGTACTAAGGCTGCTGTGTACAGTACAGTATCACACATTTACAGGTAGACTGTACAGTACAGTGCATCCACTTCTACTAAGGCTGCCGTATACAGTACAGTATCACACCTTTACAGGTAGACTGTACAGTACAGTGCATCCACTTGTACTAAGGCTGCACTGTACAGTACAGTATCACACCTTTACAGGTAGACTGCACAGTACAGTATCACACCTTTACAGGTAGACTGCACAGTACAATGCATCCACTTGTACTAAGGCTGCCGTGTACAGTGCAGTATCACACCTTTACAGGTAGACTGCACAGTACAGTGCATCCACTTGTACTAAGGCTGCTGTGTACAGTACAGTGCATCCACTTGTACTAAGGCTGCCGTTTACAGTACAGTATCACACCTTTACAGGTAGACTGTACAGTACAGTGCATCCACTTGTACTAAGGCTGCTGTGTACAGTACAGTACCACACCTTTACAGGTAGTCTGTACAGTACAGTGCATCAACTTGTACTAAGGCTGCCGTGTACAGTACAGTATCACAACTTTACAGGTAGACTGTACAGTACAGTGCATCCACTTCTACTAAGGCTGCCGGGTACAGTAAAGTGCATCCACTTGTAGTAAGGCTGCTGTGTACAGTACAGTATCACACCTTTACAGGTAGACTGTACAGTACAGTGCATCCACTGGTACTAAGGCTGCCGTGTACAGTAAAATGCATCTACTTGTACTAAGGCTGCTGTGTACAGTACAGTATCACACCTTTACAGGTAGACTGTACAGTACAGTGCATCAACTTGTACTAAGGCTGCCGTGTACAGTACAGTATCACACCTTTACAGGTAGACTACAGTACATCAACTTGTACTAAGGCTGCCGTGTACAGTACAGTATCACACCTTTACAGGTAGACTGTACAGTACAGTGCATCCACTTGTACTAAGGCTGCCGTCTACAGTACAGTACCACACCTTTACAGGTAGTCTGTACAGTAAAGTACATCCACTTCTACTAAGGCATTCCGGGTACAGTAAAGTGCATCCACTTGTAGTAAGGCTGCTGTGTACAGTACAGTATCACACCTTTTCAGGTAGACTGTACAGTACAGTGCATCCACTGGTACTAAGGCTGCTGTGTACAGTAAAGTGCATCTACTTGTACTAAGGCTGCTGTGTACAGTACAGTATCACACCTTTACAGGTAGACTGTACAGTGCATCCACTTGTACTAAGGCTGCCGTGTACAGTACAGTGCATCCACTTGTAATAAGGCTGCTGTGTACAGTACAGTATCACACCTTTACAGGTAGACTGTACAGTACAGTGCATCCACTTGTACTAAGGCTGCCGTGTACAGTACAGTATCACACCTTTACAGGTAGACTGTACAGTACAGTGCATCAACTTGTACTAAGGCTGCCGTGTACAGTACAGTATCACACCTTTACAGGTAGACTGTACAGTACAGTGCATCAACTTGTACTAAGGCTGCCGTGTACAGTACAGTATCACACCTTTACAGGTAGACTGTACAGTAAAGTGCATCCACTTGTACTAAGTCTGCCGGGTACAATACAGTGCATCCACATGTAATAAGGCTGCTGTGTACAGTACAGTATCACACATTTACAGGTCGACTGTACAATACAGTGCATCCACTTGTACTAAGGCTGCCGTGTACAGTACAGTATCACACCTTTACAGGTAGACTGCACAGTACAATGCATCCACTTGTACTAAGGCTGCCGTGTACAGTGCAGTATCACACCTTTACAGGTAGACTGCACAGTACAGTGCATCCACTTGTACTAAGGCTGCTGTGTACAGTACAGTGCATCCACTTGTACTAAGGCTGCCGTGTACAGTACAGTGCATCCACTTGTACTAAGGCTGCCGTGTACAGTACAGTATCACACCTTTACAGGTAGACTGTACAGTACAGTGCATCCACTTGTACTAAGGCTGCCGTGTACAGTACAGTATCACACCTTTACAGGTAGGCTGTACAGTGCATCTACTTGTACTAAGGCTGCCATGTACAGTACAGTACCACACCTTTACAGGTAGTCTGTACAGTACAGTGCATCAACTTGTACTAAGGCTGCCGTGTACAGTACAGTATCACACCTTTACAGGTAGACTGTACAGTACAGTGCATCCACTTCTACTAAGGCTGCCGGGTACAGTAAAGTGCATCCACTTGTAGTAAGGCTGCTGTGTACAGTACAGTATCACACCTTTACAGGTAGACTGTACAGTACAGTGCATCCACTGGTACTAAGGCTGCCGTGTACAGTAAAGTGCATCTACTTGTACTAAGGCTGCTGTGTACAGTACAGTATCACACCTTTACAGGTAGACTGTACAGTACAGTGCATCCACTTGTACTAAGGCTGCCGTCTACAGTACAGTACCACACCTTTACAGGTAGTCTGTACAGTAAAGTACATCCACTTCTACTAAGGCTGCCGGGTACAGTAAAGTGCATCCACTGGTACTAAGGCTGCTGTGTACAGTAAAGTGCATCTACTTGTACAAAGGCTGCTGTGTACAGTACAGTATCACACCTTTACAGGTAGACTGTACAGTACAGTGCATCCACTTGTACCAAGGCTGCCGTGTACAGTACAGTGCATCCACTTGTAATAAGGCTGCTGTGTACAGTACAGTATCACACCTTTACAGGTAGACTGTACAGTACAGTGCATCCACTTGTACTAAGGCTGCCGTGTACAGTACAGTATCACACCTTTACAGGTAGACTGTACAGTACAGTGCATCAACTTGTACTAAGGCTGCCGTGTACAGTACAGTATCACACCTTTACAGGTAGACTACAGTACAGTGCATCAACTTGTACTAAGGCTGCCGTGTACAGTACAGTATCACACCTTTACAGGTAGACTGTACAGTAAAGTGCATCCACTTGTACTAAGTCTGCCGGGTACAATACAGTGCATCCACATGTAATAAGGCTGCTGTGTACAGTACAGTATCACACATTTACAGGTCGACTGTATAATACAGTGCATCCACTTGTACTAAGGCTGCCGTGTACAGTACAGTATCACACCTTTACAGGTAGACTGTACAATACAGTGCATCCACTTGTACTAAGGCTGCCGTGTACAGTACAGTATCACACCTTTACAGGCAGACTGTTTTTACAGTGCATCCACTTGTACTAAGGCTTCCGTGTACATTAAAGTGCATCCACTTGTACTAAGGCTGCTGTGTACAGTACAGTATCACACCTTTACAGGTAGACTGTACAATACAGTGCATCCACTTGTACTAAGGCTGCTGTGTACAGTACAGTATCACACCTTTACAGGTAGACTGTACAGTACAGTGCATCCACTTGTACTAAGGCTGCCATGTACAGTACAGTATCACACCTTTACAGGTAGACTACAGTACAGTGCATCAACTTGTACTAAGGCTGCCGTGTACAGTAAAGTGCATCTACTTGTACTAAGGCTGCTGTGTACAGTACAGTATCACACCTTTACAGGTAGACTGTACAGTACAGTGCATCCACTTGTACTAAGGCTGCCGTCTACAGTACAGTACCACACCTTTACAGGTAGTCTGTACAGTAAAGTACATCCACTTCTACTAAGGCTGCCGGGTACAGTAAAGTGCATCCACTGGTACTAAGGCTGCTGTGTACAGTAAAGTGCATCTACTTGTACAAAGGCTGCTGTGTACAGTACAGTATCACACCTTTACAGGTAGACTGTACAGTACAGTGCATCCACTTGTACCAAGGCTGCCGTGTACAGTACAGTGCATCCACTTGTAATAAGGCTGCTGTGTACAGTACAGTATCACACCTTTACAGGTAGACTGTACAGTACAGTGCATCCACTTGTACTAAGGCTGCCGTGTACAGTACAGTATCACACCTTTACAGGTAGACTGTACAGTACAGTGCATCAACTTGTACTAAGGCTGCCGTGTACAGTACAGTATCACACCTTTACAGGTAGACTACAGTACAGTGCATCAACTTGTACTAAGGCTGCCGTGTACAGTACAGTATCACACCTTTACAGGTAGACTGTACAGTAAAGTGCATCCACTTGTACTAAGTCTGCCGGGTACAATACAGTGCATCCACATGTAATAAGGCTGCTGTGTACAGTACAGTATCACACATTTACAGGTCGACTGTATAATACAGTGCATCCACTTGTACTAAGGCTGCCGTGTAC
This sequence comes from Crinia signifera, assembly GCF_055691185.1. Classification (NCBI taxonomy): domain Eukaryota; kingdom Metazoa; phylum Chordata; class Amphibia; order Anura; family Myobatrachidae; genus Crinia; species Crinia signifera. Next base: position 4,053,345 of record NC_139222.1, on the reverse strand, counting down.
AGTACAGTATCACACCTTTACAGGTAGACTGTACAATACAGTGCATCCACTTGTACTAAGGCTGCCGTGTACAGTACAGTATCACACCTTTACAGGCAGACTGTTTTTACAGTGCATCCACTTGTACTAAGGCTTCCGTGTACATTAAAGTGCATCCACTTGTACTAAGGCTGCTGTGTACAGTACAGTATCACACCTTTACAGGTAGACTGTACAATACAGTGCATCCACTTGTACTAAGGCTGCTGTGTACAGTACAGTATCACACCTTTACAGGTAGACTGTACAGTACAGTGCATCCACTTGTACTAAGGCTGCCATGTACAGTACAGTATCACACCTTTACAGGTAGACTACAGTACAGTGCATCAACTTGTACTAAGGCTGCCGTGTACAGTACAGTATCACACCTTTACAGGTAGACTGTACAGTACAGTGCATCCACTTCTACTAAGGCTGCCGGGTACAGTAAAGTGCATCCACTTGTAGTAAGGCTGCTGTGTACAGTACAGTATCACACCTTTACAGGTAGACTGTACAGTACAGTGCATCCACTGGTACTAAGGCTGCCGTGTACAGTAAAGTGCATCTACTTGTACTAAGGCTGCTGTGTACAGTACAGTATCACACCTTTACAGGTAGACTGTACAGTACAGTGCATCCACTTGTACTAAGGCTGCCGTCTACAGTACAGTACCACACCTTTACAGGTAGTCTGTACAGTAAAGTACATCCACTTCTACTAAGGCTGCCGGGTACAGTAAAGTGCATCCACTGGTACTAAGGCTGCTGTGTACAGTAAAGTGCATCTACTTGTACAAAGGCTGCTGTGTACAGTACAGTATCACACCTTTACAGGTAGACTGTACAGTACAGTGCATCCACTTGTACCAAGGCTGCCGTGTACAGTACAGTGCATCCACTTGTAATAAGGCTGCTGTGTACAGTACAGTATCACACCTTTACAGGTAGACTGTACAGTACAGTGCATCCACTTGTACTAAGGCTGCCGTGTACAGTACAGTATCACACCTTTACAGGTAGACTGTACAGTACAGTGCATCAACTTGTACTAAGGCTGCCGTGTACAGTACAGTATCACACCTTTACAGGTAGACTACAGTACAGTGCATCAACTTGTACTAAGGCTGCCGTGTACAGTACAGTATCACACCTTTACAGGTAGACTGTACAGTAAAGTGCATCCACTTGTACTAAGTCTGCCGGGTACAATACAGTGCATCCACATGTAATAAGGCTGCTGTGTACAGTACAGTATCACACATTTACAGGTCGACTGTATAATACAGTGCATCCACTTGTACTAAGGCTGCCGTGTACAGTACAGTATCACACCTTTACAGGTAGACTGTACAATACAGTGCATCCACTTGTACTAAGGCTGCCGTGTACAGTACAGTATCACACCTTTACAGGCAGACTGTTTTTACAGTGCATCCACTTGTACTAAGGCTTCCGTGTACATTAAAGTGCATCCACTTGTACTAAGGCTGCTGTGTACAGTACAGTATCACACCTTTACAGGTAGACTGTACAATACAGTGCATCCACTTGTACTAAGGCTGCTGTGTACAGTACAGTATCACACCTTTACAGGTAGACTGTACAGTACAGTGCATCCACTTGTACTAAGGCTGCCATGTACAGTACAGTATCACATCTTTACAGGCAGACTGTTAGTACAGTGCATCCACTTGTACTAAGGCTTCCGTGTACAGTAAAGTGCATCCACTTGTACTAAGGCTGCTGTGTACAGTACAGTATCACACCTTTACAGGTAGACTGTACAGTACAGTGCATCCTCTTGTACTAAGGCTGCCGTGTACAGTAAAGTGCATCTACTTGTACTAAGGCTGCTGTGTACAGTACATTAGTACAGTATCACACATTTACAGGTAGACTGTACAGTACAGTGCATCCACTTCTAAGGCTGCCGTGTACAGTACAGTATCACACCTTTACAGGTAGACTGTAGAGTACAGTGCATCCACTTCTCCTAAGGCTGCCGTGTACAGTACAGTATCACACCTTTACATGTAGACTACAGTACAGTGCATCCACTTGTACTAAGGCTGCTGTGTACAGTACAGTATCACACCTTTACAGGTAGACTGTAGAGTACAGTGCATCCACTTCTCCTAAGGCTGCCTTGTACAGTACAGTATCACACCTTTACATGTAGACTACAGTACAGTGCATCCACTTGTACTAAGGCTGCCGTGTACAGTACAGTATCACACCTTTACAGGCAGACTGTTAGTACAGTGCATCCACTTGTACTAAGGCTGCCGTGTAAAGTCCAGTATCACACCTTTACAGGTAGACTGTACAGTACAGTGCATCCACTTGTACTAAGGCTTCCATGTACAGTAAAGTGCATCCACTTGTACTAAGGCTGCTGTGTACAGTACATCATCACACCTTTACAGGCAGACTGTACAGTGCTATCCTGACACCCCCTCGGTGCTCGAGTCTGTAAGCTGCAGTATAGTTCCGCGGTTATCTTTCCCGCTTTCGCGCCACAGTGACATCTCACATGCACGTGCGACCCATTTTCAGAGAACGTACTATATACTCGCTCACTTATCCCCATAGCCCAGTATAAAGTGTAATAAGACGCACGTCTATGCCTTAGTATTTCCCGAGAAATATGTCTAACTAAGATACTGAGCAGTACAGTCATGTATGGTAAGTAGTTCTTGCGCTACAGGGCATTTCAGAGGACACTTCATGCACACGCAATGCGGATTCTTTCGCCATAGCTTTGCATTACACATCTGACGGATGTGCAGTGGTGATTTCAGAAAGCGACATCTGGTGGATGATCACTGGTATTGTACTCATCCGGTAATGCCATATGCCACACTGTGCGATGTATTGCGCTGTGGTGAGTTGGCGGGCTGGATTGAAGATGCTGTGAGTAATGAGGGGACAAAAGAATTGAGGTACTTGTGTAGTTTCACGGCACAAGCATGGCGCCGTGCTATTTCCGGGTTCTACGCTCGGCAAACTATCTAAAATAAAGTTACTTAACTCCATGCCAACGTGGATAGTTCATACCCCCACTTTCCACATTGGCATGGAGTTGAGCGTGGCGAGCCACCAGCGTTGGCGAGCAAAGCGAGACCCGCAAGGGGACTCAGACGCACAGCGCCATGAAACTACACAAGTACCACAATTGATAACACAGAATGAAGTAGGGACTGCTCCACTGCAGAAACTGTTAAAGGGACACGTTTAAAAAAAAAAAGATCCTGCAGACTTCCTGTGGGCGGGGCATCTAGCCGCATTGTAATTTTTTTCCCGTGGCAAGGATCAGAGATTTAGTGGCTATATTCACTTCACCACGAAGCCCTGTTCTGAGGAGTCGATAGATGCCCCTCTCTGCCGCGGCGCACCTTTCTCCATGGAAGTCGATCCGCATGACCGCCATACTATTGGCGCGGGTGCTGAAAAAACTGCTCTGGACCCGCTTACCACCCCATCACATGAAGAGATGCGAGCAACCCTTGGATCACCCCTGGTCCTACAAAGCGGGAGGACTGTCCGGGAGGAGATGACCCCTGCAACTTTGCCTTACAGGAGTTCCTCGTGTCCCCTGTAAATCCCCCAGGAGATTGCTGCGTGACATGACTGTGGGGCCCGCGTGATCTACTGACAGTCTCACCTGAATTTGGGGTGTCGGAGCTGGGAGCATTAGCTGATTGTTGGGGGACGTAAAGGCTGCTCGATCCCAGCGGAGGAGCTCCTTGGGCACCCAGGTGCGAGGAGGTTGGATAGCCTCAGTGCCCGGTGGTGGACTGTGCAACAAGGGTGGCGGGAGCTGTGGGAGACACCATGCAAGGCACAGGGGAAATCTGGTGTGCGAGACCTGGATATCGCAGGTGAGAAGTGGGGGAATATTGCTGATAAAGAGAGTCAGCGGCTGCCGGAGCACTGAGCGGGCTGGGTGGAATTGGAGAAGCCCAACAATAACTTGGCAGCCAAGAAAGTGGTAACTCTCTCCGGTCCTCTCTTCCCTTATCTAATAGTGCCTAACCGTATGGGGTTTAGATAGGTGGGATACAAAACGGACACCCACAGGTCTGTTCTGCCGGACACCTTCTGTGAGGAGCATCAAATTGGTGACGGCTAATAGGGACATTTACTCATTGCCTGGCCGAGAAATCATAGGGCTGGGACTGACTTTTGTGCCTCCGCTATTAGTTGATCCCCATCCTAAAATGAATTTACAGGACAGCTCCATTTGAGGTAAATGTGTCTGGGAGAATCAGACAGGAAGAGGTGACTCATCTCTCCTCCCCCATTCCTACAGTGCCGTACCCTGAGGGACTTAGCCGAGGTGGCCACACACTAAATCAGGGCATTTGTGGACCCCCCCCCCCCCACACACACACACCTTACAGTAATAATACACATTGGATAACACTTGATTTGGAAGAAGAAATAGTAAGCCCGCAGGGCACGGGTAACAGAAGGAATTGTTTTCATACTGTACCTCCACGGAGATTGGTCGGTTACGCGCTTTTGTTCCTTACTCTTCTCCACGTGCCAGGGGATTTTTGGGACAGAACTGTCAGGAAGTAGTTACTTACCCTTCTTATGGACGTGACTCATTGTTATTGACTACTATTACACCCCCCTAAACGGTCGATTTCCAGAAATAACTCTTTGGATCTAGTCATCCGTGACTCAGCTGAAGAATCTTCTTCCGCACATAGGAAGAAGACATTGTTCCGCAGATGTTGACCTTAGATTCTGGTAAACCAGTGGTTTCAAATAGTGAGAAGGTGGACACTCACTGGTACTCCTGCGGCCCTTCCTCACCACGCGGCTCAGAGACACTGATCTCACATATACCATTGATGATGATGACGCTTCAGATACTCCTGCGGCCCTTCCTCACCACGCGGCTCAGAGCCACTGATCTCACATATACCATTGATGATGATGACGCTTCAGATACTCCTGCGGCCCTTCCTCACCACGCGGCTCAGAGACACTGATCTCACATATACCATTGATGATGATGACGCTTCAGATACTCCTGCGGCCCTTCCTCACCATGCGGCTCGGAGACACTGATCTCACATATACCATTGTTGATGATGACGATGGTTCAGATACTCCTGCGGCCCTTCCTCACCACGCGGCTCAGAGACACTGATCTCACATATACCATTGTTGATGATGACGATGGTTCAGATACTCCTGCGGCCCTTCCTCACCACGCGGCTCAGAGACACTGATCTCACATATACCATTGATGATGATGATGCTTCAGATACTCCTGTGGCCCTTCCTCACCACGCGACTCAGAGACACTGATCTCACATATACCATTGATGATGATGCTTCAGATACTCCTGCGGCCCTTCCTCACCACGCGGCTCAGAGACACTGATCTCACATATACCATCGATGATGATGACGCTTCAGATACTCCTGTGGCCCTTCCTCACCACGCGACTCAGAGACACTGATCTCACATATACCATTGATGATGATGCTTCAGATACTCCTGCGGCCCTTCCTCACCACGCTGCTCAGAGACACTGATCTCACATATACCATTGTTGATGATGACGATGGTTCAGATACTCCTGCGGCCCTTCCTCACCACGCAGCTCAGAATATACCATATACCATTGATGATGATGGTGCTTGAGATCCTGCGGCCCTTCCTCACCACGCTGCTCAGAGACACTGATCTCACATATACCATTGTTGATGATGACGATGGTTCAGATATTCCTGCGGCCCTTCCTCACCACGCGGCTCAGAGACACTGATCTCACATATACCATTGATGATGATGACACTTCAGATACTCCTGTGGCCCTTCCTCACCACGCTGCTCAGAGACACTGATCTCACATATACCATTGTTGATGATGACGATGGTTCAGATACTCCTGCGGCCCTTCCTCACCACGCGGCTCAGAGACACTGATCTCACATATACCATTGATGATGATGATGCTTCAGATACTCCTGCGGCCCTTCCTCACCACGCGGCTCAGAATATACCATATACCATTGATGATGATGGTGCTTGAGATCCTGCGGCCCTTCCTCACCACGCGGCTTGGAGACACTCAGGTGCATGACAAGTGGGAAGTTTCTCTGAGGATAACTCCCAATGGTATTCCCCAAACTGGGATAGTTACGGATAAGGTACCCCACCCTGCTCTGCATAGCTCTCAGTCCTTATTCCCTAAATCATTTTTCTATCTTTTAAAGAATGAATCCAGGCGCATAGTCAAGTGTGAGAAGTGCGTCCGATGATCAGGGGTCATAGTAATGTCAACTAAAAATTCCCTCATGTTACCGCCCCTATGCAGGCAGTGAGTAGGCGCAGAACTCGCGTGATGGGGGTTAAAGGATGAGGACTGTGCCAAGCAGATTTGTGTATGCCATCTGTGACCAATTCTATCAGGGGGATACAATATTGATTCGTTTCTAAGTAAACCTCCCTCTCATTCTCTATCATTTGCTAGTGTGTCTATCCTCCAGTTTTAGTGTATTTAGTGTGTGACCCAAATTTCATATGACAATACTTTATATCACCTGCCATAGTGGATCCTATAACTAGTGGATGGTAACAGATAAGCACCCACTACATTTATATTCATACAGGTACCATACACAATACCACGTAGCACTTACTGTACTTTATTAGCAGATTCTGTGGACACAATCCCTGTTCCCTTCTTCTTAGGGTTTGTATAATAAGAGGTTTAGAAGCAATGCATGGGCGTTTATTGTACGTTTCAGTAAACTTAATACGTTTATATTATTACTTTAATTTATTTTACGTACGATCTAACAAAATTGTAATAATCTGTAACTTAATCCCATCTGATTTAATGTTGACTTGCTATTATATTAAAGAAATGCATCACTGTATACAGAAATCACTAAGAAACAAACGCATTTTGTATACGGTGTAACATATAGAAATAAACCAGACTTAATCCGAAAATGGCGTGGTTGTTTGAGCAGTCTTATACAAGATAACATGTAATAAAGCATATACACAAGGGTCCATAGAAGATAGGAAAACCTGAGAGAAAGGGTGAAACCAGAATGGAGGTGTATTCAGCTGGAGAGTTGTGAGATTGTACCAGGATGTTAGCTGTACGGCTTGTTTTGCGTGTCGCGGCAGCCATTTTACATAGTAATATACTTTGTCCCGAAGAGAAGTGTTAGGAATAGGATGGATGTCCCAAAGGGCCCATTCGGGGGTAGGGGTGATAGACATGGCATATTGGGTTCGCACATAGCTACTCATTTTGAGCCAGAAAGCATTGACCTCCGGCCGGCTCCACATACAATGCATTCATTCGTCATCCGGCGCTGCGCGGTGGGAATTAGGTGCTGTGCCCATGGGCCAGGCTAAGTATTGGTGTTTGACAAATGCGTTGTCTACAACTATGCATTTGCTTCAATAAAGTATATATATATATATATATAGCAGACACTGTGTAGTGCGGCACTCGTCAGACTGACATCTGGTACATCGCAAAATAAATAAGCCAAAGGCAATGCGGTAAGTCAACGTTTCGGGTACTCAAACCCTTTATCAAGACATGCAAGATACAACTGAAGTACGTACAACTGAAGTACGTACTTTTATGCAAACAGTCAAGTGCAAACCACCCAGTGACAAGAATGACTCCCTGTGTGTGCGCCAACCTGGACCCTATGACGTCATCCTGGCGCCGATGATGTGGCGGTGTCAGTCAAGGCAGGGGGCGTGTATGTGGGAGAGTGACAGAAAAAACCCAAATATCTAGTGAAAAAGAAACAAATAAAAAGGAAATCCATGTAAAATCATTGAAAGTAAATGCAATAATGTAACGAAATCAACTGGCAAGAACATGTCATAGGCTTCGTGGAAAATGCGATATAAAATGGCAAAATACTGTTGCAACTGAACGCACTTAAATGAAAACATGGACATATTAGTCAACATGAAACAATCAACATAACACTGGTGTCGACCATACGGGGAAACGAGCATGACACAGATACAAAAGTACCAAGATACAGATGCAAGCTGTAATGTAAAAAACATTATAACAAGAGATACACTAAAGTTAGAGGAAGCATAATAGCGAGAGGTGCTCGTTGAGACCTAGTGGATGAACCGTCTGTAAGCGATCTATCCACCTTGCCTCCAATCTCAGCAGTAATTTGTCACGGTCACCCCCTCTGATGGACGGTGGTATGCTATCGATCATTTTATAACGTATTGAGGGTAATGTGTGTTTGAACTCTTTAAAGTGCCTCGCAACCGGTTGCTCAGCACCTTTCCCTTCTAGGGCAGCTCTAATGGCTGACCTATGGTTGGCAATGCGTTCCTTGAATTGGGTAATGGTCTTGCCAATGTACAAAAGACCACATGGACATTTAATGTAATAAATGACATGTCGGCTGCTGCATGTGAGTGGATATTTAATGAGAAATTTTTCTCCCGTTCTCGGATGGAAGAAATGGTCACCAGTCTCAAGGCTAGAGCAGGTTATGCAGCCAATGCATTTAAAGTTGCCATTCTTACGGGATAAAAAATGTCGTTGTGGTTTCTGTACATGTTTACTGACATCATTGTGTACTACCCAGTCCTTCAAATTCTTACCCCTCCTGTAAGAGGGCAAGAAGGAGCTGTTACACAAGCTGGGGAGGGATTTATTCGTGGAAACAAGGGGCCAGATTTTCTTGGCAGATTTGACTAGTTCACTGCTGCTGGTGGTATACTTTTGAGTCCAGACAATTTTGTTGTCAAGATTTTTAGTGGTAACCGTGTTCAGGACAGTGTGCCTGTCGAGGCTGAGCACCTTAGTTTTAGTGTTTTTGAGTAATCTGTACGGATAGCCTCTAGAAAGAAAATCTTTAATCATGGAATTGATCTCGACCTCTGCATCCTCAATCCTGCTGCAAATTCTGAATGCTCGCAGGAATTGGGAGTAGGGGAGACCCCACTTGAGTGATGGAGGATGATGGCTGGTGCTGAGAAGAATAGTGTTACGGTCCATGGGTTTTTTAAACAGAGTCGTATTCAATTGATTATTGGAATTGAGCGTCACAGTGACATCCAAAAAGTTTATAGTTGTGGGATGGCAGGTGTAGGTAAATTTAATGGAACTGTCACAACTATTGGCAAATGTCATAAGGTCATGGAACTCATCAGCACTTTTAGACCAGATCACAAAGATATCGTCTATGTAGCGATAGAGAGCAATGATGGCTGATGCAGTAGCAGGGTTAGAGAGAAAAATGTCACGTTCTATTTCATGCATAAAAATATTTGCAAGGCTGGGGGCCACGCAAGAACCCATCGCGACCCCCGAGCATTGCAAATAAAACTTATTGTCGAACAAGAAATAATTTCTCGATAATGACAGATCTAACAGCTGTATAAAAAACAGTGCATCAGGACCTTTGTACAAATCACTTGCTACAACTGCACGTTTAACCGCTTCAATGCCACGATGGTGTGGAATCGAGGTGTATAATGAGACCACATCAATCGTGCATAGCGAACAACCTGGGGGAAGAACAGGTAAGGCAATCAAGTTGTTTAAAAACGTATTGGTGTCTTTCAGGTATGTGGATTGGTTCTGCACCACCGGTTGCAGAAACATGTCCAGAAACTGTGACACAGTGTAGAACAACGAGTCTCTTGCCGAGATGATCGGCCGACCCGGTGGTTTGGAAGAATCCTTATGGATCTTGGGTATTGTGTACAGTAAAGGTACCTTGGGATGGTCGGTGGATAGAACCTCCCTGATCTTGTCAGGGATAATGGATGCTGTTGTTCCCTCTTGGAGTAGGTTGTCGAGTTCTTGTTTAAACAGGGCCGTCGGATCATCTTTTAATTCTCTGTAGACAGTGACGTCTGAGAGTTGTCTGTAGATCTCAGATTTGTAATCCACTGTGTCCTGGATCACTAAGGCACCCCCTTTATCAGCTGAACGTATTACCACATCCGTGTACCCACCCAGGTCTTTGAGGGCTTTCCTTTCGTCAGTGGTAAGGTTCTGGGGGTGGTCTGTAGATTTATGGGTTGTGGACACTATGACGTTGTCCATATAGTCAAGAAAAGATTTCAAAGCCACATTATTCGATTTCGGATCAAACATAGAGGTTTTGGATAGTTTAATGATCGGGTCAGCTGTGTTGCTGGGGTTGTTACCAAAATGTTCTCTTAGTCTTAGACGCCGTCCGAATTTGAAAAGGTCGATTTTGTCCTCGAAGTCATTAGGGGATGAGGTGGGCACGAAGGAAAGACCTTTGTTGAGTACAGCGTGTTCTGCGGGGGAGAGAATTCTTGAAGACAAATTATGGGTTATGTCCTCTGGGACGCTTTCTTTCTTCGCGTACCTGACCCACTGGCCTCCTCGCCGGGTTCTAGTACGTCGTTGGGTCCTCTCCTCGCCCGGGTTAAAACTCCTAGAGGGGGGCGCGGGTTTCCCCTGCCTCTGCCTCTTGGCCGCTTGACACATTCTGTGTCGCTTGATGAAGGTTGATCACTTGACCTATCCGTGTCAAACTGATACCTTCTGCGTTGTGTGCGTCTTCTCCCTTCTTGTTGGTCCCGGCCGTACGCCCAGCTATCCACAAACGAGGAGCCTGGGCACCACCACCATTTATCTCATTTGATCCAAGACTTTCCACCCAGCCGCTGCTGGCTCTCTTGCCCTGATCCTAAGGGCATGACTGAGCAGGAACCTGTTCCAGGCTTCAAGGAACTTTCTCTACAGATTGGACACTCACTGGTCCTAACAGATTCGGATGCTGACCAGATACTTTTCAAAGACCAACTAAAGGATGTTGGCTCGGGTGATACGATTGAGCAACTCATCACCACACTTACACGCCTGAAGAAACGTGAAGTCGACTTTTATCTCCACGGGGTCACTTTGTCAGATTATTTTAGAGAGAAGAAAATCCCTAGAGGTTTCAGGATAAAGAACATTCCCACTATTGGCCGCTCAAATCCTGAATTCTGCAAGAAATGGACAGCGGTGTTAAACAAATGTTCCTATGACCTTATCCTGCTCGTAATTGAGGAATCCAAGAGGGAACTAATTGCTACACGCACGAAGATTGACTCATTTGAGGATATCCATCTCAACACTATTAAAAGTGATAAATCCCAGGACACACAAATTGAACAGTATCAAAAAGATCTCATTCAATTCAAAAAAGCCAAGTGTGAGACTGTCAATCGTGATTACGCTGAGTTTAAAGTGTATAGCTGGGCGTACGGCCGGGACCAACAAGAAGGGAGAAGACGCACACAACGCAGAAGGTATCAGTTTGACACGGATAGGTCAAGTGATCAACCTTCATCAAGCGACACAGAATGTGTCAAGCGGCCAAGAGGCAGAGGCAGGGGAAACCCGCGCCCCCCTCTAGGAGTTTTAACCCGGGCGAGGAGAGGACCCAACGACGTACTAGAACCCGGCGAGGAGGCCAGTGGGTCAGGTACGCGAAGAAAGAAAGCGTCCCAGAGGACATAACCCATAATTTGTCTTCAAGAATTCTCTCCCCCGCAGAACACGCTGTACTCAACAAAGGTCTTTCCTTCGTGCCCACCTCATCCCCTAATGACTTCGAGGACAAAATCGACCTTTTCAAATTCGGACGGCGTCTAAGACTAAGAGAACATTTTGGTAACAACCCCAGCAACACAGCTGACCCGATCATTAAACTATCCAAAACCTCTATGTTTGATCCGAAATCGAATAATGTGGCTTTGAAATCTTTTCTTGACTATATGGACAACGTCATAGTGTCCACAACCCATAAATCTACAGACCACCCCCAGAACCTTACCACTGACGAAAGGAAAGCCCTCAAAGACCTGGGTGGGTACACGGATGTGGTAATACGTTCAGCTGATAAAGGGGGTGCCTTAGTGATCCAGGACACAGTGGATTACAAATCTGAGATCTACAGACAACTCTCAGACGTCACTGTCTACAGAGAATTAAAAGATGATCCGACGGCCCTGTTTAAACAAGAACTCGACAACCTACTCCAAGAGGGAACAACAGCATCCATTATCCCTGACAAGATCAGGGAGGTTCTATCCACCGACCATCCCAAGGTACCTTTACTGTACACAATACCCAAGATCCATAAGGATTCTTCCAAACCACCGGGTCGGCCGATCATCTCGGCAAGAGACTCGTTGTTCTACACTGTGTCACAGTTTCTGGACATGTTTCTGCAACCGGTGGTGCAGAACCAATCCACATACCTGAAAGACACCAATACGTTTTTAAACAACTTGATTGCCTTACCTGTTCTTCCCCCAGGTTGTTCGCTATGCACGATTGATGTGGTCTCATTATACACCTCGATTCCACACCATCGTGGCATTGAAGCGGTTAAACGTGCAGTTGTAGCAAGTGATTTGTACAAAGGTCCTGATGCACTGTTTTTTATACAGCTGTTAGATCTGTCATTATCGAGAAATTATTTCTTGTTCGACAATAAGTTTTATTTGCAATGCTCGGGGGTCGCGATGGGTTCTTGCGTGGCCCCCAGCCTTGCAAATATTTTTATGCATGAAATAGAACGTGACATTTTTCTCTCTAACCCTGCTACTGCATCAGCCATCATTGCTCTCTATCGCTACATAGACGATATCTTTGTGATCTGGTCTAAAAGTGCTGATGAGTTCCATGACCTTATGACATTTGCCAATAGTTGTGACAGTTCCATTAAATTTACCTACACCTGCCATCCCACAACTATAAACTTTTTGGATGTCACTGTGACGCTCAATTCCAATAATCAATTGAATACGACTCTGTTTAAAAAACCCACGGACCGTAACACTATTCTTCTCAGCACCAGCCATCATCCTCCATCACTCAAGTGGGGTCTCCCCTACTCCCAATTCCTGCGAGCATTCAGAATTTGCAGCAGGATTGAGGATGCAGAGGTCGAGATCAATTCCATGATTAAAGATTTTCTTTCTAGAGGCTATCCGTACAGATTACTCAAAAACACTAAAACTAAGGTGCTCAGCCTCGACAGGCACACTGTCCTGAACACGGTTACCACTAAAAATCTTGACAACAAAATTGTCTGGACTCAAAAGTATACCACCAGCAGCAGTGAACTAGTCAAATCTGCCAAGAAAATCTGGCCCCTTGTTTCCACGAATAAATCCCTCCCCAGCTTGTGTAACAGCTCCTTCTTGCCCTCTTACAGGAGGGGTAAGAATTTGAAGGACTGGGTAGTACACAATGATGTCAGTAAACATGTACAGAAACCACAACGACATTTTTTATCCCGTAAGAATGGCAACTTTAAATGCATTGGCTGCATAACCTGCTCTAGCCTTGAGACTGGTGACCATTTCTTCCATCCGAGAACGGGAGAAAAATTTCTCATTAAATATCCACTCACATGCAGCAGCCGACATGTCATTTATTACATTAAATGTCCATGTGGTCTTTTGTACATTGGCAAGACCATTACCCAATTCAAGGAACGCATTGCCAACCATAGGTCAGCCATTAGAGCTGCCCTAGAAGGGAAAGGTGCTGAGCAACCGGTTGCGAGGCACTTTAAAGAGTTCAAACACACATTACCCTCAATACGTTATAAAATGATCGATAGCATACCACCGTCCATCAGAGGGGGTGACCGTGACAAATTACTGCTGAGATTGGAGGCAAGGTGGATAGATCGCTTACAGACGGTTCATCCACTAGGTCTCAACGAGCACCTCTCGCTATTATGCTTCCTCTAACTTTAGTGTATCTCTTGTTATAATGTTTTTTACATTACAGCTTGCATCTGTATCTTGGTACTTTTGTATCTGTGTCATGCTCGTTTCCCCGTATGGTCGACACCAGTGTTATGTTGATTGTTTCATGTTGACTAATATGTCCATGTTTTCATTTAAGTGCGTTCAGTTGCAACAGTATTTTGCCATTTTATATCGCATTTTCCACGAAGCCTATGACATGTTCTTGCCAGTTGATTTCGTTACATTATTGCATTTACTTTCAATGATTTTACATGGATTTCCTTTTTATTTGTTTCTTTTTCACTAGATATTTGGGTTTTTTCTGTCACTCTCCCACATACACGCCCCCTGCCTTGACTGACACCGCCACATCATCGGCGCCAGGATGACGTCATAGGGTCCAGGTTGGCGCACACACAGGGAGTCATTCTTGTCACTGGGTGGTTTGCACTTGACTGTTTGCATAAAAGTAAGTACTTCAGTTGTATCTTGCATGTCTTGATAAAGGGTTTGAGTACCCGAAACGTTGACTTACCGCATTGCCTTTGGCTTATTTATTTTGCGATGTACCAGATGTCAGTCTGACGAGTGCCGCACTACACAGTGTCTGCTATATATTCTCTATCTAGAGATTGCGCGCACCGCACAAGTTGTTTGATGTTCGGATGAGTGCTGGGCATTTCTGATATATATATATATATATATATATATATATATATATATATATATATATATCCTCCATTGGTGATCCAAGCAGTCAGAAACGACATGAGATTTCAGGCACTGGAGGTGGATCACCCATTGGCCCATATCTGAGATAATGGAGTCTAATCCTTTACCCAAGTTGCGGGACTGATCGTCCTTCCCCACATCCCACATCTTCAGATATCAGCAACTGAGAAGCGCAATAGATACACAATTTAATGGAGATTCCTCAGACTTTGGGGTCTTTAATGAAAAAAATATTAAAAGAAAGTAGTAAGGTGAAAATGGTCTCAAAAATATATAATCAACTATTATGAGCTAAAAATGTGGTAGCATACACAGCATCCACCACAGACAAGCAGCGGCACTCCACGATGTAAATGGTGCAAAAAAGTTTTAATACCGACGTTTTGGGGTACGTGCTCCCCGTTTTCAAGGTAAACAGTGCATATATACCCCATTATTTATTGATTGATTATTTGAATGTTAAGGTGAGTTAGTTTGTTGTAGTGAGTGCTGGGCCCCCTGTGTTTGTATTTACTAGAGTGTGTGGTCACAGGCCACCGCACCCCACCCTGGGAAGTGTGGGTGTTGTTTGCACCCCATTCTTAGGATATATATATTACTTATGTAATATCTGGGCGCCCGATTTTTTCATTGCATCGCAGGTAATATAGTGGCATACAAATCATGCGATGCGATTTTTCATTGTAAAGACCCGATTTTTAATTGTATAGTCACCCATGGGTGAATTCATACCCCCACTATCCAACTACGCATGGAGCTGATTTTATATAGTGTGGGGAGCGCAGCGATGGGACGCGGATTACTTTACATGTATTCTGCGTCCGCTCGCCACGCTTCAGGCTCGGTGGCTCGCTGCGCTCACCACACTATATACAATCAACTCCATGCGTAGTTGGATAGTGGGGGTATGAAATCACCCATGGGTGACTATACAATTAAAAATCGGGTCTTTACAATGAAAAATCGCATGCCTTAAGTAGTGGCATGCAATGATAAAATCGGGCGCCCAGATAATACATAAGTACCATATATACATACACACACACACATATATATATATATATATATATATATACACA
Organism: Crinia signifera; assembly: GCF_055691185.1. Lineage (NCBI taxonomy): Eukaryota > Metazoa > Chordata > Amphibia > Anura > Myobatrachidae > Crinia > Crinia signifera. The sequence continues at coordinate 4,037,736 of NC_139222.1, read as the reverse complement.
TACATACACAAACACACACACACGTCTAGTGTCCGCCAGTCTCCGAAACACTGTCATCTGCTGGCAGAAAGCGACAGGTAGCAGACTAGCTTTCGAAGCTTTTGCCTCCAGCAGGCTTGCTAGTTGTTGATAGGTGCTCACTGGCTAAGCTGGATGGTGGACACAGGTCAGACTTGGAGGGCTGGAAAGCACCGGTGGACTATCCGGCCTTACAGGAAACACACGCACACATTCGTAGGAGCAGGATAATGACATTTAATGACATATGGAACAAGTGGATAAAGTCTCTCCCTCTGCACAATATATGGGGGAAACCAATAATAATTCACCAAGTAATAAGAGGGGAACAGATACATGAAAGCTAATTCAGATCCACAATAATTCACAGTAGAATATGTATAAACATAAGAAATGAAGGTTTAATACACGAGATACACAATCGCACTAATCTACTAAAGAAATTCACAGAAAGGTATCACAGGTGCAGTGACCGCGGCGTCACAGGTGTAGTGACCACGGCGTCACAGGTGCAGCGACGGCGGTATCACAGGTGTAGTGACCGCGGCGTCACAGGTGCAGCAACATCACAGGTGTAGTGACGGTGGCGTCACAGGTGCAGCGACGGCGGCGTCACAGGTGCAGATTATGCTACTTATTTATGTAGCACCTTCTAGAAGCTAATATATAGGGGTAAGCCCAGGGCTGTCCCTGGTGTCCCTGGTCGGTGGATACAGGACTGATGGCAATTTAACATGGGCTACTATGGAGCCGCGAACAGTCAATCAGCTGCAGCGCTCCCCCGGAGCCCGCTCCTGATTGGCTGGGGAAAGACCTGGTGCATGACATCACAGGGATAACCCTCAGTATAGGGAAGTGTAAGCCCCATCAGTTTTTATTGTAACTTGTGGATGCCTACTTTGGAACAAAGAGGACCGATCTCTGCCATGGGACAAGGTGAGTATAATTCCCTTTCACTGGTACTCCAATGGATTCCTCCTGGAGAAGAGGACAGGCCTACGGTGCACCCTGTAGGTAAGTATGTATGAGTGATTGTAGTGTGTATGAAACTCTTATTTTCTATGGTATATGTGTGATTTATTGGACAACTGGTTACGTTTTGGAACTGCAAGACCCAGCGGGCCCTTTAATGGCTGCCATGCAGGGACTTGTGGTTCTCCAAGTCCCTGCATGCAGGGAGGCTTGTTGGGTCTTGTAGTTCCACAACTTAACCCAATAGCTTAAAACTCTAATATTTACACGTTATGGCTATCAGCCCTATGCCCACTGCCCAGGGGCACCGGGGACAGCTCTGGGCTTCAGACTGGGCTGGGGGCAGCATGGAGGGGGGAGAGTCCTCACTCCCCCAGGGTCCCAGGCTGAACAGTCAGGGGTTAATGCTTTGGTCGTGGAACTTGTATAAAAAGTCTTCCCCGGGTGTGGCATTACCGTGCTGGCTGGGCCTGGTGCTGGTTTTCAAAATATAGGGGGACCCCAGTCTCCCTCCCACCCATCCCTGTATTTCTGCAACCAGGAGCAGCTCAATGAGCCCAGGGCTGGCTATAGCCAGGAATGGGGACCCCACGTCATTTTTTAAATTATTTATTCTGTTATTTTTTTTCTTACACTGGTACAATGCTGATGGCTTGTACGTATTTGGCTGCACCAAAATCCAAACCGCTATTAAACTGAAGAAAGCGGCAGGATTGTAAATTTTCCATATTCTCCATTCGTATTTTTAGATCATATATGGCTGACCTTCGTAAATGTACCCCATAGAATCTGATTGGTAGAACTCCCATTTTATGTAAATTTACCCCTAAGTACTTGGAAATAGTTTCTGAGCTATATGAGTCTTCTCATGTCTATTAAGATGAGATTTGCACGTAAAACATTTCCCGCACTCAGAGCATGGAAACGGCTTCTCTCCTGTGTGTATTCGTTGATGTTTAACAAGATCTGATTTGTGTTTAAAACATTTCCCACACTGAGAGCATGAAAATGGCTTGTCATCTGCGTGACTTTTCTGATGTGTAAGAAGATTTGCATTCAAGGTAAAACATTTCCCACACTCAGAGCATGAAAATGGCTTGTCACCTGTGTGAATTCTCTGATGTCTAATAAGATCTGATTTCTGTGTAAAACATTTCCCGCACTCAGAGCATATACATGGTTTCTCACCTGTGTGACTTCTCTGATGTATAACAAGATGTGATTTCATGGAAAAACATTTCCCACACTCAGAGCATTGAAATGGCTTCTCACCTGTGTGACTTCTATTATGTTTAACAAGATGTGATTTTACTGTAAAACCTTTCCCACACAAAGAGCATTGGAATGGCCTCTCACCTGTGTGCTTTCTCAGATGTTTAACAAACTCTGATTTCCTTGTAAAACATTTCTCACACTCAGTACATGCAAATGACTTCTCAACTGTGTGACTTCTCTGATGTCTAACAAGATATGATTTCTGTTCAAAACATTTCCCACACTCAGGACATGGAAATGGCTTCTCACCTGTATGTTTTTTCACATGTGCAACAAGATATTTTTCATGTGAAAAACTTTTCCCACACTCACAGCATAGAAATGGTTTCTGACCCATGTGATATTTCAAATGTCTAGCAAGTTCTGATTTGCTTGTAAAACATTTCTCACACTCAGAGCATGGAAACGGCTTCTCACCTGTGTGACTTCTCTGGTGACTTACAAAATATGATTTAGTTTTAAAACATTTCCCACACTCAGTACATAGAAATGGCTTCTCACCTGTGTGACTTTTCTGATGTCTAATGAGATATGATTTTTGTGTAAAACATTTCCCACACTCAGTACATGGAAATGTTCTCTCACCTGCCTTAGCTGGCTGATGGGTAATAATCGGGTTGTTCTGTGTAGAACCTGTGTAACCTTTACAACGAAGCAATGCACCTGCTTTAATAGATGTAACAGATCTACCAATACCAGAGTGATCAGGAAAACATTTCCCATGATCGGAAAGGTCAGACGATATAACTGGGGCGATAGGATTTTCTTCCATTTGGATGTTATTTTCTATTTCACTATCTGGAGATGAAACGAGGTGATCCTCGGAGATGTTCCGGCTGTTACATCCATCTGCTGGGAATAAAATGTAACGATGCCAAATAACAATAATTAGCGATGACATAAGATTACACGGCTTTGATAAATTGATTGAATGACAACATTATAAATACAACAATGATCTCAGGAGGTGACCACCAAGCAGCAGAGTCTGGTGCTGACCAAGCCGTGTAGGCCCCACAGATCCACCGGGAGAACTAATACCATACAAGGTGATGGAAATGGGGGAGGAGGGATAATGGTACGGGGGCTGGTGGGGGAGTAGGGATAATGGTACGGGGGCTGGTGGAGGAGGAGGGATAATGGTACAGGGGCTGGTGGAGGAGGAGGGATAATGGTACGGGGGCTGGTGGAGGAGGAGGGATAATGGTACGGGGGCTAGTGGAGGAGGAGGGATAATGGTACGGGGGCTGGTGGAGGTGGAGGGATAATGGTACGGGGGTTGGTGGAGGAGGAGGGATAATGGTACGGAGGCTGGTGGAGGACGAGGGATAATGGTACGGGGGCTGGTGGAGGAGGAGGGATAATGGTACGGGGGCTGGTGGAGGAGGAGGGATAATGGTACGGGGGCTGTGGAGGAGGAGGGATAATGGTACAGGGGGCTGGTGGAGGAGTAGGGATAATGGTACGGGGGCTGATAGAGGAGGGATAATGGTACGGGGGCTGGTGGAGGAGGGATAATAGTACGGGGGCTGGTGGAGGAGTAGGGATGATGGTACGGGGGCTGATAGAGGAGGAGGGATAATGGTACGGGGGCTGATAGAGGAGGAGGGATAATGGTACGGGGGATAGTGGAGGAGGGATAATGGTACGGGGGCTGGTGGAGGAGGAGGGATAATAGTACGGGGGCTGGTGGAGGAGTAGGGATGATGGTACGGGGGCTGATAGAGGAGGAGGGATAATGGTACGGGGGCTGATATAGGAGGAGGGATAATGGTACGGGGGGCTGATAGAGGAGGAGGGATAATGGTACGGGGGCTAGTGGAGCAGGGATAATGTATGGGGGGCTGGTGGAGGAGGAGGGATAATGGTACAGGGGGCTGGTGGAGGAGTAGGGATAATGGTACGGGGGCTGATATAGGAGGAGGGATAATGGTACGGGGGGCTGATAGAGGAGGAGGGATAATGGTACGGGGGCTAGTGGAGCAGGGATAATGTATGGGGGGCTGGTGGAGGAGGAGGGATAATGGTACAGGGGGCTGGTGGAGGAGTAGGGATAATGGCACGGGGGCTGATAGAGGAGGGATAATGGTACGGGGGCTGGTGGAGGAGGGATAATGTATGGGGGGCTGGTGGAGAAGGCGGGATAATGGTACAGGGGGTTGGTGGAGGAGGCGGGATAATGGTTTGGGGGCTGGTGGAGGAGGGATAATGGTTTGTGGGCTGGTGGAGGAGGTATAATGGTACGGGGGCTGGTGGAGGAGGTATAATGGTACAGGGCTGGGGGAGGAGGGATAATGGTACAGGGCTGGGGGAGGAGGGATAATGGTACAGGGGGTTGGTGGAGGAGGCGGGATAATGGTTTGGGGGCTGGTGGAGGAGGGATAATGGTACAGGGCTGGGGGAGGAGGGATAATGGTACAGGGCTGGGGAAGGAGGGATAATGGTACAGGGCTGGGGGAGGAGGGATAATGGTACAGGGCTGGGGGAGGAGGGATAATGGTACAGGGGCTGGTGGAGGAGGGATAATGGTACAGGGGCTGGTGGAGGAGGGATAATGGTACAGGGGCTGGTGGAGGAGGGATAATGGTACAGGGGCTGGTGGAGGAGGGATAATGGTACAGGGCTGGGGGAGGAGGGATAATGGTACAGGGCTGGGGGAGGAGGGATAATGGTACAGGGGCTGGTGGAGGAGGGATAATGGTACGGGGGCTGGTGGAGGAGGGATAATGTTACGAGGGCTGGTGGAGGAGGGATAATGGAACTGGGGTTGGTGGAGGAGGGATAATGGTACAGGGGCTAGTGGAGGAGGGATAATGGTACAGAGGCTGGTGGAGGAGGGATAATGGTACGGGGGCTGGTGGAGGAGGGATAATGTTACGGGGGCTGGTGGAGGAGGGATAATGATACGGGGGCTGGTGGAGGAGGGATAATGATACGGGGGCTGGTGGAGGAGGGATAATGATACGGGGGCTGGTGGAGGAGGAGGGATAATGGTACAGGGGGGTCCCCACTCTCCCAGGGACCCCACCAATGGCTGACCAGCCACAGTGATAATGTTTCGGCCAGGGGACCTTGTGTTCCCCGAGTGTGCCATTACACTGCGGCTGTTGGTTTCTTAAATATGGGGTACTTCAACACTTATTTTCCCCCCGTAAATGGGAAACTAAAGAGCCCGGGGCTGGTTATGCTCGGATGGAGGACCCCACACTATTATTTTTAAACGTTAATTTTAAGCACTTTTGTGGAAAGAACCATGAAGAGATCTCACAAATCTGTATATGATCCACACAGAGCTCTGACCGGATCTCACTGAGCTGTATACGATCCTTACAGATTTATGCCCGGATTATACACCAGAGAGTGCGGGGAGGAGACTGGTCAGATCTCTGGACTGGTAACACACAGTGACATGATGTGAGGGGGAGAGCAGGAGTATAATAGGGGCTGATGGCTCCTGATGTATGAGATACACCAGAGAGTGCGGGGAGGAGACTGGTCAGATCTCTGGGCTGGTAACACACAGTTACATGATGTGAGAGGGAGAGCAGGAGTATAATAGGGGCTGATGGCTCCTGATGTATGAGGTACACCAGAGAGTGCGGGGAGGAGACTGGTCAGATCTCTGGACTGGTAACACACAGTGACATGATGTGAGGGGGAGAGCAGGAGTATAATAGGGGCTGATGGCTGCTGATGTATGAGATACACCAGAGAGTGTGGGGAGGAGACTGGTCAGATCTCTGGGATGGTAACACACAGTGACATGATGTGAGGGGGAGAGCAGGAGTATAATAGGGGCTGATGGCTCCTGATGTATGAGATACACCAGAGAGTGCGGGGAGGAGACTGGTCAGATCTCTGGGCGGGTAACACACAGTGACATGATGTGAGGGGGAGAGCAGGAGTATAATAGGGGCTGATGGCTCCTGATGTATGAGATACACCAGAGAGTGTGGGCAGGAGACTGGTCAGATCTCTGGGCTGGTAACACACAGTGACATGATGTGAGGGGGAGAGCAGGAGTATAATAGGGGCTGATGGCTCCTGATGTATGAGATACACCAGAGAGTGCAGGGAGGAGACTGGTCAGATCTGTGGGCTGGTTACACACAGTGACATGATGTGAGGGGGAGAGCAGGAGTATAATAGGGGCTGATGGCTCCTGATGTATGAGATACACCAGAGAGTGCGGGGAGGAGACTGGTCAGATCTCTGGGCTGGTAACACACAGTGACATGATGTGAGGGGGAGAGCAGGAGTATAATATGGGCTGATGGCTCCTGATGTATGAGATACACCAGAGAGTGCAGTGAGGAGACTGGTCAGATCTCTGGTCTGGTAACACACAGTGACATGATGTGAGGGGGAGAGCAGGAGTATAATAGGGGCTGATGGCTGCTGATGTATGAGATACACCAGAGGGTGCGGGGAGGAGACTGGTCAGATCTCTGGGCTGGTAACACACAGGGACATGATGTGAGGGGGAGAGCAGGAGTATAATAGGGGCTGATGGCTCCTGATGTATGAGATACACCAGAGAGTGCAGGGAGGACACCGGTCAGATCTCTGGGCTGGTAACACAGTGACATGATGTGAGGGGGAGAGCAGGAGTATAATAGGGGCTGATGGCACCTGATGTATGATATACACCAGAGAGTGCGGGGAGGAGACTGGTCAGATCTCTGGGCTGGTAACACACAGTGACATGATGTGAGGGGAGAGCAGGAGTATAATAGGGGCTGATGGCTCCTGATGTAGGAGATACACCAGAGAGTGCAGGGAGGAGACTGGTCAGATCTCTGGGCTGGTAACACACAGTGACATGATGTGAGGGGGAGAGCAGGAGTATAATAGGGGCTGATGGCTCCTGATGTAGGAGATACACCAGAGAGTGCAGGGAGGAGACTGGTCAGATCTCTGGGCTGGTAACACACAGTGACATGATGTGAGGGGGAGAGCAGGAGTATAATAGGGGCTGATGGCTCCTGATGTATGAGATACACCAGAGAGTGCGGGGAGAAGACTGGTCAGATCTCTGGGCGGGTAACACACAGTGACATGATGTGAGGGGGAGAGCAGGAGTATAATAGGGGCTGATGGCTCCTGATGTATGAGATACACCAGAGAGTGCAGGGAGGAGACTGGTCAGATCTCTGGGCTGGTAACACACAGTGTCATGATGTAAGGGGGAGAGCAGGAGTATAATAGGGGCTGATGGCTGCTGATGTATGAGATACACCAGAGAGTGCGGGGAGGAGACTGGTCAGATCTCTGGGCTGGTAACACACAGTGACATGATGTGAGGGGGAGAGCAGGAGTATAATAGGGGCTGATGGTTCCTGATGTATGAGATACACCAGAGAGTGCGGGGAGGAGACTGGTCAGATCTCTGGGCTGGTAACACAGTGACATGATGTGAGGGGGAGAGCAGGAGTATAATATGGGCTGATGGCTCCTGATGTATGAGATACACCAGAGAGTGCAGGGAGGAGACTGGTCAGATCTCTGGGCTGGTAACACACAGTGACATGATGTGAGGAGGAGAGCAGGAGTATAATAGGGGCTGATGGCTCCTGATGTATGAGATACACCAGAGAGTGCGGGGAGGAGACTGGTCAGATCTCTGTGCTGGTAACACACAGTGACATGATGTGAGGGGGAGAGCAGGAGTATAATAGGGGCTGATGTATGAGATACACCAGAGAGTGTGGGGAGGAGACTGGTCAGATCTCTGGGCTGGTAACACACAGTGACATGATGTGAGGGGGAGAGCAGGAGTATAATAGGGGCTGATGGCTGCTGATGTATGAGATACACCAGAGAGTGTGGGGAGGAGACTGGTCAGATCTCTGGGCTGGTAACACACAGTGACATGATGTGAGGGGAGAGCAGGAGTATAATATGGGCTGATGGATCCTGATGTATGAGATACACCAGAGAGTGCGGGGAGGAGACGGGTTAGATCTCTGGGCTGGTAACACAGTGACATGATGTGAGGGGGAGAGCAGGAGTATAATAGGGGCTGATGGCTCCTGATGTATGAGATACACCAGAGAGTGCGGGGAGGAGACTGGTCAGATCTCTGGGCTGGTAACACAGTGACATGATGTGAGGGGGAGAGCAGGAGTATAATAGGGGCAGATGGATCCTGATGTATGAGATACACCAGAGAGTGCGGGGAGGAGACGGGTTAGATCTCTGGGCTGGTAACACAGTGACATGATGTGAGGGGAGAGCAGGAGTATAATATGGGCTGATGGATCCTGATGTATGAGATACACCAGAGAGTGTGGTGAGGAGACTGGTCAGATCTCTGGGCTGGTAACACACAGTGACATGATGTGAGGGGGAGAGCAGGAGTATAATAGGGGCTGATGGCTCCTGATGTATGAGATACACCAGACAGTGCAGGGAGGAGACTGGTCAGATCTCTGGGCTGGTAACACACAGTGACATGATGTGAGGGAGAGAGCAGGAGTATAATAGGGGCTGATGGATCCTGATGTATGAGATACACCAGAGAGTGCGGGGAGGAGACTGGTCAGATCTCTGGGCTGGTAACACACAGTGACATGATGTGAGGGGGAGAGCAGGAGTATAATAGGGGCTGATGGCTCCTGATGTATGAGATACACCAGAGAGTGCGGGGAGGAGACTGGTCAGATCTCTGGGCTGGTAACACACAGTAACATGATGTGAGGGGGAGAGCAGGAGTATAATAGGGGCTGATGGCACCTGATGTATGAGATACACCAGAGAGTGCGGGGAGGAGACTGGTCAGATCTCTGGGCTGGTAACACACAGTGACATGATGTGAGGGGGAGAGCAGGAGTATAATAGGGGCTGATGGCTCCTGATGTATGAGATACACCAGAGAGTGCGGGGAGGAGACTGGTCAGATCTCTGGGCTGGTAACACACAGTGACATGATGTGAGGGGGAGAGCAGGAGTATAATAGGGGCTGATGGCACCTGATGTATGAGATACACCAGAGAGTGCGGGGAGGAGACTGGTCAGATCTCTGGGCTGGTAACACACAGTGACATGATGTGAGGGGGAGATCAGGAGTATAATAGGGGCTGACGGCTCCTGATATATGAGATACACCAGAGAGTGCGGGGAGGAGAATGGTCAGATCTCTGGGCTGGTAACACACAGTGACATGATGTGAGGGGGAGAGCAGGAGTATAATAGGGGCTGATGGCACCTGATGTATGAGATACACCAGAGAGTGCGGGGAGGAGACTGGTCAGATCTCTGGGCTGGTAACACACAGTGACATGATGTGAGGGGGAGATCAGGAGTATAATAGGGGCTGACGGCTCCTGATATATGAGATACACCAGAGAGTGCGGGGAGGAGAATGGTCAGATCTCTGGGCTGGTAACACACAGTGACATGATGTGAGGGGGAGAGCAGGAGTATAATAGGGGCAGATGGATCCTGATGTATGAGATACACCAGAGAGTGCGGGGAGGAGACGGGTTAGATCTCTGGGCTGGTAACACAGTGACATGATGTGAGGGGGAGAGCAGGAGTATAATAGGGGCTGATGGCTCCTGATGTATGAGATACACCAGAGAGTGCGGGGAGGAGACTGGTCAGATCTCTGGGCTGGTAACACACAGTGACATGATGTGAGGGGGAGAGCAGGAGTATAATAGGGGCTGATGGCTCCTGATGTATGAGATACACCAGACAGTGCAGGGAGGAGACTGGTCAGATCTCTGGGCTGGTAACACACAGTGACATGATGTGAGGGAGAGAGCAGGAGTATAATAGGGGCTGATGGATCCTGATGTATGAGATACACCAGAGAGTGCGGGGAGGAGACTGGTCAGATCTCTGGGCTGGTAACACACAGTGACATGATGTGAGGGGGAGAGCAGGAGTATAATAGGGGCTGATGGCTCCTGATGTATGAGATACACCAGAGAGTGCGGGGAGGAGACTGGTCAGATCTCTGGGCTGGTAACACACAGTAACATGATGTGAGGGGGAGAGCAGGAGTATAATAGGGGCTGATGGCACCTGATGTATGAGATACACCAGAGAGTGCGGGGAGGAGACTGGTCAGATCTCTGGGCTGGTAACACACAGTGACATGATGTGAGGGGGAGAGCAGGAGTATAATAGGGGCTGATTGCTCCTGATGTATGAGATACACCAGAGAGTGCGGGGAGGAGACTGGTCAGATCTCTGGGCTGGTAACACACAGTGACATGATGTGAGGGGGAGAGCAGGAGTATAATAGGGGCTGATGGCACCTGATGTATGAGATACACCAGAGAGTGCGGGGAGGAGACTGGTCAGATCTCTGGGCTGGTAACACACAGTGACATGATGTGAGGGGGAGATCAGGAGTATAATAGGGGCTGACGGCTCCTGATATATGAGATACACCAGAGAGTGCGGGGAGGAGAATGGTCAGATCTCTGGGCTGGTAACACACAGTGACATGATGTGAGGGGGAGAGCAGGAGTATAATAGGGGCTGATGGCACCTGATGTATGAGATACACCAGAGAGTGCGGGGAGGAGACTGGTCAGATCTCTGGGCTAGTAACACACAGTGACATGATGGGAGGGGGAGAGCAGGAGTATAATAGGGGCTGATGGTTCCTGATGTATGAGATACACCAGAGAGTGCGGGGAGGAGACTGGTCAGATCTCTGGGCTGGTAACACACAGTGACATGATGTGAGGGGGAGAGCAGCAGTATAATAGGGGCTGATGGCTCCTGATGTATGAGATACACCAGAGAGTGCGGGGAGGAGACTGGTCAGATCTCTGGGCCGGTAACACACAGTGACATGATGTGAGGGGAGAGCAGGAGTATAATAGGGGCTGATGGCTCCTGATGTATGAGATAAACCAGAGAGTGCGGGGAGGAGACTGGTCAGATCTCTGGGCTGGTAACACACAGTGAAATGATGTGAGAGGGAGAGCAGGGATTTAATAGGGGCTGATGGCTCCGGACTCCCCTACTGAATAGATAAGAGATTGCTGTAGTAACAGAACAAGGAGAATATGTGACTCACCTGTGCTGATATCTGTATCGATTTTCTTCTCCTTACACTGCTGGTCACCCCTCACATCCGTCTCTTCCTCTTCCTGTATATTATACACATTTTATCAATCAAATGTTCTCTCTTCGTAACACAGATCATAGTGACAGTCACTTTGGTATATTGGCGAGACCTTAAATCCCACCTACCTGATCCTCCTGTGGGGTCCTGTGATTCTCCTCTGTACAATCCTGGGAATACAGAGGACGGGGACATCTCTCTGGGGTATTCCTGTTACTGGGCCCATCTGTAGGAGACACACAGTGACTGAGGACATGGTATATATGTGATTATCCTGGGAATACAGAGGACGGGGACATCTCTCTGGGGTATTCCTATTACTGGCCCATCTGTAGGAGACACGCAGTGACTGAGGACATGGTATATATGTGATTATCCTGGGAATACAGAGGACGGGGACATCTCTCTGGGATATCTATGTTACTGGGCCCATCTGTAGGAGACACGCAGTGACTGAGGACATGGTATATATGTGATTATCCTGGGAATACAGAGGACGGGGACATCTCTCTGGGGTATTCCTGTTACTGGCCCATCTGTAGGAGACACACAGTGACTGAGGACATGGTATATATGTGATTATCCTGGGAATACAGAGGACGGGGACATCTCTCTGGGGTATTCCTGTTACTGGGCCCATCTGTAGGAGACACACAGTGACTGAGGACATTGTATATATGTGATTATCCTGGGAATACAGAGGACGGGGACATCTCTCTGGTGTATTCCTGTTACTGGGCCCATCTGTAGGAGACACACAGTGACTGAGGACATAGTATATATGTAATTATCCTGGGAATATAGAGGACGGGGACATCTCTCTGGGGTATTGCTGTTACTGGGCCCATCTGTAGGAGACACACAGTGACTGAGGACATTGTATATATGTGATTATCCTGGGAATACAGAGGACGGGGACATCTCTCTGGGGTATTCCTGTTACTGGGCCCATCTGTAGGAGACACACAGTGACTGAGGACATGGTATATATGTGATTATCCTGGGAATACAGAGGACGGGGACATCTCTCTGGGGTATTCCTGTTACTGGGCCCATCTGTAGGAGACACACAGTGACTGAGGACATTGTATATATGTGATTATCCTGGGAATACAGAGGATGGGGACATCTCTCTGGGGTATTCCTGTTACTGGGCCCATCTGTAGGAGACACAGTGACTGAGTACATGGTATATATGTGATTATCCTGGGAATACAGAGGATGGGGACATCTCTCTGGGGTATTCCTATTACTGGCCCATCTGTAGGAGACACGCAGTGACTGAGTACATGGTTTATATGTGATTATCCTGGGAATACAGAGGACGGGGACATCTCTCTGGGATATCTCTGTTACTGGGCCCATCTGTAGGAGACACGCAGTGACTGAGGACATGGTATATATGTGATTATCCTGGGAATACAGAGGACGGGGACATCTCTCTGGGGTATTCCTGTTACTGGGCCCATCTGTAGGAGACACACAGTGACTGAGGACATTGTATATATGTGATTATCCTGGGAATACAGAGGACGGGGACATCTCTCTGGTGTATTCCTGTTACTGGGCCCATCTGTAGGAGACACACAGTGACTGAGGACATAGTATATATGTAATTATCCTGGGAATATAGAGGACGGGGACATCTCTCTGGGGTATTGCTGTTACTGGGCCCATCTGTAGGAGACACACAGTGACTGAGGACATTGTATATATGTGATTATCCTGGGAATACAGAGGACGGGGACATCTCTCTGGGGTATTCCTGTTACTAGGCCCATCTGTAGGAGACACACAGTGACTGAGGACATTGTATATATGTGATTATCCTGGGAATATAGAGGACGGGGACATCTCTCTGGGGTATTGCTGTTACTGGGCCCATCTGTAGGAGACACACAGTGACTGAGGACATTGTATATATGTGATTATCCTGGGAATACAGAGGACGGGGACATCTCTCTGGGGTATTCCTGTTACTAGGCCCATCTGTAGGAGACACACAGTGACTGAGGACATTGTATATATGTGATTATCCTGGGAATACAGAGGACGGGGACATCTCTCTGGGGTATTCCTGTTACTGGGCCCATCTGTAGGAGACACACAGTGACTGAGGACATTGTATATATGTGATTATCCTGGGAATACAGAGGACGGGGACATCTCTCTGGGGTATTCCTGTTACTGGGCCCATCTGTAGGAGACACACAGTGACTGAGGACATTGTATATATGTGATTATCCTGGGAATACAGAGGACGGGGACATCTCTCTGGGGTATTCCTGTTACTAGGCCCATCTGTAGGAGACACGCAGTGACTGAGGACATGGTATATATGTGATTATCCTGGGAATACAGAGGACGGGGACATCTCTCTGGGGTATTCCTGTTACTGGGCCCATCTGTAGGAGACACACAGTGACTGAGGACATTGTATATATGTGATTATCCTGGGAATACAGAGGACGGGGACATCTCTCTGGGGTATTCCTGTTACTGGGCCCATCTGTAGGAGACACGCAGTGACTGAGGACATGGTATATATGTGATTATCCTGGGAATACAGAGGATGGGGACATCTTCTGGGGTATTCCTGTTACTGGGCCCATCTGTAGGAGACACGCAGTGACTGAGGACATTGTATATATGTGATTATCCTGGGAATACAGAGGACGGGGACATCTCTCTGGGGTATCTCTGTTACTGGGCCCATCTGTAGGAGACACGCAGTGACTGAGGACATTGTATATATGTGATTATCCTGGGAATACAGAGGATGGGGACATCTCTCTGGGGTATCTCTGTTACTGGGCCCATCTGTAGGAGACACACAGTGACTGAGGACATGGTATATATGTGATTATCCTGGGAATACAGAGGACGGGGACATCTCTCTGGGGTATTCCTGTTACTGGGCCCATCTGTAGGAGACACGCAGTGACTGAGGACATGGTATATATGTGATTATCCTGGGAATACAGAGGATGGGGACATCTCTCTGGGGTATTCCTGTTACTGGGCCCATCAGTAGGAGACACACAGTGACTGAGGACATTGTATATATGTGATTATCCTGGGAATACAGAGGACGGGGACATCTCTCTGGGGTATTCCTGTTACTGGGCCCATCTGTAGGAGACACACAGTGACTGAGGACATTGTATATATGTGATTATCAGATGCTGGGTGTATATAGGGGACCCCCATACCTGCTCTCCCCTGTACAATAAATGTCTCCTCTTACCCCGTGATGTGAGGGGCCGGTGATTCTCCATCATCACGTCCTTGTACAGACCCCTGTGTTCCTCTATATACTCCCCGTCCTGCATGGAGAGATAGACAGTGACATCCTGACACCTTATAGGAACCTGACACACACAATGGTACAGTCATCACCCAGACACATCCCCGGTGTTACTGTATAATGTCCCATTCCCAGCAGTCACCTCTCCGGTCACATCCCCCGGTGTTACTATATAACGTCCCATTCCCAGCAGTCACCTCTCCTGTCACATCCCCCTGTGCTACTATATAACGTCCCATTCCCAGCAGTCACCTCTCCTGTCACATCCCCCGGTGTTACTGTATAACGTCCCATTCCCAGCATTCACCTCTCCGGTCACATCCCCCGGTGTTACTGTATAACGTCACATTCCCAGCAGTCACCTCTCCGGTCACATTCCCCGGTGTTACTGTATAACGTCCCATTCCCAGCATTCACCTCTCCGGTCACATCCCCCGGTGTTACTGTATAACGTCCCATTCCCAGCAGTCACCTCTCCTGTCACATCCCCCGGTGTTACTGTATAACGTCCCATTCCCAGCAGTCACCTCTCCGGTCACATCCCCCGGTGTTACTGTATAACGTCCCATTCCCAGCAGTCACCTCTCCGGTCACATCCCCTGGTGTTACTGTATAACGTCCCATTCCCAGCAGTCACCTCTCCGGTCACATTCCCCGGTGTTACTGTATAACGTCCCATTCCCAGCAGTCACCTCTCCGGTCACATCCCCCGGTGTTACTGTATAACGTCCCATTCCCAGCAGTCACCTCTCCAGTCACACCCCCCGGTGTTACTGTATAACGTCCCATTCCCAGCAGTCACCTCTCCAGTCACATCCCCCCGGTGTTACTGTATAACGTCCCAATCCCAGAAGTCCCCTCTCCGGTAACATCCCACCCGGTGTTACTGTACAAAGTCCCATTCCCAGCAGTCACCTTACCGACCACATCCCCCGGTGTTACTGTATAATGTCCCATTCCCAGCGGTCACCTCTCCGGTCACACCTCCTGGTGTTACTGTAAACCATCCCATTTCTAGCAGTCACCTCTTCGGTGACATCCCCCGGTGTTACTGTATGACGTCCCATTCCCAGCAGTCACCTTTCCAATTACATCCCCCGGTGTTACTGTATAACGTCCCATTCCCAGCAGTCACCTCTCCGGTCACATCCCCCGATGTTACTGTATAACGTCCCATTCCCAGCAGTCACCTCTCCAGTCACATCCCCCGGTGTTACTGTATAACGTCCCATTCCCAGCAGTCACCTCTCCGGTCACATCCCCCGGTGTTACTGTATAACGTCCCATTCCCAGCAGTCACCTGTCCGGTCACATCCCCGGTGTTACTGCATAACGTCCCATTCCCAGCAGTCACCTCTCCGGTCACATCCCCCGGTGTTACTGTATAACGTCCCATTCCCAGCAGTCACCTCTCCAGTCACACCCCCCGGTGTTACTGTATAACGTCCCATTCCCAGCAGTCACCTCTCCAGTCACATCCCCCCGGTGTTACTGTATAACGTCCCAATCCCAGAAGTCCCCTCTCCGGTAACATCCCACCCGGTGTTACTGTACAAAGTCCCATTCCCAGCAGTCACCTTACCGACCACATCCCCCGGTGTTACTGTATAATGTCCCATTCCCAGCGGTCACCTCTCCGGTCACACCTCCTGGTGTTACTGTAAACCATCCCATTTCTAGCAGTCACCTCTTCGGTGACATCCCCCGGTGTTACTGTATGACGTCCCATTCCCAGCAGTCACCTTTCCAATTACATCCCCCGGTGTTACTGTATAACGTCCCATTCCCAGCAGTCACCTCTCCGGTCACATCCCCCGATGTTACTGTATAACGTCCCATTCCCAGCAGTCACCTCTCCAGTCACATCCCCCGGTGTTACTGTATAACGTCCCATTCCCAGCAGTCACCTCTCCGGTCACATCCCCCGGTGTTACTGTATAACGTCCCATTCCCAGCAGTCACCTGTCCGGTCACATCCCCGGTGTTACTGCATAACGTCCCATTCCCAGCGGTCACCTCTCCGGTCACATCCCCTGGTGTTACTGTATAACGTCCCATTCCCATCATTCACCTCTCCGGTCACATCCCCCCGGTGTTCCTGTATAACGTCCCATTCCCAGCAGTCACCTCTCCGGTCACATCCCCCCGGTGTTCCTGTATAACGTCCCATTCCCAGCAGTCACCTCTCCGGTCACATCACCCGGTGTTACTGTATAACGTCCCATTCCCAGCAGTCACCTCTCCGGTCACATCCCCCGGTGTTACTGTATAACGTCCCATTCCCAGCAGTCACCTCTCCGGTCACATCCCCCGGTGTTACTGTATAACGTCCCATTCCCAGCAGTCACCTCTCCAGTCACATCCCGCGGAGTTACTGTATAACGTCCCATTCCCAGCAGTCACCTGTCCGGTCACATCCCCCAGTGTTACTGTATAACGTCCCATTCCCAGCAGTCACCTCTCCGGTCACATCCCCGGTGTTACTGTAGAACGTCCCATTCCCAGCAGTCACCTCTCTAGTCACATCCCCCCGGTGTTACTGTATTATGTCCCATTCCCAGCGGTCACCTCTCCGGTCACATCCCCGGTGTTACTGTAGAACGTCCCATTCCCAGCAGTCACCTCTCCGGTCACATCCCCGGTGTTACTGTATAACGTCCCATTCCCAGCAGTCACCTCTCTGGTCAAATCCCCCAGTGTTACTGTATAACGTCCCATTCCCAGCAGTCACCTCTCCGGTCACATCCCCGGTGTTACTGTATAATGTCCCACTCCCAGCAGTCACCTCTCCGGTCACATCCCCCGGTGTTACTGTATAACGTCCCATTCCCAGCAGTCACCTCTCCGGTCACATCACCCGGTGTTACTGTATAACGTCCCACTCCCAGCAGTCACCTCTCCGGTCACATCCCCTGGTGTTACAGTATAACGTCCCATTCCCAGCAGTCACCTCTCTAGTCACATCCCCCGGTGTTACTGTATAACGTCCCATTCCCAGCAGTCACCTCTCCAGTCAGCAGCTGAATGATCTTGTTGGTGAGTTCCAGGATCTTCTTGTCATTGTGCCTCTCATGTGTCAGTGAGTGAGGTGGAGGCACCGTGATGGGGCTCTGGGTCCTTCTCTGTCCTCCTGACTCATGGGGACGGCTGCTGGGTGTCTCACACTCACCAGATGTCTTCTTCACTACTGTGTAACCCTGTGTATTGGGGAAGACATCAAATATCATTATACACAATGCCAGATCCCATCACCTCCCTGTATTATTACTATAGATATAAGTGATGTCACCGTCACCTCCCCGGTCATGTCCCTGTATTATTACTATAGATATAAGTGATGTCACTGTCACCTCCCCGATCATGTCCCTGTATTATTACTATAGATATAAGTGATGTCACTGTCACCTCCCCGGTCATGTCTCTGTATTATTACTATAGATATAAGTGATGTCACTGTCACCTCCCCGATCATGTCCCTGTATTATTACTATAGATATAAGTGATGTCACTGTCACCTCCCCGATCATGTCCCTGTATTATTACTATAGATATAAGTGATGTCACTGTCACCTCCCCGGTCACATCCCTGTATTATTACTATAGGTATAAGTGATGTCACTGTCACGTCCCTGTATTATTACTATAGATATAAGTGATGTCACTGTCACCTCCCCGGTCACATCCCTGTATTATTACTATAGATATAAGTGATGTCACTGTCACGTCCCTGTATTATTACTATAGATATAAGTGATGTCACTGTCACCTCCCGGTCACGTCCCTGTATTCCTGTATTATTACTATAGATATAAGTGATGTCACTGTCACCTCCCCGGTCACGTCCCTGTATTATTACTATAGATATAAGTGATGTCACTGTCACCTCCCCGGTCACATCCCTGTATTATTACTATAGATATAAGTGATGTCACTGTCACCTCCCCGGTCACGTCCCTGTATTATTACTATAGATATAAGTGATGTCACTGTCACCTCCCCGGTCACATCCCTGTATTATTACTATAGATATAAGTGATGTCACTGTCACGTCCATGTATTATTACTACAGATATTAGTGATGTCACTGACACCTCCCCGGTCACATCCCTGTATTATTACTATAGATATAAGTGATGTCACGTCACCTCCCCGGTCACGTCCCTGTATTATTACTATAGATATAAGTGATGTCACTGTCACCTCCCCGGTCACATCCCTGTATTATTACTATAGATATAAGTGATGTCACTGTCACCTCCCCGGTCACGTCCCTGTATTATTACTATAGATATAAGTGATGTCACTGTCACCTCCCTGTATTATTACTATAGATATAAGTGATGTCACTGTCACCTCCCCGGTCACGTCCCTGTATTAATACTATAGATATAAGTGATGTCACTGTCACCTCCCCGGTCACGTCCCTGTATTATTACTATAGATATAAGTGATGTCACTGTCACCTCCCCGGTCAGCAGATAGATGATCTCCAGGGTGATAGTTATTATCCTCTCAGTCCTGGGACTCCTGTCCGTCTCCATCCTCAGGGAATCAGTGAGAATACAGAACGTGTGACGTGTAATAAAGACTCTGGATCCTCACAGCTGGAGCGCCTAGGAATAAATATAATACATATAACACGTCACGGAGAGCATATGTAACACAGATATGTAACACGGAGTAACCAGTAAGTCTCCCTGTATAATAATAATAACAACAGGACACCACAGGCTGCTCCCCCTGTATTATAATAACAACAACAGGACACCACAGGCTACTCTGCCTGTATAATAATAATAGGACACCACAGGCTGCTCCCCCTGTATAATAATAGGACACCACAGGCTGCTCCCCCTGTATAATAATAGGACACTACAGTCTGCCCTCCCTATATAATAATAACAACAGGACACCACAGGCTGCTCCCCCTGTATAATAATAATAATAACAGTACACTACAGGCTGCTCCCCAAATATAATAACAACAGGACACCACAGGCTGCTCCCCCCGTATAATAGTAACAGGACACCACAGGCTGCTCCCCCAGTATAATAGGACACCACAGTCTTCTCTCCATGTATAATAACAACAGGACACCACAGGCTGCTCCACCTGTAGAATTACCTGATCTCTCCCGCTCCGTCCCGTAATGACCCGGAAGTTGTAATGAAGCACAAGGGTCGGGGATTTGGCCGGATGTAACGTGATAAATTGAACGATAGATGGAAGTACGCTGGAACGCACAGAGCGTATGTATGTTGGAACGCGGAAGTAGTGTGGAACGCACAGACCGGAAGTGGCGTGTCCCGGGCTCTGGAGGTGTCCCCGCTGCAGAGGACTCCGGCCTGGGGTTCCCAGCTGTGTGTGTGGAGAATGATTAGTGATATAGGGGGCGGTATATGAGTGCAGGACCCCCCTCCCCCGCGGTGACTGCTCTGCATGGTAACCCCTTAGTGACCAGACTTCCTGTTACCATGGTAATGGTCCCTCCATAGTGTGTGTATGCTGGGAGGCCTATGGTGGCACTGTGCAGCCAGCTACATTGTGTACAGCTGGTGATGTCCCCTGACAGGTGGTGATATCCCTGTTCTGTCTGTGTGATGTGCTCATTGTCCCTGTGCCCCCCCGTGTGTTACCGTCCTGTGCCCCCCCGTGTGTTACCGTCCTGTGCCCCCCCGTGTGTTACTGTCCTGTCACACACCCCCCGTGTTACCGTCCTGTCACCCCCGTGTTATCGTCCTGTCACCCCCCCCCTGTGTGTTACCGTCCTGTGCCCCCCCGTGTGTTACTGTCCTGTCACACACCCCCCCGTGTTACCGTCCTGTCACCCCCGTGTTATCGTCCTGTCACCCCCCCCCCCCCCTGTGTGTTACCGTCCTGTGCCCCCCTGTGTGTTACCACCCTGTCACCCCCCTGTGTGTTACTCAGTGCTTAAAGTGGTCATGGAGAGGACATGGAGCTCTCCTTTCCTGCCACCTACCCCCTACCCTCGCCCAGCGGGCATAGCCAGGGTTGGCACTAGCATGTTATATGCACCTTAAAATTCAAAATTTGCTCCCTACAGTCCAAACACCACAAAGAAATGAAAAAGAAGGCGCGTGGTGAAAAGTCAGGTGTGCTATAAAATATTATCCTGGCCCAAATTATACCATAGTGTAGAACTATCCTATTCACATTACACAACACACGTAGTGACCCGTACTCACGTTACACAACACACGTAGTGACCCACAGTCACGTTACACCTCACGCAGTGACCCGTATTCACGTTACACCTCACATAGTGACCCGTATTCGCGTTACACCTCACGTAGTGACCCGTATTCATTCAGGACATGGAGCTCTCCTTCCCTGCCACCTACCCCCTACCCTCGCCCAGCGGGCATAGCCAGGGTTGGCACTAGCATGTTATATGCACCTTAAAATTCAAAATTTGCTCCCTACAGTCCAAACACCACAAAGAAATGAAAAAGAAGGTGCGTGGTGAAAAGTCAGGTGTGCTATAAAATATTATCCTGGCCCAAATTATACCATAGTGTAGAACTATCCTATTCACATTACACAACACACGTAGTGACCCGTACTCACGTTACACAACACACGTAGTGACCCACAGTCACGTTACACCTCACGCAGTGACCCGTATTCACGTTACACCTCACATAGTGACCCGTATTCGCGTTACACCTCACGTAGTGACCCGTATTCATTCAGGACATGGAGCTCTCCTTCCCTGCCACCTACCCCCTACCCTCGCCCAGCGGGCATAGCCAGGGTTGGCACTAGCATGTTATATGCACCTTAAAATTCAAAATTTGCTTCCTACAGTCCAAACACCACAAAGAAATGAAAAAGAAGGCGCGTGGTGACAAGTCAGGTGTGCTATAAAATATTATCCTGGCCCAAATTATACCATAGTGTAGAACTATCCTATTCACTCTACACAACACACGTAGTGACCCGTACTCACGTTACACAACACACGTAGTGACCCACAGTCACGTTACACCTCACGCAGTGACCCGTATTCACGTTACACCTCACATAGTGACCCGTATTCGCGTTACACCTCACGTAGTGACCCGTATTCATTCAGGACATGGAGCTCTCCTTCCCTGCCACCTACCCCCTACCCTCGCCCAGCGGGCATAGCCAGGGTTGGCACTAGCATGTTATATGCACCTTAAAATTCAAAATTTGCTTCCTACAGTCCAAACACCACAAAGAAATGAAAAAGAAGGCGCGTGGTGAAAAGTCAGGTGTGCTATAAAATATTATCCTGGCCCAAATTATACCATAGTGTAGAACTATCCTATTCACATTACACAACACACGTAGTGACCCGTACTCACGTTACACAACACACGTAGTGACCCACAGTCACGTTACACCTCACGCAGTGACCCGTATTCACGTTACACCTCACATAGTGACCCGTATTCGCGTTACACCTCACGTAGTGACCCGTATTCATTCAGGACATGGAGCTCTCCTTCCCTGCCACCTACCCCCTACCCTCGCCCAGCGGGCATAGCCAGGGTTGGCACTAGCATGTTATATGCACCTTAAAATTCAAAATTTGCTTCCTACAGTCCAAACACCACAAAGAAATGAAAAAGAAGGCGCGTGGTGAAAAGTCAGGTGTGCTATAAAATATTATCCTGGCCCAAATTATACCATAGTGTAGAACAATCCTATTCACATTACACAACACACGCAGTGACCCACAGTCATGTTACACCTCACATAGTGACCCGTATTCACGTTACACCTCACGTAGTGACCCATAGTCACGTTACACCTCACACAGGGCCTTATTCTGATTGATGCGTACTTTCCCGAACACTTTCGGATAGCGTTTTTACGGCGTCTGCGCATGCGTGGGGAACGCAAGGCGCATGTGCCACGCATTGACTCCGTACCTGTTCGTGCTAATCCCGTACAAAACTGTGCACCGCAATCACTCGGGAAATATGGGCGTATTATGGGCGTCATGCGGAATGACACAGGGGCATAGTTTCAAAGTGGGCAAAACTGGGTGGAAACATGGGCGGACACGGGGGAGTACACTTATGTTGGGGGGCGTGCATTCGGATAGCACTCCGAATGCCCGCGAACAAAACCGATAGAAATGTGCGGTGTCCATAAGGCAAGTATTGCTTTGCGGAAACCACTCGGTCCTGCGGTAGGCGAACGGAACGCCTAATGACTACAACCATTAACACCTGAACCCAATACAATCGACTCCTTTACTCATTACTCACTAATAGGACGCTTGTCAGTGCTTTAATTGAAACCATTGCACTTCAATTGATGTAAGGGTTAATGTGTGCAATGGATGTGTTAGGCATGGGTTTAAGTATATATTGGCATTTAATTGATTCCAATTACAAATAAACATTTTTTAATGAGGATAGGTAATTGAATAAGTGGGTCATGTGATGTATTGCAGAGTTGAGATAATAGTGGCTAGTTTTGCGTAAATACACCGCATCGGTGCGTACGGCCAGCTTCCCATCCGTTCTGATGCGGTATCACCGTGCATACTCTGTAATACCGTGCAGAATCTGAGTGTGTCCACCGCACACGCATGGTTTGTATGTCGTCCGTAAACACGCCCTGTTCTTAAAGTGCGAGTCCGTCCGAAAGCGGAGGCTCGGTGGGCGTTTTAACGGCCGACGTCCGCACAGCGTGGCGTGCGGACCGCACCGTAGGAATTCGGGAAAGTACGCACCGATCAGAATAAGGCCCACAGTGACCCATAGTCACATTACACAACACACGTAGTGACCCATATTCACGTTACACCTCACGCAGTTACCCATAGTCACGTTACACCTCACGTAGTGACCCGTATTCACGTTACACCTCACGTAGTGACCCACAGTCACGTTACACCTCACGCAGTGACCCCTACTCACGTTACACCTCACGCAGTTACCCATAGTCACGTTACACCTCACGTAGTGACCCGTATTCACGTTACACCTCACGTAGTGACCCGTATTCACGTTACACCTCACGTAGTGACCCACAGTCACGTTACACCTCACGTAGTGACCCATATTCACGTTACACCTCACGCAGTGACCCATATTCACGTTACACCTCACGCAGTTACCCATAGTCACGTTACACCTCACGTAGTGACCCGTATTCACGTTACACCTCACGTAGTGACCCGTATTCACGTTACACCTCACACAGTGACCCACAGTCACGTTACACCTCACGTAGTGACCCGTAGTCACGTTACACCTCACATAGTGACCCATAGTCACGTTACACCTCACATAGTGACCCATAGTCACGTTACACCTCACACAGTGACCCATAGTCACGTTACACCTCACGTAGTGACCCGTAGTCACGTTACACCTCACATAGTGACCCATAGTCACGTTACACCTCACATAGTGACCCGTAGTCACGTTACACAACACACGCAGTGACCCATAGTCACGTTACACCTCACGCAGTGACCCATAGTCACGTTACACCTCACGTAGTGACCCGTAGTCACGTTACACCTCACTTAGTGACCCATAGTCACGTTACACCTCACATAGTGACCCATAGTCACGTTACACAACACACGCAGTGACCCATAGTCACGTTACACCTCACATAGTGACCCATAGTCACGTTACACAACACACGCAGTGACCCATAGTCACGTTACACAACACACGCAGTGACCCATAGTCACGTTACACCTCACGCATTGACCCGTAGTCACGTTACACCTCACGCAGTGACCCATAGTCAGGTTACACCTCACACCTCACGCAGTGACCCGTAGTCGCGTTACACCTCGTGCAGTGACCAACACCCCCAGAAGCCCACACTGCCACATTCCTGGGTTGAAGGCCAGATCTCCCCAGCAGCTGAATAGTGGTTAGATCCACATGTGGAACCTGGGACAAACAGCCACGGAGCAGATCCTTGCTCCTCTTCCTTCTCCTGCCGTGTAATCACCAGGGGGAGAGAGGCTGGCCGGGCTCCTTACATGACTTCCCTCCCCCTGGGTCTCTGGGATGGCTAATACCCGCAGTGCAGGGCCTCTGCACATGATCACTATCCCTGGCTGCAGGGAGCAGGGCTGGCAACAGAAATCTTGGGGCCCCATACACTGAAATCTGTGGGGGCCCCTTTCCCCCATCAAGCACATTAGTATTGCAGAGCAGGGTGGGAATAGTGTTGCGGAGCAGGGAGGGAGGATGGGAATAGTGGTGCGGAGCAGGGAGGGAGGATGGGAATAGTGGTGCGGAGCAGAGAGGAAGAATAGGAGGGCTGTGAGTAATGTGTGGAGCGGGGAGTGATTTGTTTTTCAGATCTGAGAGGGATTGTGGAAGTAGTGGTGTGGAGCAGGGAAGGTGGGAGTAGTGGTGCAAAGCAGGGAGGGACGGTGGGAATAGTAGTGCAGAGTAGGAAGGGAGTAGTGGTGCGGAGCAGGGAGGAACGGTGGGAGTAGTAGTGTGAAGTGGAATGGGAGTAGTGGTGCGGAGCAGAGAGGAACAGTGGGAGTAGTGGTGCGGAGCAGGAAGGGAGTAGTGGTGCGGAGCAGAGAGGAACAGTGGGAGTAGTAGTACAGAGTAGGAAGGGAGTAGTGGTGCGGAGCAGGGAGGGACGGTGGGAATAGTAGTGCAGATCTGGGAGGGATGGTGGAAGTTGTAGTGTGGAGCAGGGAGGGACGGTGGGAGTAGAAGTGTAGAGCAGGGAGGGTGGGAACAGTGGTGCAGAGCTGGTAGGGAGAATGTGATTAGTAGTGCAGAGTAGGAAGGGAGTAGTGGTGCAGAGCAGGGATGGACGGTGGAAGTAGTAGTGCTGAGTAGGAAGGGAGTAGTGGTGCGGAGCACTGATGGACGGTGGAAGTAGTAGTGCTGAGTGGAAGGGAGTAGTGGTGTAGAGCAGGGATGGACGGTGGGAGTAGTAGTGCGGGTAGGGAGTAGTGGTGCAAAGCAGGGAGGGATGGTGGGAGTAGTAGTGCGGAGTAGGAAGGAAGTAGTGGTGCGGAGAAGGGAGGGACGGTGGGAGTAGTAGTGTACAGTAGAAAGGGAGTAGTGATGCAGAGCAGGGAGGGACGGTGGGAGTAGTAGTGCAGAGTAGGAAGGGAGAAGTGGTGCAGAGCAGGGGGGGACAGTGGGAGTAGTAGTGCAGAGTAGGAAGGGAGTAGTGGTGCATAGCAAGGAGGGATGGTGGGAGTAGTAGTGCAGAGTAGGAAGAGAGCAGTGGTGCATAGCAAGGAGGGAGGGTTAGATTAGTAGTGCGGAGTAGGAAGGGAGTAGTGGTGCAAAGCACGGAGGGACAGTGGGAGTAGTAGTGCAGAGTAGGAAGGGAGTAGTGGTGCAGAGCAGGGAGGGATGGTGGGAGTAGTAGTTAGAGTAGGAAGGGAGTAGTGGTGCGGAGCTGTGAGGGACAGTGGGAGTAGTAGTGCAGAGTAGGAAGGAACGGTGGAAGTAGTAGTGCGGAGTAGGAAGGGATGGTGGGAGTATTAGTGCGGAGTAGGAAGGGAGTAGTGGTGCAGAGCAGGGAGGGATGGGGAGAAGTAGTGCAGAGCAGGGAGGGAGTAGTGGTGCGGAGCAGTGCGGAGCAGTGCGGAACGGTGGAAGTAGTAGTGCGGAGTAGGAAGGGACGGTGGAACTAGTGGTGCAGAGTAGGAAGGGAGTAGTGGTGTGGAGCAGGGAGGGACGGTGGGAGTAGTAGTGCAGAGTAGGAAGGGAGTAGTGGTGCGGAGCAGGGAGGGATGGTGGGAGTAGTAGTGCAGAGTAGGAAGGGAGTAGTGGTGCAGAGCAGGGAGGAACGGTGGAAGTGGTAGTGCAGAGTAGGAAGGGAGTGGTGGTGCGGAGCAAGGAGGGACAGTGGGGGTAGTAGTGCAGAGTAGTAAGGGAGAAGTGGTGCAGGGAAGGAGGGTGGGAGTAGTATTGCAGAGTAGGAAGGGAGTAGTGGTGCAGAGCAGGGAGGAACGGTGTTAGTAGTAGTTCGGAGTAGGAAGGGAGGGTGGGAGTAGTAGTGTGGAATAGGAAGGGAGTAGTGGTGCAGAGCATGGAGGGACAGTGGAACTAGTAGTGCGGAGTAGGAAAGGAGAAGGGGTGCAGAGCAGGGAGGGACGGTGGGAGTAGGAAGGGAGTAGTGGTGCAGAGCAGGGAGGGATGGTGGGAGTAGTAGTGCAGAGTAGTAAGGGAGTAGTGGTGCAGGGAAGGAGGGTGGGAGTAGTACTGGAGAGTAGGAAGGAAGTAGTGGTGCAGAGCAGGGAGGAATGGTGTTGGGAGTAGTGCGGAGTAGGAAGGGAGTATTGGTGCAGAGCAGGGAGGGACGGTGGAAGGTACTTCACCCCGAAAGATTGGAGGTAATATAAGAGAACACAAACAATAGGTCACATGATCGGGATCTGAGATCCATTGTAATGTCTGGTGAAAATTAGTCACATGTCTGCCTTCTGTTTATAAGTATTTTATGTGTTTTTATGAATATATTAATATATAATATTATCAGCGGCCATATTGGCCTAAGGTATAAATACAGAGAGCCTTGCAAGGAGAGGACACCGCGTCAGGGTACAGCACCCCCATTCCTTCCTCCCAGGATACGTGAACCAGGACTGAAAGTGGACATTACCATAAATTTGGGGCTATTGCAGCAGTGGCGGATATCCCAGAGGATTCAGTATGAAGTCCCGGCGTTCAAAATCCCGACGCCGGAATCCCGACCGCCGAAATCCTGACAAGGGGGGACGTGGATCGCCCCCCCTTGCAGGCTCGCTGCGCTCGCCACGCTCGGCACACTAATTTATTCTCCCTCCAGGGGTGTCGTGGACACCCACGGAGGGAGAAAGTGTCGGGATTTCTGCGGTCGGGATTCCGGCGTCGGGTTTCTTAACGCCGGGATCCCGACCGCCGGGATTTTAACTGCATCCCATCCCAGATACCTGTGACAAAGAAACTGTCCCCCCATAAAAACCACCTTGTCAACCGGAACAGGATCCATTCAAAGAAGGATCAGTGGGGTGAATTTCCTAAAATTCCCACTCTTATATATTGAAAGTGGAAGCATATATATATATTTTCACCAAGCAAATATGCTATTTTTCAGTGTATTTTAACCACTAGAGTGGTCTGCCCGGGCTCAGCTGCGCTGCCTCAGCGTGCTGTCCCGGAAAAATTCCGGACATACCACTAAAATGAAGGTGGGCACCAGTGGTGTCCAGGTTTGCACCACTGGCACAACATCTGTCCGAGCATCCCCCCCCCAGTGGCCGCTCTGCTGTCCCCTCCCCTCAATCCCCCTCACCTCTCAGCTCCCCTGCCCCCGCCGCCATTAGTTCTAGTGATTGACAGGCAGCAGGCTCGGGGATGTTCAGGGGGACTCGGGAGAGTTCAGGCACCAGAGTCCTCCCAAGCCGCCGCGAAACATCCCCAAGGCTGCCGCCTGTGTGTGATCACTGACAGGCGGCTGGAGCAGAGGCTGTAGGGGAGCTCTAGTGTACTAACGCCGGAGCGAAGGGGGGGGGAGGGGAGGGGGGGGGCGGCGGCTTCTGATGATCTGTGGTGAGTTTTGCTGGGGCAGGACAAACCTGCCCTGGTAGGTTTGTCCTGCCCCAGCAAAACCCACCACTGAAGGGGTTAATTGTGTATCATTTTTTTAGGATTTAATTTTAAATGTGCTTATTAAGCAAATAAATGGTCACGACTTGATTACTTACCTGAAAAGCGCAGTTCAGATATATTTTTTCTTTCTGAATGGACTTTTATTTGTGTGCCTGGCCGAGGACAGGCGGCTGGTGTCCTGGGATCCACCTCCCTCCCCCAGCCCTCCGTCCCCACTGTGAATGGGCCGGCCAGTGTGCGACTCGCTGCGGCCATTTGTACGTGAATGAATTCAGATCACTGCGTGTTATCCAGAATCGGTCGCTATATATACAGCAGATGATACGGGATACAGCCACTAGGGAAATGTAACCAGGTGCAGCACAATAAAACGGTTTTGGGGATCCGCACCAGATATTCGGGAAATGTTTTCAGTTATAAATGACAATGGTCTTGGGGTCATGACTGACTATTGTATCTCTGACTTACATCACCTTTCACTATTCTGCTGGGTACACACCAGGACGACAAGGGTCCGATCCCATCAATCTAGATCCAATTCCGACCGATTGGATGTAGATTGTGCATTTACACCGTGACGGGCAGGGGTGCACCCCCGAGTTACAGCACGGTATAATATCAGAGAAAGAAGCTCGGTGGGGTGCACGCTAGAACCCCGGGAATTATCGTGTTCTAATATAGTTAATTCTACGCCTTCATTAGCCTGCGACTATACAGCTAAACTAATGGCGTTCTCCATCATATTTCCGTAATGCCGATATCCCATCGGTATTCCTGGTATATCGCTCAATATGAGTTGGTAATGAGGATATAATCATCGGTCAAATATATCATACAAATCAAACGAAACAAATATACGAACGTTTCTTTCCAATCTTTACAAGGAATCGCCCTGTAATTACGTATTATTGTCTAATGGATATATAGTGAGATGATACAATTCCTCTATACACCGATATCATGGTGCTTGTCTATTAATAAATCATATCCCCGGAGAGTGTTTGTGTGAGAGTCCGATATATCTAATAACTGATTATTCGGAGAGACAGTTTTAGTGTATTGTCTGCAGGAATCTCGTATTGTCTGTACCGCAGCAGCAGGTAACAGCCTCTTGCATTACATGTGTCTCAGTAGTTAGATTACAGATAGATTGTGTTACTTGTATACGTGAGACTTTTGCAGCATCGCAGCTTATTAACATCACAATGATTTACATTGGAAACATTCCGGCTACACTTGACTGGTGTAAAAGTTATACTCTGCCACATGCGGCTCCTGACTGGCTCGCTGCTTGGCGCTGCTGTGTGTTCGTCCGATGGCGGCTGTGTGTGTGAGCGGCATAGTCCACAGCCGCCATCAGACACACATACAGCAGCACCGAGCTGCCCACATGTCACTGCAGCCACAGTGCCGCCGCCAAAGGTGAGTCGCGTGATTGCATGGGGCTGCAATCGGTGGCATTTTTCAAGGCTGATGCGCAGGTGTTTGGAATATCTAAAGAGGAGCGGGTGTGCGGCGTTACTAATGGGGGCGGGTGTGCGGCGTTACTAATGGGGGCGGGTGTGCGGCGTTACTAATGGGGGCGGGTGTGCGACGTTACTAATGGGGGCGGGTGTGCGACGTTACTAATGGGGGCGGGTGTGCGGCGTTACTAATGGGGGCGGGTGTGCGACGTTACTAATGGGGGCGGGTGTGCGACGTTACTAATGGGGGCGGGTGTGCGACGTTACTAATGGGGGCGGGTGTGCGACGTTACTAATGGGGGCGGGTGTGCGACGTTAATAATGGGGGCGGGTGTGCGACATTACTAATGGGGGCGGGTGTGCGGCGTTAATAATGGGGGCGGGTGTGCGGCGTTAATAATGGGGGCGGGTGTGTGACGTTACTAATGGGGCAGGTGTGCGACGTTACTAATGGGGGCGAGTGTGCGACGTTACTAATGGGGGCAGGTGTGCGGCGTTACTAATGGGGGCAGGTGTGCGGCGTTACTAATGGGGGCGGGTGTGCGACGTTACTAATGGGGGCGGGTGTGCGGCGTTACTAATGGGGGCGGGTGTGCGACGTTACTAATGGGGGCGGGTGTGCGACGTTACTAATGGGGGCGGGTGTGCGACGTTACTAATGGGGGCGGGTGTGCGACGTTACTAATGGGGGCGGGTGTGCGGCGTTACTAATGGGGGCGGGTGTGCGACGTTACTAATGGGGGCGGGTGTGCGACGTTACTAATGGGGGCGGGTGTGCGGGTGTGTGACGTTACTAATGGGGGCGGGTGTGCGGCGTTAATAATGGGGCGGGTGTGCGGCGTTACTAATGGGGGCGGGTGTGCGACGTTACTAATGGGGGCGGGTGTGTGACGTTACTAATGGGGGCGGGTGTGCGGCGTTAATAATGGGGCGGGTGTGCGGCGTTACTAATGGGGGCGGGTGTGCGGCGTTACTAATGGGGGCGGGTGTGCGGCGTTAATAATGGGGGCGGGTGTGCGGCGTTAATAATGGGGGCGGGTGTGCGGCGTTAATAATGGGGGCGGGTGTGCGGCGTTACTAATGGGGGCGGGTGTGCGGCGTTACTAATGGGGGCGGGTGTGCGGCGTTACTAATGGGGGCGGGTGTGCGGCGTTACTAATGGGGGCGGGTGTGCGGCGTTACTAATGGGGGCGGGTGTGCGGCGTTACTAATGGGGGCGGGTGTGCGGCGTTACTAATGGGGGCGGGTGTGCGACGTTACTAATGGGGGCGGGTGTGCGGCGTTAATAATGGGGGCGGGTGTGCGGCGTTACTAATGGGGGCGGGTGTGCGGCGTTACTAATGGGGGCGGGTGTGCGGCGTTACTAATGGGGGCGGGTGTGCGGCGTTACTAATGGGGGCGGGTGTGCGGCGTTACTAATGGGGGCGGGTGTGCGGCGTTACTAATGGGGGCGGGTGTGTGACATTACTAATGGGGGCGGGTGTGCGACGTTACTAATGGGGGCGGGTGTGTGACATTACTAATGGGGGCGGGTGTGCAGCGTTAATAATGGGGGCGGGTGTGCGACGTTACTAATGGGGGCAGGTGTGCGGCGTTACTAATGGGGGCAGGTGTGCGGCGTTACTAATGGGGGCAGGTGTGCGACGTTACTAATGGGGGCGGGTGTGCGGCGTTAATAATGGGGGCGGGTGTGCGACGTTACTAATGGGGCGGGTGTGCGACGTTACTAATGGGGGCGGGTGTGCGACGTTACTAATGGGGGCGGGTGTGCGGCGTTACTAATGGGGGCGGGTGTGCGGCGTTACTAATGGGGGTAGGTGTGCGGCGTTACTAATAAGGGCAGGTGTGTGGCGTTACTAATGGGGGCAGGTGTGCGGCGTTACTAATGGGGGCGGGTGTGCGACGTTACTAATGGGGGCAGGTGTGCGGTGTTACTAATGGGGGCAGGTGTGCGGTGTTACTAATGGGGGCAGGTGTGCGACGTTACTAATGGGGGCAGGTGTGCGACGTTACTAATGGGGGCAGGTGTGCAGCGTTACTAATGGGGGCAGGTGTGTGGCGTTACTAATGGGGGCAGGTGTGCGGCGTTACTAATGAGGGCAGGTGTGTGACATTACTAATGGGGGCAGGTGTGTGGCGTTACTAATGGGGGCAGGTGTGCGGCGTTACTAATGGGGGCAGGTGTGTGGTATTACTAATGGAGGCAGGTGTGTGGCGTTACTAATGCGGGCAGGTGTGTGGCGTTACTAATGGGGGCAGGTGTGTGGCATTACTAATGTAAGGGGCAAGTATAAGGGACCTACTATTGTGTTGCATGATGTGTAAAAGGGGTATATGGTGTGCTACAATACATCCAAAGACACACCCCCTTTTGAGTGACCACACCCCCTATTTCTGGAGTGCGGCCCTCAAATATCTGCTGGAAGTGGCCCCCCAGCTGATATAATTGCTCACCCCTGGTTTAGATGGTGTCTCAGTTGTTTAGAATACAGATAGATTCTGTTACAGGTATAAGTGAGACTTTTGCAGCTTATTAACATCACAATGATTTACATTGGAAACATTCCGGCTAGACTTGATTTGTTTAGAAGTATTCTCTGCCACATAGGTTATATAACCACTCGGTACTGATCTGTGGTTAATGAAAGAAGCCGCCAATCCGTTAGCGATCACATTCGTTATACATGGAACAACACAAACAAATCAAATTAATGAAAACCAAAAACAATTCTCTGCAGCACAAATCCAACCAGTGAGCGGTTATTAAATGCCGCTGCGCGGCGATAGGATATGTACCGCTCCTGTCACACACGTGACCGGCTAGACTGCGACGTACGTTTCGCTGTGGGCTTGGTCACACGGCAGCGTGCTCTTGCTGCCCGGTTGTGTATTGATGTATAAAAAATTGCCCAATCACATTCATTTATTTTTTTGAGTGGCAGTCACCCATCTAATGCCCCCCATTTTCCACCACTGTGGGGGCATGCCCAGCACCTCTGTAAGCTGCTGGGAGCCCCCAGACCCTCTGTCTGAAAGAATAGCCCATATTTTAGTTATTATTTCAATTGGCGATAGTCTTAAAGATCCCACACCCCCCAAAAAATGCGAAAAACAAATAAAAAAACAATAAATGACATAGAAGAACAAAATGTTCTTGTTTTTTTTATTCCTATAAGTCTTTCCGGAGTTTTTCACCCATGACCGTACTAATATTCCTCGGAAATAATAATATATTTCCGAAGTCTTATGTAAGTATTGATTGGTTCCATTTAGTAGGTTGGTGGGAAGTGCGAGCTGACTTGTGCATCCATCACATACATTCCCCAAATTGTAATATAATCTGTATTCATTTTTATTATGATTTATAGTATAGAACTATTGGTCACCCAGTATGTATATCTCCATTTTAGTACACCCCCCCCCCCCCCCCCCAATACCCAGTTTGATTTTTTCCCAAGTCCACATACTTTGAATCCTTTGAATGAGCTTCCAAGTTGTGAGGAGAAATGTCTCACAAATGACGTCATCTTCTTACAGTCCCCGAGATCAGTTTGGGCATTGCGGAATGAGCCTGTATGTTCCAGAAGACGCTGTTTGAGGGGTCATACCTTGGATTACACCCACATGATATAGAGCACATCACCCCCTCGGTCGTACGGTTGATGTCGTCTTGACGCCGAATGGTTTACACTGAATAATCAGTTATTAGATATATAAGAATCTCACACAAACACTTCGGGGATATGATTTATTAATAGACAAGCACCATGATATCGGTGTATAGAGGAATTGTATCGTCTCGCTATAAATCCATTAGACAATAATACGTAATTACAGGGCGATTCCATGTAAAGATTGGAAAGAAACGTTTGTATAATAGTTTCGTTTGATTTGTATGATATATTTGACCTATGGTTATATCCTCATTACCAACTCATATCGAGCGATATACCAGGAATACCGATGGGATATCGGCATTACGGAAATATGATGGTCAACACCATTAGTTCAATCCTGTTGGCGCAATCAGTTTAGCTGTATAGTCGCAGGCTAATAGAGGCGTAGCATTAACTGTATTAGAAGACGATAATTCCTTGGGATCTAGCATGCACCCCACCCGAGTTTTTTTTTCCTGATGAGCACCAACCTGTCATTTTTCAAACCCAGCCTGTAACATGACGGTTGCGAGCTGATTGGCTGGCTGTTTCTCACTCTCCAATTCATCACGATTTGAAGCTCGCTACATCTGGTCCTCAGTGACACAAAACATACAGGGTGAGATTTAATAGGATGAGAGATTCAGAAAGTGAGAGATTTGGGAAGAAATCTCCAGGTTTTTTAAAGCGGCAATCATTTACACTGCAAAACCAGTTTGATTTTGACGTGTAAATGATTGCCGCTTTAAAAAAACTGGAGATTTCTTCCCAAATCTCTCACTTTCTGAATCTCTCATCCTATTAAATCTCACCCATAGTATTTGTAATTGCACAGTACAGTGCTGTGCATCCACTTCTAGTAAGGCTGCTGTGTACAGTACAGTATCACAGGCAGACTGTACAGTACTATCCTGTATCCTGACAAAACGTACTATACTGTGCAATGCACACACACTTACTGGGATGGAAACCCAGCCATAATGGAGGTGTGGTACAGTACTGTAGGCTGAGTGGGGTCGTGATCCCTCCTTATACGACAGGCCTGATTCTGTGACATTGGAAGCACAAGAGGTACTGTACGGTACAGTGTCATTTACTGTACCATTTAGCCAGAGCAGCGTTACTGTACTGCAAAGATGGAATAACAGAATGAATGCAGTACTGTATACTCAGTGGGCTGCCCGTCATGTGTGCGCTGGCTGGGGCAGTGCTTGGTGCTGTAGGACTGCAGCAGTGACGTATCTGTGCAAAGTACTGTACTCCTTAATGTTGCACGCCTACAGTAGAGAACACATCCTGTGTACCACAGCAAGCTTCTTAAGAAACCCATAAATTAGCAACCCCCATGAGACGCACGTCTATGCCTTAGTATGTACTGAGCAGTACAGTCATGTACGGTAAAGTACTTCTTGCGCTACAGGGCATTTCAGAGGACACGTCATGCACACGCAATGCGGATTCTTTTGCTATAGCTTTGCATTAGACATCTGACGCATGTGCAGTGGTGATTTCAGAAAGCGACATCTGGTGGATGATCACTGGTATTGCACTCCTTCGGTAACGCCATACGCCACGCTGTGCGATGTATTGTGCTTCCGTGCGCTGTGGCGAGTTGGCGGGACAAATGACATAGGCAGGCTAGATGAACCTGGCTCTAAAAAAAGTGGTACAGTCACTATATCTAGATAATGGAGTCTAATCCTTCATCCAAGCTGCGGCACTGATGGTCCTTACCCACAACCCACTTCTTCAGATCTCAGCAACGGAGAAGCGCAATAGATACACAATTTAATGGAGATTCCTCAGAATTTGGGGTCTTACAGGAAACACACGCACACATTGGTAGGAGCAGGATAATGACATTTAATGACATATGGAACAAGTGGATAAAGTCTCTCCCTCTGCACAATATATGGGGGAAACCAATAATAATTCACCAAGTAATAAGTAAGAGGGGAACAGATACATGAAAGCGAATTCGGATCCACAATAATTCACAGTAGAATATGTATAAACATAAGAAATGAAGGTTTAATATACAAGATACACAATCGCACTAATCTACTAAAGAAATTCACAGAAAGGGTATCACAGGTGTAGTGACCGCGGTGTCACAGGTGGAGTGACGGCGGCGTCACAGGTGGAGTGACGGCGGCGTCACAGGTGGAGCGACGGCGGCGTCACAGGTGGAGCGACGGCGGCGTCACAGGTGGAGCGACCGCGGCGTCACAGGTGCAGCGACCGCGGCGTCACAGGTGCAGCGACCGCGGCGTCACAGGTGCAGCGACCGCGGCGTCACAGGTGCAGCGACCGCGGCGTCACAGGTGCAGCGACCGCGGCGTCACAGGTGCAGCGACCGCGGCGTCACAGGTGCAGCGACCGCGGCGTCACAGGTGCAGATTATGCTACTTATTTATGTAGCACCTTCTAGAAGCTAATATATAGGGGTAAGCCCAGGGCTGTCCCTGGTCGGTGGATACAGGACTGATGGCAATTTAACATGGGCTACTATGGAGCCACGAACAGCCAATCAGCTGCAGCACTCCCCCGGAGCCCGCTACTGATTGGCTGGGGAAAGACCTGGTGCATGACATCACAGGGATAACCCTCAGTATAGGGAAGGAGCCGCAAGTGTAAGCCCCATCAGTTTTTATTGTAACTTGTGGATGCCTACTTTGGAACAAAGAGGACCGATCTCTGCCGTGGGACAAGGTGAGTATAATTTCCTTTCACTGGTGCTCCAATGGATTCCTCCTGGAGAAGAGGACTGGCCTGCGGTGCACCCTGTAGGTAAGTATTCATGAGTGATTGTAGTGTGTAAGAAACTCTTATTTTCTATGGTGTATGTGTGATTTATTGGACTGCTGGTTACGTTTTGGAACTGCAAGACCCAGCGGGCCCTTTAATGGCTGCCATGCAGGGACTTGTGGTTCTCCAAGTCCCTGCATGCAGGGAGGCTTGCTGGGACATAAGCTGTGTACACACGCTTCGTTTTGCTTTAGATTCAATTTTCTATTAGATCTGGCATTAGATCTTCCCATTCAATTTGGCATTAGATCTGTACTTTTGCATTAGATATCGATTTCGATATCGAATTTGATTTACCTTCATGGTACAGTGTACACATTCGATTTACTAGATCCAATTCGATATTTCCTTGGCTGCGCAGTAGATTTTTCTGTTCGATTTCGAGAAAACGGGAGCGCGCATCGAATCGAATGCAGATCGAAAGTGTCCTAAAAACCATTCGATGTGGATTCGATTTTGCTTCTGTAAGCAAAATCGTATCGAAAATAGGCAAAAATCGATGCATGTGTCCAGGACTTTAGAGTTTTAAGCTATTGGGTTAAGTTGTGGAACTACAATATTTACGTGTTATGGCTATCAGTCCTAATATAAATATTGTAATTCCACAACTTAACCCAATAGCGTAGAGCCCACTGCCCAGGGGCACCAGGCACAGCTCCGGGCTCCAGCCTGGGCTGAGGGTGGCATGGAAGGTCCTCACACCCACAGGGTCCCAGGCTGATCAGTCAGGAACTTGTATAAAAAGTCTTCCCCAGGTGTGGCATTACCGTGCTGGCTGGGCCTGGTGCTGGTTTTCAAAATACAAGTGACACCAGTCGTCAATGAGCCCGGGGCTGGCTATAGCCAGGAATGGGGACCCCATGTCATTTTTTTAATTATTTGTTTATTCTGTTTTCGTTTTTTTCTTACACTGGTACAATGCTGATGGCTTGTACGTATTTGGCTGCACCAAAAACCAAACAGCTAAGACTTCAGAAAATAAGAATCTGAAGACAGCGGCAAGATTGTAAATTTTCCATATTCTCCATTCGTATTTTTAGACCATATATGGCCGACATTCATAAATTTACCCCATAGAATCTGATTGGTAGAACACTCCCATCTTATGTAAATGTACCCCTAAGTACTTAAAAATAGTTTCTGACCTATATGAGTCTTTTTATGTCTATTAAGATGATATTTACATGTAAAACATTTCCCGCACTCAGAGCATGGAAACGGCTTCTCTCCTGTGTGATTTCGTTGATGTCTAACAAGATGTGGTCTGTGTTTAAAACATTTCCCACACACAGAGCATGAAAATGGCTTGTCACCTGTGTGACTTCTCTGATGTGTAACAAGATTTGCATTCAAGGTAAAACATTTCCCACACGTAGAGCATGAAAATGGCTTGTCACCTGAGTGAATTCTCTGATGTCTAATAAGATCTGATTTCTGTGTAAAACATTTCCCACACTCAGGGCATATACATGGTCTCTCACCTGTGTGACTTCTCTGATGTATAACAAGATGCGATTTCATGGAAAAACATTTCCCACAGTCAGAGCATTGAAATGGCTTCTCACCTGTGTGACTTCTATTATGTTTAACAAGATCTGATTTCAATGTAAAACATTTCCCACACAAAGAGCATTGGAATGGCCTCTCACCTGTGTGATATCTCTGATGTTTAACAAACTCTGATTTGCTTGCAAAACATTTCTCACACTCAGTACATGGAAATGGCTTCTCACCGGTGTGACTTCTCTGATGTCTAACAAGATATGATTTGTGTTCAAAATGTTTTCCACACTCAGGACATGGAAATGGCTTCTCACCTGTATGTTTTTTCACATGTGCAACAAGATATTTTTCCTGTGTAAAACTTTTCCCACACTCACAGCATAGAAATGGTTTCTGACCCATGTGATATTTCAAATGTCTAGCAAGCTCTGATTTGCTTGTAAAACATTTCTCACACTCAGTACATGGAAATGGCTTCTCACCTTTGTGACTTCTCTGATGACTAACAAAATATGATTTACTTTTAAAACATTTCCCACACTCAGTACATAGAAATGGTTTCTCACCTGTATGACTTTTCTGATGTCTAATAAGATGTGATTTGTGCGGAAAACATTTCCCACACTCAGTACATGGAAATGTTCTCTCACCTGCTTTAGCTGGCTGATGGGTAATAATCGGGTTGTTCTGTGTAGAACAATTGTAATCTTTACAATGAAGCATTGCACCTGCTTTAATAGATGTAACAGATCTACCAATACCAGAGTTATCAGGAAAACATTTCCCATGATCGGAAAGGTCAGACGATATAACTGGGGAGATAGGCCTTTCTTCCATTTGGATGTTATTTTCTATTTCACCATCTGGAGATAAAACTAGGTGATCCTCGGAGACATTCCGGCTGTTACATCCATCTGCTGGGAATAAAATGTAACAATTCCAATTAACAATAATTAGACATGATGGCATATAGATGACATAAGATTACGAGGCTTTGATAAATTAATTGAATGACAACATTATATAGAGCACAATGATCTCAGGAGGTGACCACCAAGTAGTAGAGTCTGGTGGTGACCAAGCCCTGAAGGCCCTACAGATCCACCGGGAGCACTAATACCATACAAGGTGGGGGAAATGGGGGAGGAGGGATAATGGTACGGGGGGCTGGTGGAGGAGGGATAATGGTACGGGGGCTGGCGGAGGAGGGATAATGGTACAGGGGCTGGTGGAGGAGGGATAATGGTACAGGGGATGGTGGAGGAGGGATAATGGTACGGGGGGGCTGGTGGAGGAGGGATAATGGTACGGGGGGGCTGGTGGAGGAGGGATAATGGTACGGGGGGGCTGGTGGAGGAGGGATAATGGTACGGGGCTGGAGGAGGAGGGATAATGGTACGGGGCTGGAGGAGGAGGGATAATGGTACGGGGCTGGAGGAGGAGGGATAATGGTATGGGGGCTAAAGGAGGGGGGGGGGATAATGGTACGGGGGCTGGTGGAGGAGGGATAATAGTACGGGGCTGGTGGAGGAGGGATAATAGTACGGGGGCTGGTGGAGGATAAGGAGAGTTATGGTAGACCTACCTTTGTTAACTCCCTTTCCTTGAAGTCCATGGGAACCACAGGGGACATCGGGGGTTGTAGGCGGACCCAGGGGATCCGAGGCACCAATCAGCGAAGCTCTTAAAGGTTTTACCCAGCATGCCCAGGCCCTCTCCCCTACAACCCCGCCTCCAGGCTACTGCCGCCAGTTTTTGGTAACAAGCCGAGAGCAGGAAGCGGAGAAGAGAAGAGGACAGAGAACACATATGCCCAGAACTCATACATACATAGCATGAATATGGAATGGTCGGAACGGGTCACAGTATCAGAACATCACGTAAAGGTGAACCTCAGTGGCAAATTTAAAAGGGTGGGCGCCCTGTGGTTCCCATGGACTTCAAGGAAAGGGAGTTAACAAAGGTAGGTCTACCATAACTCTCCTTTTCCTTGTCAGGGTCCATGGGTCCCACAGGGGACATCGGGGATGTCACAAGCCGTAATTAAGGGAGGGAATTTGTCTGAGGTGTCAGCAGAACCCGACGACCGAAGGAGGCATCCTGGGAGGCGAACGTGTCAAAGGCGTAGAACTTAATAAAGGTCTGTACGGATGACCACGTTGCAGCCTTGCACAGCTGTTCGGCAGAAGCACCCCTGCTCGCTGCCCATGAAGGACCAACCGCTCTAGTAGAGTGTGCCCTGATAGCAACCGGAATGGGCCTGTTAGACTGAAGATATGCCTGGTGTATAGCCATGCGGATCCAGCGGGCAATGGTTTGTTTACCCGCTGGCCAACCCTTTTTGTGAAAACCATATAACACAAAGAGGGAATCTGATTTCCTGACCGATTTAGTGCGGTCGATATAGATGGTCAAAGCTCTGACCACATCAAGCAATTTTTCATCAGATGAAAGGTCATCTGAGGTGAATGCAGGTACCACGATTTCCTGGTTGACATGGAATTTTGACACAACCTTGGGCAGGTAGGAAAACTTAGTCCGTAACACTGCCCTGTCACTGTGGAACACTAGGAAGGGTGATTTACACGATAGTGCAGATAGATCCGACACCCTGCGTGCGGAGGCAATGGCCAGGAGGAAGACAGTTTTGGCTGTCAGCCATTTAAGCTCCACTGATGATAGTGGTTCAAACGGTGGTTTGGTTAGAGCTTGAAGTACTAAAGATAAGTCCCACGGATTCGTGGGGGGAACAAAGGGAGGCTGTATGTGTACCACTCCCTGTAAGAATGTGCGTATGTCAGGTAAGAATGAAATCTTTCTCTGAAACCATACTTAAAGGGCTGAGATCTGGACTTTCAGAGAAGCCAGTCTTAGTCCTAAGTCCAATCCATTTTGAAGGAAGGCCAATATCCTAGCTGTTGAAAATCTTGGGGTCGTATTTATTAGAACTGCACCAAGTAAAAAAGGAATGCCAAGTCCGGTAGTATATCTTTGAAGATGCTGGCTTGCGAGCCTGGATCATCGTCTTAGCCACCTTGTCAGAAAAACCCTTGCTCTTTAATAAAGGCAATTTCAAGAGCCACGCCGTCAAAGACAGGCGCTGAGGGTCCGGATGAAGACATGGCCCCTGACTCAACAGATCTTGACGAAGAGGCAATGGCCAGGGGGGCTGCTGTGACAGTTGTTGTAGGTCCACGTACCAGTGTCTGCGTGGCCAGTCTGGCGCGATGAGAAGGAGGGTTCCTCCTTCTTGCCTGAACTTTCTGATCACCCTGGGGATCATGTTTATCGGAGGGAACACGTATGGGAGGTGAAACTTCCACGGTACGGACAGGGCATCCGTGAAGTAGGCCTGAGGGTCCCTGGTCCTTGCTCCGAAGCATGGGACTTTGAAGTTGTGTCTGGACGCCATGAGGTCTACGTCTGGCGTGCCCCAGACTTGCGTCAGACTGACAAACACCTCCGGGTGTAGGGACCACTCCCCCGGGTGGATATCCTGTCGGCTCAGGAAGTCCGCTTCCCAGTTCAGGACTCCTGGGATGAAGACTGCCGCTAGGAGATGTTCCTCCGACCAGGTGAGGATCCTGGAGACCTCCCGGAGAGCGGCGACACTTCGTGTTCCTCCCTGGCGGTTTATGTATGCCACCGCCGTGGCGTTGTCCGACCTGATCTGAACAGGTTTTCCCTGTAACAGATCCTGAGACTGAAGTAGGGCATTGTAGGCTGCTCGAATCTCTAGAACATTGATGGATAAGCGAGACTCTGGTGCGGTCCACACGCCTTGCAAGGACCGGGATCCTACTACTGCCCCCCAGCCTCGCAGGCTGGCGTCTGAGGTTAGTACTATCCATTCCCTGAACCAGAATAGTCTCCCCTGGTTTAGGTGGTCCATCTGTTCCCACCACAGGAGTGAATCTTTGACGTGTTGTGGTAAGCCATCCCATTTCGCCAGGACAAGACCCTGGAGTGGACGGGAGTGGAACTGGGCCCACTCGACCATGTCGAATGTGGACACCATCCGTCCCAATATTTTCATGGCCCAGTGCACCGAGACTCTTGGTCTCTGCGCAAAGGTCTGAATTCTCTGTATTAGATCCCTGGCCTTGTCGTTTGGGAGAAACAGTCGCAAGGCTCTGGTGTCCAGTAGTGCTCCCAGATGCAGCATTCTTTGGGAGGGGATCATGGACGATTTCTCCCAGTTGAGGAGCCACCCGTGAGCCTGTAACATGGAGATCGTTGTCTGCAAGTGGGATGTTAGGACCTCTGGTGACTTGGCTACAAGCAACAGGTCGTCCAAGTAGGGGGAAGACCCTGATTCCGCCATTATTGCCATCACTTTTGTAAAAATCCTTGGCGCCGTTGCTAGGCCGAATGGAAGGGCCTGAAACTGGTAGTGGCTCTTCAGAATCGCAAAACGCAGATACTTCTGATGGGCCGGTAGGATGGGGATGTGGAGGTATGCGTCTCTGATATCTAGAGAGACCATGAAATCCCCCTCCTCTAGGGCCAGGATGATGGTCCTCAAGGTCTCCATCCTGAACTTTGTGACTTTTACCACCTTGTTCAGAGCTTTGAGGTTTAGAATGGGACGGAACGTACCATTTGGTTTTGGCACCAGAAACAAGGTTGAGTAGAAGCCGAGGCCTCTCTGGTGCCCTGGCACGGGAACAATGACCCGCGACCGAAGTAAGTTCTGTAGGATGATCCTCATATGTTCTGCTTTGCA
Organism: Crinia signifera; assembly: GCF_055691185.1. Taxonomy (NCBI): domain Eukaryota; kingdom Metazoa; phylum Chordata; class Amphibia; order Anura; family Myobatrachidae; genus Crinia; species Crinia signifera. The sequence goes on along the minus strand of NC_139222.1, from coordinate 3,995,312 downwards.
TGGGTCTTTTGGGAGACCCGTGCAGAAGAACCTTCTTGGGGGGGGCTTTGAGAAGGATATGGCGTACCCCTGCGACACTACCTCCCTCACCCAGGCATCCTTTGTAGTGGATAGCCACTGGTGAGCGAAGTACAGGAGTCTGCCTCCCACTTGGGGGTCCGCCTGTGGGAGGCTGGCCCCGTCATGCGGAAGGCTTGTTGGCCTTGGGGGGAGCCTGTCTGGCGGCCCAAGGCTGCTTGGGCTTGGGTTTGCCAGTCTTATGAGCGGGCGAGGGTCTGGTGTAGGACTGGCCTCTGGCCTTGCCTTGTGGGCGAAAGGGCCGGGTCCTAGGCCTTTGAGGTAGAGCCGTAGGGAGGCAGGCTGTCTTAGCTGACGCCAAGGAAGCCACAATTTTATTTAACTCCTCCCCGAATAAGTTTTCCCCTTTAAAGGGTAAGCGTTCCAGAGTCCTTTTTGACTCTAGGTCCGCCTTCCATGACCGAAGCCAGATGATCCGGCGTGCCAGCACTGAGCTAGCGGAGGCTCTGGCAGCTAGAGTGCCGGCGTCCGACATAGCATCCATGATGTATGTTGCTGCATGTTTAATGTGTTGCATACACAGCCTTGCATCCTCAGATGCGACTGGGGCCAATTCATCCTCTATTACTTGTAACCAAGGTGAAATGGCCTTTGCCGCCCAAGTAGCTGCAATGGTAGGCCTCTGAACTGCCCCTGAGTAGGAAAATGCTGCCTTGAGAGCATTTTCCAGTCGTCTGTCTGTCTGGTCCTTCAGGGCTGACCCTGAGGCTACCGGGAGCACTGACGGTTTAACCAGCCTGGACACGTGCGCATCCACTGTGGGAGGGATTTCCCATGGAGTACAATCCTCTGGCGGGAGCGGGTATCTAGCCAACATCTTTTTAGATATGTTGGCTCTCTTCCCCAAAGCCTCCCATTGATCTCTCCTGATTTCTGATAAATGATCAGAATGAGGGAACTGGGCTTTAACTACCTTCTGCTTTTTGAAGACGTCCCTGGTCTTAGCAGTGGGTTCAGGTTCATCTGCGTCTGACAGAAGAACCTCCCGGATAGCATAAATAAGGCCTGCTATGTCAGGGGTCTCAGCCTGAGAGGCGGGAGGATCAGTATGCATAGGGTCATCCTGATCGTCATCTGCAGTATCAGGGTCTGCGTTATCGGGGTCATCCCCGCCATCGTCTGTGTCATCAGAGCCATCCCTGGTTACCGGTAGTAACGGATTTATCAAGGATCTACTGGGTTGTGCAGCATGTGGCAGTAGCTTCTGCATAGCTGCCGTAGTCAGCTGCAAGGTCTGCACCGTGGTCGACAGAGCATCCACCCATGGTGGGGGGGGCTGTACTACAGGGGGTGCTACCGCATTAGGGAGACGATCCACCAGGGTGCCCAACAGCTGTTGAAAGGCTGCCCATGGTGGTTGAGGGGCCCCCGAGGACTGGGGTTGGTCAGAAGGGGTAAAGCAATTGACACATAGCCCATCCTGGATGACATCCATGTCAGACAGACCTGCAGCGCAGCTCTTGCAAGACAAGAGCAAGGGAGATTCTGTCTGGTTGCGCCCCCGTTTGGACATAGTGTGAACACTCCCAATAGGGGGGTACAGTGCACAGTAGGTAACTCAGTACAAGAGGACCTAGAGTGATCCACTGACAGTATGTGACCTCTGAGGTAAAAACCTCACTTAGAAATAAAGTGGATAGTTTAAGAAAAAAAAACTGACAGAGAAAAAAAGTGCTAGCACAAAGTCACATACACACTATATTAGGCAATATAGATAAGCTAACACACCCTAGATCAACCACAGTACTCTATGGAGCAAAGGGGGAATGAGGGTGGCTGTGAAAAGTACTACTTAGCCTGTAGCCGGTTTCACAGGGGAGAGAGATGTGCCCGACCTCTGGAGACCTGCGTGCTGCTGTAATGGCGCTGGTCAAAGAGAGGGGGGGCGGGTACAAACGGGTTCAGCTAATGGACGGCAGATCTCGTGGAGATTGGCGCCAAAGCTGGGGGAGGGACTGCAGGCCAAGCGCCACCTCCCCTTGCTGGACTTCCCCCACCGGAGCGTAAGAGCCAATGATAAAATGGGTCCCCCCAGACCCAGCCTGCCGCTCTGTCCCCGGTGGTCTAGTGGGGTCCCTGGCCGCAGCGAGTGCCCACGCCAGCTACCGCGGGCGTCTCCCAGCACACCGCGGTAAGACAGCGGTTTGTGCTTCCATAGGAAGCCTTACCTGCTCCTGGTCCGGCCACACTGTCAGGAGGGAGACGTCCGGCGGTGCTAGGCGCTGACGTCACCCCCGCCGTCTGCCTCAAGATGTTCTGAGGAGGTCGGCGCCGGGAGGAGTGATGGAGACGCTCACCCCGCCGTCAATCACTGACAGCGGGGAGCGTCCTCTGCCGCAAAGCGGCTTCTGCCGTCGGAGCGGCAGTTTTAAAAATAAAAAGCTTCTTCTGGAATCACCCCAAAGAGGTGATTCCTGCTGATTACAGGTGCGTCTGCTTCCTGCAGGCACCAACTAAAAACTGGCGGCAGTAGCCTGGAGGCGGGGTTGTAGGGGAGAGGGCCCGGGCATGCTGGGTAAAACCTTTAAGAGCTTTGCTGATTGGTGCCTCGGACCCCCTGGATCCGCCTACAACCCCCGATGTCCCCTGTGGGACCCATGGACCCTGACAAGGAAAGATAATGGTAAGGGGGCTGGTGGAGGGGGGGATAATGGTACGGGGGCTGGAGGAGGAGGGATAATGGAACGGGGGCTGGTGGAGGAGGGATAATGGTACGGGGGAGTGGTGGAGGAGGGATAATGGTACGGGGGCTGGTGGAGGAGGGATAATGTTACGGGGGCTGGTGGAGGAGGGATAATGATATGGGGGCTGGTGGAGGAGGGATAATGTTACGGGGGCTGGTGGAGGAGGAGGGATAATGGTACAGGGGGGTCCCCAATCTCCCAGGGACCCCACCAATGTCTGACCAGCCACAGTGATAATGTTTCGGCCAGGGGACCTTGCATAAAAAGTGTTCCCCGAGTGTGGCATTGCACTGCGGTGCTTATTTCTTAAATATGGTGTACCTGAACACTTATTTTCCCTCCGTATTTGGGAAACTAAAGAGCCCGGGGCTGGTTATGCTCGGATGGAGGACCCCACACTATTATTTTTAAACGTTAATTTTAAGCACTTTTGTGGAAAGAACCATGAAGAGATCTCACAGATCTGTATATGATCCACACAGAGCCGTCACCTGATCCACACAGAGCTCTGACCGGATCTCACTGAGCTGTATACGATCCTTACAGATTTATGCCCGGATTATACACCAGAGAGTGCGGGGAGGAGACTGGTCAGATCTCTGGGCTGGTAACACACAGTGACATGATGTGAGGGGGAGAGCAGGAGTATAATAGGGGCTGATGGCTCCTGATGTATGAGATACACCAGAGAGTGCGGGAGGAGACTGGTCAGATCTCTGGGCTGGTAACACACAGTGACATGATGTAAGAGCAGGAGTATAATAGGGGCTGATGGCTGCTGATGTATGAGATACACCAGAGAGTGCGGGGAGGAGACTGGTCAGATCTCTGGGCTGGTAACACACAGTGACATGATGTGAGGGGGAGAGCAGGAGTATAATAGGGGCTGATGGCTCCTGATGTATGAGATACACCAGAGAGTGCGGGGAGGAGACCGGTCAGATCTCTGGGCTGGTAACACACAGTGACATGATGTGAGGGGGAGAGCAGGAGTATAATAGGGGCTGATGGCTGCTGATGTATGAGATAAACCAGAGAGTGCGGGGAGGAGACTGGTCAGATCTCTGGGCTGGTAACACACAGTGACATGATGTGAGGGGGAGAGCAGGAGTATAATAGGGGCTGATGGCTCCTGATGTATGAGATACACCAGAGAGTGCGGGGAGGAGACTGGTCAGATCTCTGGGCTGGTAACACACAGTGACATGATGTGAGGGGGAGAGCAGGAGTATAATAGGGGCTGATGGCTGCTGATGTATGAGATAAACCAGAGAGTGCGGGGAGGAGACTGGTCAGATCTCTGGGCTGGTAACACACAGTGACATGATGTGAGGGGAGAGCAGGAGTATAATAGGGGCTGATGGCTCCTGATGTATGAGATACACCAGAGAGTGCGGGGAGGAGACTGGTCAGATCTCTGGGCTGGTAACACACAGTGACAAGATGTGAGGGGGAGAGCAGGAGTATAATAGGGGCTGGTGTCTCCTGATGTATGAGATACACCAGACAGTGCGGGGAGGAGACTGGTCAGATCTCTGGGCTGGTAACACACAGTGACATGATGTGAGGGGAGAGCAGGAGTATAATAGGGGCTGGTGGCTCCTGATGTATGAGATACACCAGAGAGTGCAAGGAGGAGACTGGTCAGATCTCTGGGCTGGTAACACACAGTGACATGATGTGAGGGGAGAGCAGGAGTATAATAGGGGCTGGTGGCTCCTGATGTATGAGATACACCAGAGAGTGCGGGGAGGAGACTGGTCAGATCTCTGGGCTGGTAACACACAGTGACATGATGTGAGGGGGAGAGCAGGAGTATAATAGGGGCTGATGGCTGCTGATGTATGAGATACACCAGAGAGAGCGGGGAGGAGACTGGTCAGATCTCTGGGCTGGTAACACACAGTGACATGATGTGAGGGGGAGAACAGGAGTATAATAGGGGCTGATGGCTCCTGATGTATGAGATACACCAGAGAGTGCGGGGAGGAGACTGGTCAGATCTCTGGGCTGGTAACACACAGTGACATGACGTGAGGGGGAGAGCAGGAGTATAATAGGGGCTGATGGCTCCTGATGTATGAGATACACCAGAGAGTGCGGGGAGGAGACTGGTCAGATCTCTGGGCTGGTAACACAGTGACATGATGTGAGGGGGAGAGCAGGAGTATAATAGGGGCTGATGGCTGCTGATGTATGAGATACACCAGAGAGTGCGGGGAGGAGACTGGTCAGATCTCTGGGCTGGTAACACACAGTGATATGATGTGAGGGGAGAGCAGGAGTATAATAGGGGCTGATGGCTCCTGATGTATGAGATACACCAGAGAGTGCGGGGAGGACACTGGTCAGATCTCTGGGCTGGTAACACACAGTGACATGATGTGAGGGGGAGAGCAGGAGTATAATAGGGGCTGATGGCTCCTGATGTATGAGATACACCAGAGAGTGTGGGGAGGAGACTGGTCAGATCTCTGGGCTGGTAACACACAGTGACATGATGTGAGGGGGAGAGCAGGAGTATAATAGGGGCTGATGACTGCTGATGTATGAGATACACCAGAGAGTGCGGGGAGGAGACTGGTCAGATCTCTGGGCTGGTAACACACAGTGATATGATGTGAGGGGAGAGCAGGAGTATAATAGGGGCTGATGGCTCCTGATGTATGAGATACACCAGAGAGTGCGGGGAGGACACTGGTCAGATCTCTGGGCTGGTAACACACAGTGACATGATGTGAGGGGGAGAGCAGGAGTATAATAGGGGCTGATGGCTCCTGATGTATGAGATACACCAGAGAGTGCGGGGAGGAGACTGGTCAGATCTCTGGGCTGGTAACACACAGTGACATGATGTGAGGGGGAGACCAGGAGTATAATAGGGGCTGATGGCTCCTGATGTATGAGATACACCAGAGAGTGCGGGGAGGAGACTGGTCAGATCTCTGGGCTGGTAACACAGTGACATGATGTGAGGAGGAGAGCAGGAGTATAATAGGGGCTGATGGCACCTGATGTATGAGATACACCAGAGAGTGCGGGGAGGAGACTGGTCAGATCTCTGGGCTGGTAACACACAGTGACATGATGTGAGGGGGAGAGCAGGAGTATAATAGGGGCTGATGGCTCCTGATGTATGAGATACACCAGAGAGTGCGGGGAGGAGACTGGTCAGATCTCTGGGCTGGTAACACACAGTGACATGATGTGAGGGGGAGAGCAGGAGTATAATAGGGGCTGATGGCACCTGATGTATGAGCTACACCAGAGAGTGCGGGGAGGAGACGGGTTAGATCTCTGGGCTGGTAACACACAGTGACATGATGTGAGGGGGAGAGCAGGAGTATAATAGGGGCTGATGGTTCCTGATGTATGAGATACACCAGAGAGTGCGGGGAGGAGACTGGTCAGATCTCTGGGCTGGTAACACACAGTGACATGATGTGAGTGGGAGAGCAGGAGTATAATAGGGGCTGATGGCTCCTGATGTATGAGATACACCAGAGAGTGCGGGGAGGAGACTGGTCAGATCTCTGGGCTGGTAACACACAGTGACATGATGTGAGTGGGAGAGCAGGAGTATAATAGGGGCTGATGGCTCCTGATGTATGAGATACACCAGAGAGTGCGGGGAGGAGACTGGTCAGATCTCTGGGCTGGTAACACACAGTGACATGATGTGAGGGGGAGAGCAGGAGTATAATAGGGGCTGATGTCTCCTGATGTATGAGATACACCAGAGAGTGCGGGGAGGAGACTGGTCAGATCTCTGGGCTGGTAACACACAGTGACATGATGTGAGGGGGAGAGCAGGAGTATAATAGGGGCTGATGTCTCCTGATGTATGAGATACACCAGAGAGTGCGGGGAGGAGACTGGTCAGATCTCTGGGCTGGTAATACACAGTGACATGATGTGAGGGGGAGAGCAGGAGTATAATAGGGGCTGATGGCTTCTGATGTATGAGATACACCAGAGAGTGCGGGGAGGAGACTGGTCAGATCTCTGGGCTGGTAACACAGTGACATGATGTGAGGAGGAGAGCAGGAGTATAATAGGGGCTGATGGCTCCTGATGTATGAGATACACCAGAGAGTGCGGGGAGGAGACGGGTCAGATCTCTGGGCTGGTAACACACAGTGACATGATGTGAGGGGGAGAGCAGGAGTATAATAGGGGCTGATGGTTCCTGATGTATGAGATACACCAGAGAGTGCGGGGAGGAGACTGGTCAGATCTCTGGGCTGGTAACACCAAGTGACATGGTGTGAGTGGGAGAGCAGGAGTATAATAGGGGCTGATGGCTCCTGATGTATGAGATACACCAGAGAGTGCGGGGAGGAGACTGGTCAGATCTCTGGGATGGTAACACACAGTGACATGATGTGAGGGGGAGAGCAGGAGTATAATAGGGGCTGATGGCTCCTGATGTATGAGATACACCAGAGAGTGCGGGGAGGAGACTGGTCAGATCTCTGGGCTGGTAACACACAGTGACATGATGTGAGGGGAGAGCAGGAGTATAATAGGGGCTGATGGCTCCTGATGTATGAGATACACCAGAGTGCGGGGAGGAGACGGGTCAGATCTCTGGGCTGGTAACACACAGTGACATGATGTGAGGGGGAGAGCAGGAGTATAATAGGGGCTGATGGTTCCTGATGTATGAGATACACCAGAGAGTGCGGGGAGGAGACTGGTCAGATCTCTGGGCTGGTAACACACAGTGACATGATGTGAGGGGGAGAGCAGGAGTATAATAGGGGCTGATGTCTCCTGATGTATGAGATACACCAGAGAGTGTGGGGAGGAGACTGGTCAGATCTCTGGGCTGGTAACACACAGTGACATGATGTGAGGGGAGAGCAGGAGTATACTAGAGGCTGATGGCTGCTGATGTATGAGATACACCAGAGAGTGCGGGGAGGAGACTGGTCAGATCTCTGGGCTGGTAACACACAGTGACATGATGTGAGGGGGAGCGCAGGAGTATAATAGGGGCTGATGGCTCCTGACTCCCCTACTGAATAGATATATTTGATTCATTAGTCTGTACTGACAGAGGACAATGTCAGATGTGTAAAAACAGAACAAGTAGAATATGTGACTGACCTGTGCTGATATCTGTAGCGATTTTCTTCTCCTTACACCGCTGGTCACCGCTCACATCCGTCTCTTCCTCTTCCTGTATATTATACACATTTTATCAATCAAATGTTCTCTCTTCGTAACACAGATCATATAGTGACAGTCACAAATCCCACCTACCTGATCCTCCTGTGGGGTCCTGTGATTCTCCTCTGTACAATCCTGGGAATACAGAGGACGGGGACATCTCTCTGGGGTATTCCTGTTACTGGGCCCATCTGTAGGAGACACACAGTGACTGAGGACATTGTATATATGTGATTATCCTGGGAATACAGAGGACGGGGACATCTCTCTGGGGTATTCCTGTTACTGGGCCCATCTGTAGGAGACACACAGTGACTGAGTACATGGTATATATGTGATTATCCTGGGAATACAGAGTACGGGGACATCTCTCTGGGGTATCCCTGTTACTGGGCCCATCTGCAGGAGACACGCAGTGACTGAGGACATGGTATATATGTGATTATCCTGGGAATACAGAGGACGGGGACATCTTTTGGTGTATCTCTGTTACTGGGCCCATCTGTAGGAGACACACAGTGACTGAGGACATTGTATATATGTGATTATCCTGGGAATACAGAGGACGGGGACATCTCTCTGGGGTATCTGTGTTACTGGGCCCATCTGTAGGAGACACGCAGTGACTGAGTACATTGTATATATGTGATTATCCTGGGAATACAGAGGACGGGGACATCTCTCTGGGGTATTCCTGTTACTGGGCCCATCTGTAGGAGACACGCAGTGACTGAGGACATGGTATATATGTGATTATCCTGGGAATACAGAGGACGGGGACATCTCTCTGGGGTATTCCTGTTACTGGACCCATCTGTAGGAGACACACAGTGACTGAGGACATTGTATATATGTGATTATCCTGGGAATACAGAGGACGGGGACATCTCTCTGGGGTATTCCTGTTACTGGGCCCATCTGTAGGAGACACGCAGTGACTGAGGACATGGTATATATGTGATTATCCTGGGAATACAGAGGACGGGGACATCTCTCTGGGGTATTCCTGTTACTGGGCCCATCTGTAGGAGACACACAGTGACTGAGGACATGGTATATATGTGATTATCCTGGGAATACAGAGGACGGGGACATCTCTCTGGGGTATTCCTGTTACTGGGCCCATCTGTAGGAGACACACAGTGACTGAGGACATGGTATATATGTGATTATCCTGGGAATACAGAGGACGGGGACATCTCTCTGGGGTATTCCTGTTACTGGGCCCATCTGTAGGAGACACACAGTGACTGAGGACATTGTATATATGTGATTATCCTGGGAATACAGAGGACGGGGACATCTCTCTGGGGTATTCCTGTTACTGGGCCCATCTGTAGCAGACACGCAGTGACTGAGGACATTGTATATATGTGATTATCCTGGGAATACAGAGGACGGGGACATCTCTCTGGGGTATTCCTGTTACTGGGCCCATCTGTAGGAGACACACAGTGACTGAGGACATGGTATATATGTGATTATCCTGGGAATACAGAGGACGGGGACATCTCTCTGGGGTATTCCTGTTACTGGGCCCATCTGTAGGAGACACGCAGTGACTGAGGACATGGTATATATGTGATTATCCTGGGAATACAGAGGACGGGGACATCTCTCTGGGGTATCTCTGTTACTGGCCCCATCTGTAGGAGACACGCAGTGACTGAGGACATTGTATATATGTGATTATACTGGGAATACAGAGTACGGGGACATCTCTCTGGGGTATTCCTGTTACTGGGACCATCTGTAGGAGACACAAAGTGACTGAGGACATTGTATATATGTGATTATCAGATGCTGGGTGTATATAGGGGACCCCCATACCTGCTCTCCCCTGTACAATAAATGTCTCCTCTTACCCAGTGATGTGAGGGGCCGGTGATTCTCCATCATCACGTCCTTGTACAGACCCCTGTGTTCCTCTATATACTCCCCCTCCTGCATGGAGAGATAGACAGTGACACCCTGACACCTTTTAGCCACCTGACACAGCAGTCACCTCTCCGGTCACATCCCTGGTGTTACCGTGTAACGTCCCATTCCCAGCAGTCACCTCTCTAGACACATCCCCGGTGTTACTGTATAACGTCCCATTCCCAGCTGTCACCTCTCCGGTCACATTTCCGGTGTTACCGTGTAACGTCCCATTCCCAGCAGTCACCTCTCTAGACACATCCCCCGGTGTTACCGTATAATGTTCCATTCCCAGCAGTCACCTCTCCGGTCACATCCCCCGGTGTTACTGTATAACGTCCCATTCGCAGAAGTCATCTCTCCGGTCACATCCCCCGGTGTTACTGTATAACGTCCCATTCCCAGCAGTCACCTCTCCGGTCACATCCCCCGGTGTTACTGTATAACATCCCATTCCCAGCAGTGACCTCTCTGGTCAGATCCCCCGGTGTTACTGTATAACATCCCATTCCCAGCAGTCACCTCTCCTGTCACATCCCCCGGTGTTACTGTATAACGTCCCATTCCCAGCAGTCACCTCTCCGGTCACATCCCCCGGTGTTACTGTATAACGTCCCATTCCCAGCAGTCACCTCTCCGGTCACATCCCCGGTGTTACTGTATAACGTCCCATTCTCAGCAGTCACCTCTCCGGTCACATCCCCCGGTGTTACTGTATAACGTCCCATTCCCAGCAGTCACCTCTCCTGTCAGCAGCTGAATGATCTTGTTGGTGAGTTCCAGGATCTTCTGGTCATTGTGCCTCTCATGTATCAGTGAGTGAGGTGGAGGCACCGTGATGGGGCTCTGGGTCCTGCTCAGTCCTCCTGACACATGGGGACGGCTGCTGGGTGTCTCACACTCACCGGATGTCTTCTTCACTACTGTGTAATCCTGTGTATTGGGGAAGACATCAAATATCATTATACACAATCCCAGATCCCCTCACCTCCCCGGTCACCCCCCTGTATTATTACTATAGATATAAGTGATGTCACTGTCACGTCCCTGTATTATTACTATAGATATAAGTGATGTCACTGTCACCTCCCCGGTCACGTCCCTGTATTATTACTATAGATATAAGTGATATCACTGTCACCTCCCCGGTCACGTCCCTGTATTATTACTATAGAGATAAGTGATGTCACCTCCCCGGTCACGTCCCTGTATTATTACTATAGATATAAGTGATGTCACTGTCACCTCCCTGGTCACGTCCCTGTATTATTACTATAGATATAAGTGATGTCACTGTCACCTCCCCGGTCACGTCCCTGTATTATTACTATAGATATAAGTGATGTCACTGTCACCTCCCTGGTCACGTCCCTGTATTATTACTATAGATATAAGTGATGTCACTGTCACCTCCCCGGTCACGTCCCTGTATTATTACTATAGATACAAGTGATGTCACTGTCACGTCCCCGATCACATCCCTGTATTATTACTATAGATATAAGTGATGTCACTGTCACCTCCCCGGTCACATCCCTGTATTATTACTATAGATATAAGTGATGTCACTGTCACCTCCCCGGTCACATCCTTGTATTATTACTATAGATATAAGTGATGTCACTGTCACCTCCCTGTATTATTACTATAGATATAAGTGATGTCACTGTCACCTCCCGGGTCACATCCCTGTATTATTACTATAGATATAAGTGATGTCACTGTCACCTCCCCGGTCACGTCCCTGTATTAGTACTACAGATATAAGTGATGTCACTGTCACCTCCCCGGTCAGCAGGTAGATGATCTCCAGGGTGATAGTTATTATCCTCTCAGTCCTGGGACTCCTGTCCGTGTCCATCCTCAGGGAATCAGTGAGAATACAGAACGTGTGACGTGTAATAAAGACTCTGGTTCCTCACAGCTGGAGCGCCTAGGAATAAATATAATACATATAACACGTCACAGACAGCACATGTAACACAGATATGTAACACGGAGTCACCAGTCAGTCTCATCTTTCCCCCAGGTTTGTGCAGCTCCTCCTGTATAATAATAACAACAACAACAACACAGGCTGCTCCCCCTGTAAAATAATAATACCAGGACACCACAGGCTGCTCCCCCTGTATAATAATAACAACAAAAACAGGACACCACAGGCTGCTCCCCCTGTATAATAATAATAATATCAACAACAGGACACCACAGGCTACTCTGCCTGTATAATAATAACAGGACACCACAGGCTGCTCCCCCTGTATAATAATAATATCAACAACAGGACACCACAGGCTACTCTGCCTGTATAATAATAGGACACTACAGTCTGCTCTCCCTATATAATAATAACAGGACACCACAGGCTGCTCTTCCTGTATAATAATAATAATAATAACAGTACACTACAGGCTGCTCCCCCTGTATAATAACAACAGGACACCATAAGCTGCTCCGTCTGTATAATAATAACAGGACACCACAGGCTGCTCCCCCAGTATAATAATAGGACACCACAGTCTTCTCTCCATGTATAATAACAACAGGACACCACAGGCTGCTCCCTCTGTATAATAATAATAGGACACCACAGGCTGCTCCCCCTGTATAATAATAATAATAGGACACCACAGGCTGCTCCCCCTGTAGAATTACCTGATCTCTCCCGCTCCGTCCCGTAATGACCCGGAAGTTGTTATAAGCACATGGGGCGGGGATTAGGCCGGATGTCACGTGATACATAGAGCTAGAGTGGACCGCAGACGCTGAACGCCAAATCCAAAACAGCGATGGAACGCGGAAGTAGTGTGGAACGCACAGACCGGAAGTTTGTTGCTGAAACGCGGAAGTAGTTTGGAACGCACAGACCGGAAGTGGCGTGTCCCGGGCTCCTGAGGTGTCCCCGCTGCAGAGGGCTCCGGCCTGGGGTTCCCAGCTGTGTGTGTGGAGGATGATTAGTGATATAGGGGGCGGTATATGAGTGCAGGACCCCCTCCCCCGCGGTGACTGATCTGCATGGTAACCCCTTAGTGACCAGACTTCCTGTTACCATGGTAGTGAGTGTCCCCATAGTGTGTGTATGCTGGGAGGCCTATGGTGGCACTGTGCAGCCAGCTACATTGTGTACAGCTGGTGATGTCCCCTGACAGGTGGTGATATCCCTGTTCTGTCTGTGTGATGTGCTCATTGTCCCTGTGCCCCCTGTGTGTTACCATCCTGTGCCCCCCCCCTGTGTGTTACCATCCTGTGCCCCCCTGTGTGTTACTGTCCTGTGCCCCCTCCCCTGTGTGTTACCGTCCTGTGCCCCCCGCGTGTTACCGTCCTGTGCCCCCCCGCGTGTTACCGTCCTGTGCCCCCCCGCGTGTCACCGTCCGGTCACGCCCCCCGTGTGTTACCGTCCTGTCGCCCCCCGTGTGTCACCGTCCTGTCACCCCACATGATCACAGGGAACAGGGCTGGCAACAGAAATCTTGGGGCCCCATACAGTGATATCTGTGGGGGCCCCTTTCCCCATCAAGCACGTTAGTAGTGCAGAAAAAGAATTGGTTTGTACTGGCGCTGGTTGATAAAAAACAACAATACAAGACGGTATATAAACAATTATTTACTAATGAATCATAAATATAACATATAATTAATACATTTACAAATTAATTTAATAACAATTTCATTGCATTTTTAAAAAGACTAATGGTGAGTGGGCTCAGTCTTGTCCACCAATGTGGTAATAACGAGATTAAAAAGTCATATAGCAGCTGATAAGGTTTAGAATGTTACCATCCTTGGTCCTCCTGGTTGTATTAAGTGAGGAATTTGTAATCCAAGTGGTTTTGAGCTGGACCAAAATATTTCGAAATGCTCTATAATTTCAAGAGCTCAAGTTCCCTTTATTTGTGGCTCACCTCGATATCCAATTAAGGGATTAGGCTAAATCCCACAGCCTCAGCGTTGGTTAGGATTCGGTGCAAAATTATGCCAATTTTCGGGATAAGTGGGTAGGTCTCCTGGGTGGATGGTCCCTCTTCAGCTGATTGGTATATAGCTCAACGCGTTTCTCCGGTTAAATGGGTGTCCGGCTTCCTCAGGAGCAAGTTAGTAGTGCAGAGCAGGGAGGGAGGATGGGAATAGTGGTGCGGAGCAGGGAGGGAGGATAGGAGGAGGGCTGTGAGTAATGTGCGGAGCGGGGAGTGATTTGTTTTGCAGATCTGGGAGGGATGGTGGAAGTTGTGGTGTGGAGCAGGGAAGGTGGGAGTAGTGGTGCAGAGCAGGGAGGGACGGTGGGAGTAGTAGTGCGAAGTGGAACGGGAGTAGTGGTGCACAGCAGAGAGGAACAGTGGGAGTAGTAGTGCAAAGCAGGGAGGCAATTGTGGTGCGGAGCAGGGAGGAATGGTGGGAATAGTAGTGCGGAGTAGGAAGGGAGTAGTGGTGCAGAGCAGGGAGGGACAGTGGGAGTAGTAGTGCGGAGTAGGAAGGGAGTAGTGGTGCAGAGCAGGGAGGGATGGTGGGAGTAGTGGTGCAGAGCAGGGAGGGAGTAGTGGTGCGGAGAAGGGAGGGATGGTGGGAGTAGTAGTGCAGAGTAAGAAGGGAGTAGTGGTGCAGAGCAGGGAGGGACAGTGGGAGTAGTAGTGCTGAGTAGGAAGGGAGTAGTGGTGCAGAGCAGGGAGGGATGGTGGGAGTAGTGGTGCAGAGCAGGGAGGGAGTAGTGGTGCGGAGCAGGGAGGGATGGTGGGAGTAGTAGTGCAGAGTAGGAAGGGAGTAGTGGTGCAGAGCAGGGAGGGACAGTGGGAGTAGTAGTGCGGAGTAGGAAGGGAGTAGTGGTGCAGAGCAGGGAGGGACATTGGGAGTAGTAGTGCTGAGTAGGAAGGGAGTAGTGGTGCAGAGCAGGGAGGGATGGTGGGAGTAGTGGTGCGGAGCAGGGAGGGAGGATAGGAGTAGGGCTGTGAGTAATGTGCGGAGCGGGGAGTGATTTGTTTTGCAGATCTGGGAGGGATGGTGGAAGTTGTGGTGTGGAGCAGGGAAGGTGGGAGTAGTGGTGCAGAGCAGGGAGGGACGGTGGGAGTAGTAGTGCGAAGTGGAACGGGAGTAGTGGTGCACAGCAGAGAGGAACAGTGGGAGTAGTAGTGCAAAGCAGGGAGGCAATTGTGGTGCGGAGCAGGGAGGAATGGTGGGAATAGTAGTGCGGAGTAGGAAGGGAGTAGTGGTGCAGAGCAGGGAGGGACAGTGGGAGTAGTAGTGCGGAGTAGGAAGGGAGTAGTGGTGCAGAGCAGGGAGGGATGGTGGGAGTAGTGGTGCAGAGCAGGGAGGGAGTAGTGGTGCGGAGAAGGGAGGGATGGTGGGAGTAGTAGTGCAGAGTAAGAAGGGAGTAGTGGTGCAGAGCAGGGAGGGACAGTGGGAGTAGTAGTGCTGAGTAGGAAGGGAGTAGTGGTGCAGAGCAGGGAGGGATGGTGGGAGTAGTGGTGCAGAGCAGGGAGGGAGTAGTGGTGCGGAGCAGGGAGGGATGGTGGGAGTAGTAGTGCAGAGTAGGAAGGGAGTAGTGGTGCAGAGCAGGGAGGGACAGTGGGAGTAGTAGTGCGGAGTAGGAAGGGAGTAGTGGTGCAGAGCAGGGAGGGACAGTGGGAGTAGTAGTGCTGAGTAGGAAGGGAGTAGTGGTGCAGAGCAGGGAGGGATGGTGGGAGTAGTGGTGCAGAGCAGGGAGGGAGTAGTGGTGCGGAGCAGGGAGGGATGGTGGGAGTAGTAGTGCAGAGTAGGAAGGGAGTAGTGGTGCAGAGCAGGGAGGGACAGTGGGAGTAGTAGTGCGGAGTAGGAAGGGAGTAGTGGTGCAGAGCAGGGAGGGATGGTGGGAGTAGTGGTGTAGAGTAGGAAGGGAGTAGTGGTGCAGAGCAGGGAGGGATGGTGGGAGTAGTAGTGCGGAGTAGGAAAGGAGTAGTGGTGCAGAGCAGGGAGGGACAGTGGGAGTAGTAGTGCTGAGTAGGAAGGGAGTAGTGGTGCAGAGCAGGGAGGGATGGTGGGAGTAGTAGTGCAGAGTAGGAAGGGAGTAGTGGTGCAGAGCAGGGAGGGACAGTGGGAGTAGTAGTGCGGAGTAGGAAGGGAGTAGTGGTGCAGAGCAGGGAGGGACAGTGGGAGTAGTAGTGCGGAGTAGGAAGGGAGTAGTGGTGCAGAGCAGGGAGGGATGGTGGGAGTAGTGGTGCAGAGCAGGGAGGGAGTAGTGGTGCGGAGAAGGGAGGGATGGTGGGATGTTAATGGTGATTAAAATATAACCAGAGTGACGATAAGTGAAAAGCGTTGGTTACGTAATAAGTCCGCAACCAACGTACCCTTTATACCTAACTGCGTGCGAACAAAACGTAGCGCAGCGCAGCGTACAGTCTATTGTATGTTATACACCAAGAACCGATACCTTAATAAGAGATCCTTTTGCAGGACTTTGTCTCCAATTGTGCGAATATACCTTAAAGGACAGAGTCCGCAATGTAAGGACAGAGTCCTTAATGTACCTTATCGCTATTATGCGAATAACTAGACACGACCACTGAATAGAAGTAAGGAGGTTAGAGCTCCGTAAAAAGATTGTATTAAAGTCCCTAATGGACAAAAGGGGGTTACAGAAATAAGAATAAACAGGTATAACAAGTGATACAATACAATAACAATGAATACTAAACAAACTCTGCTAAGGGGAAAGAATACAAATACAAAACACAATCAGCCAACAATAACTACAAGGATAAATACCGTGATAAATGCAACCGTTACCCGTCTCACTCTAGTATGCGAAGCGCAGTCCGGTCAGAGCTCACTATCGTTCAGGAATGAGCGATAGTCCGGTAGGAAGGTCCAGGGAAGGTAATTGTGCCGAAGTGACCGAGCCTGCTCCGGGTCGCCTATCTTATAGGGTCAGAAGGGGGAGGTCAAAGGCCATTCTCATTGGTCAGAGATCATATGTCCGGTCCACTGTGATTGGAGGTTAGACGCTGTACCTGGTCTGACCAGGTGCAGGGGAGTAAACTTTAAGAGTCCTTTGTTTGGTGGTTTCGGCGTCAGCAAGGATAAGAACCGGTTTGAGCTAGTTTCCTTTGTTAACTACTTACAACAGAAACTGTCTCTGGAATATGGATTATGTCCATATCTCTCGGGCAATGTACATTGCGATATATTCGCAATGACCGGAATACTTCGCATAATGAGCTGAACGGAACGGTACTAAACACGATACAGATAGATGTATGCAGGGCTAACTAAGCTATGTGTGGCGTTCTAAACCTTTAACTATATTTTACTTAGGGTCAGTATGTATTTATGAATTTATGTGTGATAGTATGGCTACTCTTCTGGTCCACTTTGCCACGCATACTCGGGTATGGAAACTTTATTTGCGCAACTCTGCGAACCAAAATGGCGGCCATACTATCCTAAAATGGCGTGTGTGTAACTCGACTTCCATAGTCCACCCTTTAACAGTAATTATAAAACTGTTACAATATAAAACATTTCACACGACAATACAGAAATTCATAATCCTAACAGAGAAATTGGGATACATGAATTAAACATATAAGGGGAGTAAGCCATCTGCTCTCGGCCGATCCAGGATCATGGATAAACGATGGGCCGCATTTATCGAACAACCTACTCAGGGTCACGAAGGATAATGTACAATTTTGGGATAAAAATAAAAACAGGGGTGGTTACAACATATACACGTTCACAAATATGGTTTCCTTAAAGGGAGGTGGTTTCGATTTTAGGGTCATATACCAAACCCTGGTCTTCCTCTGTATCTCTCGTTCTTACACTCATGATTTCGGTACGTTTTGTCTTTCCCCGGGTCACCACCTTTATACATTTGAACAATAGCACAAAGACTATGATGGCACCACCGATACAGAGAAGGAGTTTTCCTATGCTAGCTATGATCCCTTGCGCCCATTCTCCTAAACCAGAGAACCAGTGCATTGGATTCAACCAGGAGGTCCATTCACTAACTTTGTTACCTATTTCTGCCAGGCTGATATTATGTTCCCTTCTAAATTCCCATTTAAGCTGAAGAATCTCATCCATCCGATGATCGATGATTTCTTCTGGGTCTTCAGTATTGTTGGTGATATATGTACAACACTTCACCCCAAACTGTGTAGAAAGGGTGACACAATATCCTCCTGTCATAGCTGTCAGATAGTTCAACACCATCCGATGTTGGACCAGCTCTCTTTTGTATGCTTGCAACTCTTTCCCAGTGTATCTAAAGGTGTCATCATAAATCTCAGTGATGTTATCTACCAAGCTGGCTAATGCTTGTATATATTTAAAATTTATGACTCCTCTGGCGGTATGGGTGATATCTAAAGCAATGAGGAGTTGGATACCGAACGACTCGTGTATCATTTCGGAAGCTAGGGGTTCTTTCCTGATGGTTAAATCCCTTTTATGGATTTGGTCATAATGGGTATGAGTGTAAGGAGGAGAAATACCTCTGTGTATGTTCATCATCTCATCATGTGTGAGGGTCATCACTTCCGGTAACACTCTGCCTAGATAACAAATACCAACGTAGTTCATAGAGAGCCATTTGTACGCCCTCCTACCACAAATATAATAAACATCGTCAGGGAGAAAATAGGGGACAGAGTATTTCATGATCTTGTCACACATTATCCATAAGAACATCCCCGTCCCCTGTTCCCTGACTTGTTCCTCACAGATTTCTGGCTGTAGGGTTACATTACAGTAGCCGGCTGATACTCTGCCGGCCATCATTTTACTTCTCTTCACCGTGTAGACATATTTATAGTGTCTCCCACTGGTTCGGATTTTTAACAACAATTCTTTATCAATAGGCTCTCCATCTGGACGCTGGGAGTAAGTTATTGTCTGGTTATGCCATGTCACTTCCCAAGTACCAATCGCTCTGGAACTTGAGAAGTTCATACATACCAGGGATTTATCCACTTGGTATGGGTGTAATCTAAGACTAGGGGACCTGGTATACAGGTATCTCTTATCCAATGGCCTCCCCTTATTTAATACGCTTATCTCTGAAATATTAAGCGGGTATGGGACTAGGCCTACACTACTCCTTTTATGTAGCACTTGTGAACACACCCAGCATTCTGTTTGGTTTAAAACCTTACCCACTAGTGAGTGGTAATCACTCAAGGGATGTCGGCCGGTAGTTGCCTTACTTGTCGACTGACATCGCTGGATGCATTCTTCTTCCATTTTAGGTTGACAATATCTACAGACACAGTACTCACCAGACAATAACTCATCACATAGCCCTTGAACTACGTTTCCCTCATACCTTTTACCTTCTCCTGTCATGGGCAAAGTGTCAAGCTGGTTTAGGGATTCTACCTCACCCATATCTGGGTCCATTATTACACTGTCAGAACTCCGCTCCGATCGCTCTAGGATGTGGCAGCCACCGAGTATCTTTGGGTGAATAAAAGAACACAGAAAGAAAACAAAGACATATATGCATAGCTGTGAACCTTTTGCTTGGAGTCCTTCCATCATCTCTACCAGGGGACTTTTATTTTGCTCTGCTCTTAGACCTTTGTTCGCTCAGGTTGCTCGACCTTGGCTGCTTCTCAGTGTTCCCGAAACAATGCTTCTAGCGACACTTCTTCTCTCTCGCTCTCTGCACACTGGGACTCTGGGTTACTGGCTTTCTTGCAGTGGGACGAATGTATCCAAGTCTCTCTCTCTGCGACTTTAATTGATGTAGTGCTGGTCAACAAAACTTGGTACGGTCCTTCCCAACGGTCTATCAAACAACCTGAGCGTAAAAAATTTCGGATCATAACAAAGTCTCCTGGTTTAAGATTATGACAATTCTCTGTAGGCATATCAGGGTTCAGTAATTTCAGCTGCTTTTGTTGCTCCCTTAGCTGTTTGTTTAGCTTTAGGAGATACTGTACAGTTAGCTCATTGTTACATTTGAGATCATCCTGTGGGTCTATCATGATGTGTGGCTGCCGACCAAACAATATCTCGAAGGGGGACAAGTTGAGCGGAGTCCTGGGAGTGGTCCTAATGCTATACAGCACAATAGGCAGTGCCTCTGGCCATAACAACCCTGTTTCAGCCATAACTTTACCCAATTTGTTCTTAATAGTACCATTCATTCTCTCAACTTTGGCGCTCGCCTGGGGACGATATGGAGTATGAAGTTTACTATTAATCCCCAGGAGTTTACACATGATTTGGAAGACCTCTCCTGTGAAATGAGTGCCTCTGTCACTCTCAATGACCTTTGGGATACCATACCTACAGACAAACTCCTGACATATTTTCTTTGCTGTAAAGGTAGCAGTGTTGGAGGCAGCGGGGAAAGCCTCCACCCAGCTAGAAAACATGTCAACACAAACTAATACATATTTCAAATTCCTACAGGGTGGTAACTGTATGAAGTCGATTTGTATTACCTGGAAAGGGCCTTCTGTAGGAGGGATGTGGGATGGCTCTGTTGGGATGGCTTTTCCAACGTTCTTCCTCAAACAGGTGAGGCATGACATTGCCACTCTACCTGCTTGAGAAGCGAACCCTGGTGCACACCAGTAGGCCTTTACCAGCTTGCACATACCTTCCTTCCCAAGATGTGTCAGCCCATGGGCCGCCTCGGCTAGACTAGGAAGGTATGCTCTGGGGGCCACTGGTTTCCCGTGTCCATCTCTCCAAAGTCCGGTAGACTCTTGGCCACATCCCTTCGACTTCCATACTGCTCTTTCCTGTGGGGAACACAAATTCTGCATGTCTATCAGTTTGGATGTGGATACTATGTTCAGTGTACAAAGGTTGGTAGGATGGGTGAAAATATTTACAGGGCATGCGGCCCTTTTCGCTGCCTCATCAGCGCGGCTGTTACCAAGTGACACCGGGTCCTTCTCTGATGTGTGAGCTTTGCACTTGATAACAGCCACTCTGTCTGGAAGCTGAATAGCTCCCAGAAGTCTCCTAATATATGTCGCATGCGCCACTGGTGTGCCAGCCGCCGTCATGAAATTTCGGAGGCGCCATAGGGCTCCAAAATCATGGACTACTCCGAAAGCATATCTGGAGTCGGTATATATGTTGACTGATTTTCCTTGGGCCAGTTCACATGCTCTGGTTAGTGCCACCAGTTCCGCTACTTGTGCTGAGTGAGGTGGTCCCAAGGGTTCAGCTTCCACAATACCTTCTCCATCTACTACTGCGTAACCTGTACACAGCTCTCCCGTGTCCGTCTGTCTATGACAGCTACCATCTGTGAATAAGGTTATGTCTACCTCACTTAATGGGCTGTCGCTTATGTCAGGACGTGCTGTGAAGGTCTGATTCAGGTAGGACATGCAATCATGTTTGTCCTCACTCTCACTAAACTCTGCTTTACCATATTCAGCAACATTCCCATCACCCTCCACCCTTTGTGCCTTGGAAGGCACATGAGGAAGGAATGTGGCTGGGTTTAGTGTGTTGCATCTTTTGATGGTAATATTTACTGGGGCCATCAGCGCCAGTTCCCACTTAGTGAACCGTGCTGAGGACACATGACGTGTTTGGGCAGAATTTAGGAGGGCAGAGACAGCATGGGGAGCATGAACAGTTAAATCGTGTCCCAACACTACGTCCTCACTCTTACTTACTAGTTGTGCTATTGCAGCCACACTTCGTAAGCAAGTTGGGAGTGAGCGTGCTACTGTGTCCAGCTGGCCACTGTAGTACGCTATTGGTCGGTTGGCATCACCATGTTTTTGTACAAGCACTCCTGCCGCACACCCACCTGATTCAGTTCCGTACAATTCGAAGGGTTTCCCATAATCTGGCATTCCCAGTGCTGGGGCCTTTGTTAGGCTCACCTTTAGTTCCTCGAAAGCCAGTTCAGATTCCTCAGTATGAGAGACCCGATCTGGCTTAGTTGAGGAAACCATCTCTTGTAGTGGTAATGCCAGAATAGAGAAACCTGGGATCCAGTTGCGACAGTATCCACACATGCCTAGGAACGTACGGATCTGATGCTGGGTCTGTGGCAGTACCATATTCTGAATCGCTTGGATTCTGTCGTCGGTGAGGTGTCTCAGCCCTTGGGTAAGACAGTGGCCCAGATATTTAACCCTGGTCTGGCATAATTGCAGCTTATCCTTTGATACTTTATGTCCTGTCTCTGAGAGATGCATCAGTAGCTGTCTAGTGTCATCCACTGATGACTCCAGTGATTCAGAACACAACAATAAGTCATCAACATATTGTATCAGTATCGAACCACTCATGGGTTGAAAGGATTGTAAACAATCATGCAAGGCCTGGGAGAAAATGCTGGGGCTGTCTATGAACCCCTGGGGGAGTCGTGTCCAGGTATACTGTACTCCTCTGTAAGTAAAGGCGAACAGATACTGGCTGTCAGGATGCAAAGGGACGGAGAAGAATGCTGAACACAAATCAATGACTGTGAAATGAGTACAATGAGGTGGGATTTGCATTAGTATGACAGCTGGGTTTGGCACTACGGGGAATTGGCTCTCAACTACCTTGTTTACCCCTCTTAAATCCTGCACTAGTCTGTAGCCCCTCCCCCCGCTCTTTTTCACAGGAAAGATGGGACTATTGGCCGTGCTGGAAGTTCTAACTAGGATTTCCTGTTGGAGCAATCGTTGGATCACTGGAAATATTCCTAGCTCAACTTCAGGTTTTAAAGGGTATTGCGGTATTTTTGGGGCTATCCTGCCTTCTTTTAAGCGGATTTCTACTGGAGCTACATTTGCCATTAGCCCAGCGTCCTGTCCATCTTTAGTCCAAAGGGAACTCGGTATTTGTGCTGTAATTTCAGCTACCCTAGATGGATTTGATTCTACAACAGTGGAACACAACATTAGCCTCTGAGGACTATCCAGCATATCTTGCACTTCTTGTGTAAGATTTCTAGGAGTGTCCAGAAATACCCCATCGGGGGTGCAATAGATGACACATCCCATTTTGCATAGTAAATCTCTACCCAAGAGGTTAGTCGGGGCCGCTGCAGCCAACAGGAAAGAGTGTTTGGTATGCAGAGGCCCGATTGTAACCTCCGCTGGTTTCGTCAGTGGGTAATGTTGTATTTTTCCTGTTACCCCAATTGCCGCTACTTGTTGGTTAGTGAAACCCAAGTGAAGAGGAGTGTTGAGAACAGATCTGGCCGCCCCTGTATCAACCAAAAAGGTTTGCCTTACTCCAGCTATATCAACCTTCACCTGAGGTTCTTCTCCAAGGTGTTGAGTTAATCTAACTGGCTGTAGGATACAGGTATGACCTGTTTCCTATTGTCTGACCTGCGTTGCCCTTAGCACAGTGTCAGCCATCAGATGGGGAGGAGGCATGTTGCGTGACCTGTCTGTCTCCTCCCATTGTCTAGGGGCTGGGTATCTCCGTGTCTCACCTCTGTGAGATTCCCATTCTCGCTTATGTGTTTGGTAATTCCTGGGGTTTCCTGCCCTACAATGAGCTGAGTAATGACCTTCCCTATTGCAGTTGTAACAGATAATTGGTTTTCTACCTGTGTCCCTGGTGTTTCGTGGTTGTTGGTATGCAGCTTTGTTTGGGGCATTAGTAAGGGCTTGGATGCTAACCATCATCAGTTTGTCAGTTTGCAGTTCCCTGTGCTTCTTGATGTTGCGGTCGTGGTCCACAGCAGATTCCCGTAGGGCATCCACTGTCATTCCACGCCAATTTGGAAAAGAAGTTTGGACTCTGGCTCTCAGGTTTTCCCTAAGCCCTTCCACCAGCACAGAGACAATCATCTCCCTCAGGTGGGGGTCGTCCTTAGGCTCGGAGACACCAGTGTACTTTGATACCTCCAGTAAGGCTTTTGTAAAATAATCAGCAGCAGTTTCGCCATCTTTCTGTTTGATGGTGAAAATCTTGCTATATTCTACTGCCGCGGGAAAATATACTCCCAACTGTAAGTTAATCAGGCGTATATTCTCCTGGTTGATCTCATCATTTATCTCCTTGTCCACTTTCAATCCACTATCCTGAATGAATTTCGGGATGTCAATGTGAGTGGGGAGACAGGCCCTCAACATGATTCTCCAATCCTTGTTGGTGGGCTCATCAGAGTTTCCTAGATCCCTTACAAATTTCCGGCACACTGCCAGATCTTTCCTTGGGTCAGGGAAATCTGTAATGATGGACCGCAGCTCTAACCGTGTCCATGGGTTTAGCATGGTCATCTTTCTGGTAGGTATCACACCCTCTCTGTCTGCCTTACCATAGGGAACCTCCAGTGTGCGTACAGGGTATGTTTGTACCACATTCGCATTACTGGGACCTGCTTGGGAGTCAATTGTGTCTGTGCTGTGTGGTGCATCATTACCTGAGTCCAATACTATGCTGTTGGCATCAGCCGTCTCCTCCTCCTGTGCTGGGGCCTCAACAGCGGGTTGAGCTTTTCCCTCAATCATATTAATTGCATGAGAGACGGCCAGTGCCAACAGCTGCTCGTTTTCCTCTCGGGCTTCCTTGTAAGGGGATAAGACAGGGTACAGGTTAGCAACGGATACATTATTACTTATACTTTTCTTATGAGTCATTATCCCCTTCGGCACATATGGGGGTGGGGGAGCTGTTCCTATTGTGGCGGCGGTTGCATTTATATTGTGGCTGATTGCGTCAGGTATTGCCAAACCTCTGTTTCCCCATTGTTCCTGTCCTTCCTTCTGCCACAATTTAAGAATATTTATATTCTTCACTCTCTCCTTACGACTGGAGAGTAGGCATATTTCATCTTTTACTGCCGATAAGATTTCCGGATCGAAGCTACCAACACTGGGAAATTCTAACTTGCTGCCTTGTGTCATTTTTCTCCATTTATTTTGGTAAACAACTGCGAGTTCACCGTGCTTCTTGCACATAATAAAAGCAGCCGATCCTCTTGGCCGGCTTGCTTCCTCCCTATCTTGCACGTTATCACAGCGTGACCCGTTATTACCCATAGTTACAGGAATAAACGTTCACCGCTTAATAGATATCGGTGGGTTATTACTTATCTGAGAGCTCCCCAAACACTCACTTCTACAGCTTCCTAGAACATCCCACAGTCAAGCAGGTGCGAAGGATACGAGGTATGATACTCAATCACCAAGTCTTTCAACTAGCAGCGAACTTCTAGCCAACTTGCTTGATGCGGCACAATTTTTCCAGGGTATAACAAACTTGTTTTCCTATACCCCCAAAAATCGGATTTCTAAAGTAGCTAATCGGAAACAAGTGCGTTCCGATGTATCTTCTTGTACCCTCCTAGCGGAATCAATTCCACTGAAGGGGCAGTTCCTATGGGCACGTCGTCACGTGAACCCTAACCTTGTCCTACTTGGACTGTCCTACACTGGACTACACTGCGCTTGAGTCGTGTCGTCACACACCCGTTCGCCTCAGTTATTTTTCACACTGGGCGCTGGTTACACCTTGGTCTTATGCATATATTTGAAATATTTCTGTACAGAAAATTTTCCCAGGCCGGTAGCTTTTCACTAGATACTTATGCAGGTATAAATCCCTTACAACACTCTATAGGAATCTATTAAAATAATGCTTGAGTTGCTTGTTTAAAAAAAAATGAACAAAAAGAAAAAACTTATTTTCTTTTATTAATCACCGCCTCATTCGCAGTATATTGCTATACTGTTTAAATAAAACTGGTGGTTAAATACTGTTCACCTTTGAATTCCTATGTGTGCTGCATGTGCAGTACCAATGAACAGCCACGTGTGTACATGCACTGTTCACAGGCCGCCGATGAATCGGCCACCCACGTGTTCTATAGTGTATTTGCAAGGTTGCACTCGGGTTTCGCTATACGCAGTAATTGCGCTTAAATGTGGAATAAATCCCTTAACTCCGTCCGAAAGTTACGTATCAAGATGCGAAATAAATCCCGCACTTAATCCGTAAATCACGTACAAAGATGCGAAAATTTCCCGATGTGGGCACGTGCGCGCGCACCTTGCGTAATACACAATAGACGCTTTACGTTACTGCAAAAGGCCCAGGACTTGTCGCCACGTGGCGGAGTCCCTGGTTTTGCAGTAACTAACAAAAAATTATAGCTTTGCACAGAGGGGATCCTCTATGTACTATAATAAACACAGACTCCACGTGTGCGAACCTTATCGCACGTGGTACATATACTATAATAAACAAGCAGCCCAAGACACTATACCCCGTTAAACTACTTGTGGCAGGCAGAAGTACAGTTTACTAAACACTTAGGTATGATATGCTTTTTAAAAACACGTGGCTTTCACTTATTGTACTCCGGGTTCAGCGCTAGCACTTCCCGAACCCCGCACCGCCGCGGACTCGGCCTATCCAGCAATGGAAACAAATAAATACTTCCACCCTTTTGCTGGTATAGGTCGAGTCGCACGCCTGGTACTGAGTTCCGGACTGTGAAACGACCGGGCGAGCACCCCAATTGTTAATGGTGATTAAAATATAACCAGAGTGACGATAAGTGAAAAGCGTTGGTTACGTAATAAGTCCGCAACCAACGTACCCTTTATACCTAACTGCGTGCGAACAAAACGTAGCGCAGCGCAGCGTACAGTCTATTGTATGTTATACACCAAGAACCGATACCTTAATAAGAGATCCTTTCGCAGGACTTTGTCTCCAATTGTGCGAATATACCTTAAAGGACAGAGTCCGCAATGTAAGGACAGAGTCCTTAATGTACCTTATCGCTATTATGCGAATAACTAGACACGACCACTGAATAGAAGTAAGGAGGTTAGAGCTCCGTAAAAAGATTGTATTAAAGTCCCTAATGGACAAAAGGGGGTTACAGAAATAAGAATAAACAGGTATAACAAGTGATACAATACAATAACAATGAATACTAAACAAACTCTGCTAAGGGGAAAGAATACAAATACAAAACACAATCAGCCAACAATAACTACAAGGATAAATACCGTGATAAATGCAACCGTTACCCGCCTCACTCTAGTATGCGAAGCGCAGTCCGGTCAGAGCTCACTATCGTTCAGGAATGAGCGATAGTCCGGTAGGAAGGTCCAGGGAAGGTAATTGTGCCGAAGTGACCGAGCCTGCTCCGGGTCGCCTATCTTATAGGGTCAGAAGGGGGAGGTCAAAGGCCATTCTCATTGGTCAGAGATCATATGTCCGGTCCACTGTGATTGGAGGTTAGACGCTGTACCTGGTCTGACCAGGTGCAGGGGAGTAAACTTTAAGAGTCCTTTGTTTGGTGGTTTCGGCGTCAGCAAGGATAAGAACCGGTTTGAGCTAGTTTCCTTTGTTAACTACTTACAACAGAAACTGTCTCTGGAATATGGATTATGTCCATATCTCTCGGGCAATGTACATTGCGATATATTCGCAATGACCGGAATACTTCGCATAATGAGCTGAACGGAACGGTACTAAACACGATACAGATAGATGTATGCAGGGCTAACTAAGCTATGTGTGGCGTTCTAAACCTTTAACTATATTTTACTTAGGGTCAGTATGTATTTATGAATTTATGTGTGATAGTATGGCTACTCTTCTGGTCCACTTTGCCACGCATACTCGGGTATGGAAACTTTATTTGCGCAACTCTGCGAACCAAAATGGCGGCCATACTATCCTAAAATGGCGTGTGTGTAACTCGACTTCCATAGGGAGTAGTAGTGCAGAGTAAGAAGGGAGTAGTGGTGCAGAGCAGGGAGGGACAGTGGGAGTAGTAGTGCTGAGTAGGAAGGGAGTAGTGGTGCAGAGCAGGGAGGGATGGTGGGAGTAGTGGTGCAGAGCAGGGAGGGAGTAGTGGTGCGGAGCAGGGAGGGATGGTGGGAGTAGTAGTGCAGAGTAGGAAGGGAGTAGTGGTGCAGAGCAGGGAGGGACAGTGGGAGTAGTAGTGCGGAGTAGGAAGGGAGTAGTGGTGCAGAGCAGGGAGGGACAGTGGGAGTAGTAGTGCTGAGTAGGAAGGGAGTAGTGGTGCAGAGCAGGGAGGGACAGTGGGAGTAGTAGTGCGGAGTAGGAAGGGAGTAGTGGTGCAGAGCAGGGAGGGATGGTGGGAGTAGTGGTGCAGAGCAGGGAGGGACTAGTGGTGCAGAGCAGGGAGGGACTAGTGGTGCAGAGCAGGGAGGGGGTAGTGCTGGCTAGATGCGACATATAATGGCTGCCCCCTTACACATCACCACTCAGGGGTCACTTCTCTGGGAACCAGACATGTGAGTGGTGAAGGGGGAGGGGCGATTGGGCTCCATTTACCTGGGCAGGAGCGAGGCTGGACACCTGAGTGGTGAGGGACCAGGTGGCTGAGCAGCAGGGGGGGGGTTGGCATTGGGCTCCTCAGATCATCAGGGCCTGGCACGGTTGTCCCCTTTGTCCCCCCCCCCCCTGACGCCGGGCCTGGTGTCAGAAACTATGGTGCACGCATACAAATACACACAGGACATACATCTACACAAACGCACACACATAGGTTACACAACCATGTATATATGTGTAATATGTGTGTGCAGAGGCAGTACAAAGTACAAGTGTAATGCCAGGTTGATAAGGAGAGATAAACGTCCAGCCAATCAGCTCCTTACTGACTTTTTCAAACACAGCCTGTAACATGGCAGTTAGCAGGTGATTGGCTGGACGTTTATCTCTCCTTATCACCCTTGGATTTATCTATTGTTCAAGCTGAATACATCTGCCCCAATGATAGAACTAAACACTTCGGCATTCGTTATACATGGAACAATAGAGAAGAGAAAAAAGGAGAGTTATGGTAGAACCTACCTTTATTTTTTTTTTTAAATAGAGTATTTTTATTTCGCAGGTCATTAATACAGAACAGAACAGCAATCACACACTGTGCATGCAGAACAGTCAATCAGGATCCGACATTAGATATCAAAATGCACAAAAAGTTTACAAACAGCATCATCTCATCACAATGTATTGAAAAGTATAATAAAAAGTTCAATTGATAATGAGAAATGGTATTGCCATCTTGTTCTGACTGAGTATCTAAACATTTGATTTTATTTATTTGAATTTAAGAGGAGCAGTAGAGAAGAAGAAGAGATGAAAGAGAAAGAGAGAATAGTAGTCATTAATTAATACGCTTACTATGGGGTTCGTTTCCAATTAGGGTAATATATCTATGCATGGTCTGGGTTGATCAGCTCTCACAAGTATATGAGCGATATAGTTATCCGCCTCTACGGTCAAACGCCACAGCCCAGCCATGTAACATCAGGAGTGTGCTGAGTGTGGAGACTCCAGCCACCTATCCCATATCTTGTCAAATTTGGGCAAAGTACCCCGAGACATATATACATATTTTTCATGCTGTACTGTGGTGTTAACCAGGGCCTTCCACTCCGCCATCGTGGGTCCCGAGGTAGCCATCCAATGTCTGGCTATGACAACTTTAGCCAAAGAGCACAGGTTGGTCACATATTGTCCCTCTACATTATTCAGTGATGTACTTTCTTTGCTTCCCAAGATGCACATTTTGGGCGTCAGAGCCTGCCCAGGTATACCAGTTGATATAATAGTTGATTTAACCGTCCCCCAGAAAGAGTTAACCAGGGGACACTCCCAGAGGAGATGCCATAGGTTCCCCTGTGTGAAGCCACACTTTGGGCAGGCCGGGGAGGCTCGTCCACCAAATTTAACCATAGTGCACGGTGTTAGGTACGTTCTGTGTATGATAAATAGTTGGACTTGTTGGAATCTTGCTGAGACCGTGGCATACCGAGGTGATGCCAGAGCCTCCTCCCACTCCTCCTCTTCAAAGGCACCCACATCGACCTCCCACTTGGCCTTTAGGGCGGGCAGCGAGTCTTTATGTAGGAAGGATAGCAGGAATGAATAGGCTAGAAAGATGGTTTTTACCTGTCCTAGATTGGCCAGGAATATTTTTGCCGGGGAGGATAGTAGCACAGGAGGGCAGCTGTTAAACTGGGTGTTGAGGGCGTGACGCAACTGCAAGTATCTAAAGAAGTATATCTGAGATAACCCATACTCCTCCTTTAGCTGTTGAAAGGTTTTAAGCAGAGATGCCTCGTATAGTTGTCCAATCGTCACCACCCCCCCAGATGACCACAGACTCCTGCCCGACAAGCATGCGAGTTCCGACAACTTGGTAGAATGCCAGAGGGGAGCTCCCGGATCTATAGCCGTGTATCCCATCAAGGATTGGGCCTCCCGCCAAACCCTGATGGCCTGGACCACTAGTGGAGGGGCCCCTCTAGGTATCATCCCACCCAACAATAGCTGCGTGGGTGTGATGTCGGGACATATTTGGTGCAGAAGAGTGGTAGGGAGCGAGCTCTGGTCAGTGTCCTGCGTCCAGTGCCTGAGGTGCGAGAACTGGCCAGCATAATAATACAGTCTGAATTGTGGTAGAGCCAAACCCCCATCAGTCCGTGGTCTAGTGAGAGTGCTGATGCTGATTCTGGGGCGCTTATTAGCCCATATCAGTGAGGATAGTAAGCTATTTAGGTGTCTGAAAAAGGAGGCGGGTATGTAAACCGGGGATTGATTCAAGACATATGTTATCTTAGGTTGCAATATCATTTTAACCAAGTTGACCCTGCCAATGACATTTAGGGGCAACTTGGTCCACACCAACAGTTTATCCTTAACTACGGACAGCAGTGGGTGTAGGTTCCTAGGAATAAAATCATGACTGTTGTTAGTAATATTAATCCCCAAGTATTTGAATTGGGGGACCCATCTGAGTGGAAGAGGGGTGCCCTGGGCCAGCGGTGGTGGGCCTCTTAAGGGCATCATGGAGGATTTAGACCAGTTCACTGTGAGGCCTGAGAAACCGCCAAACTCCTCCATCAGCTGCAGGGCAATTGGTACTGACAGTCTATAGTCTTTTAAGAAGAGAAGTAGGTCGTCGGCATAGAGTGCCACCGTGTCCGTCCTCTGACCCAGTTGGAGCCCTATTATGTCTCGGTGTGTCCTAAGGATGCAGGCAAGTGGTTCGATAGCTAAAGCAAAAAGACCAGGAGAAAGGGGGCACCCCTGTCTAGTACCCCTTCCCAGCGCAAAGGGGGGCGAGACATGACTATTAACAGAGACCCTGGCCATCGGGTGAAGATACAGTAACTGGACCCATTTTAAGTATTGTGGGCCAAAGCCCATGCGTCTCATTACCTGCCACAGATAAGGCCACTCGACTGAGTCGAAGGCCTTATTGGCATTGAATGAGACAATAGCTGAGTACATTTCCTCCTCATGAGTGGCCTGGATATGCGTATACAGCCGTCTTAAATTTATACTGGTGGACATACCCGGCATGAAGCCGGTTTGGTCCGGATGAATAATGGTCAGTATCACACTATTTAGTCGAATGGCCAGGACCTTCGCCAATATTTTGATGTCAGTAGTAATCAGGGAGATAGGTCTGTATGAGTCGGGATATTCGGGGTCCTTCCCGGGCTTGGGTATGACGACTATAACAGCCTCGGACATAGAGTCCGGTATGGCATTCAGGTCAAGGAGATCATTAAATAGCTTCAGCAGCCTAGGGGCGAATAAGTCCAAATGTGTCCTGTATAGTTCCACTGGAACCCCGTCTACGCCCGGAGCCTTCCCGCCGGGAAAGGATCGGATCGCAGTCTCTATTTCGACAATTGTAATCGGTGCCTCAAGGGAGGATTTAGCCTCCTCAGGCAGTGTGGGTAGGTCTATGCTATCTATATAGTCGGTGAGTTCCCCCTGCGAGCAACTTAGGCGTGAGCTGTATAGCTCCTGATAGAAAGTGAGAAACACGTCCGCTATTTCCCGGGGGGATGTCCTCAGTATCCCGTCGGTGCCAAAGATTTGGGCCACAGTGTTGGCAGGGCGGTCCAAGTGCACCAGGTGAGCCAGAAGGCTGCCTGTCTTGTCCGCATTCATGTAAAGTTTGTGGGATTTAAATAACAGGCTGCGTGCGTTACGTTCCTCTAGATGGGAAACCCAGGTGTTTTGTGCTAACTCCCACTTTGCCCTGGACTCCTCCGAGCCCTCCTCCAAGTGTGTAATCTCAGTGTGTCTACATTCATCCTCCAATTCAATACCCTTAGCTTTATGTGTTCGTTTGATAGAAGCAATTTTAGATATGAGGGTGCCCCTCAGATATGCCTTGAATGCTTCCCACACTACCGGGGCAGGGGCTGTACCCGTATTGATGTCAAAGTACCCATCCCACATAGTCGGGAGGTCTGCGGATCCTCCAATTTGTAATAACCAGGAGGGATGTAGTTTCCAGAAGGTCTGTCCCCTCTGACATTCCATCCCCATCGTCAGCATCAGAGGCGAGTGGTCCGAGACACCCCTCGCTTTGTAGCAGATGTTTTGAAGTCTGGGCAATACTGAGGGGGTGACACGGGCTAGATCAATGCGCGAGAAGGAATTATGGGTTTTAGAGAAGCAGGAGTATTGGGTGACCACAGGGTGTTTTAGTCGCCAAGCGTCCCTCAAACCAATTGACTCCACATACTTTGCAAAGCCTGTGGGGCGGTCGTCAACAGGGACGGAGCCAGGGGACCACCATCTGTCTAGCCGTTGGTTCATTAACTTATTAAAATCCCCGAGGCATACTACTGGTGTGTCAGGGGATTGGGCCACGTAAGCAGCCGCTTGTTTTAGCACATCGTAATTAAAAGGAGGGGGGACATAGACCGCCAGGACAAAGAAGGGCTGGGAGTATAGTTTACACTGGAGGAAAACGTATCTACCCAGTGGGTCTGTTTTAACGTCTAGCAGCACAAATTGTACTGATTTGTTAATCAGTACCGAAACCCCTCTGGAGTGAGTAGTATGGGAGCTGTGGTATGCCCATCCCACCCAGGGCCTGCGAAGGGACATTAGTCTATTTCCCTCCAGGTGGGTCTCAATAAGGCAGGTGATGTCCGAGCCGTACTGCTTAACCATTTTTAGGACTAGGGAACGTTTAACTCTATCATTTATCCCCCGGACATTCCAGGTTAAGATGTTAAGATCCGTCATGGCCGCAGAGGGCTGTCATGTCAGTGCTGTCACCTTGTGAACCTGAGTAAACCGCAACCATTGCTGCAAAACACGTCTTACCCTCCAATTGTATGCATTTCAAATCAGTATACCTTGCATGACTAGTAGAGAAAGAGAAAGAAGAAAAGCTAGAAGACATAGAAAAAGCAATCCCAACAGAATACACCCCCTCCCTGTATACCTCCCCCAACCTAGGCATACTTGTAACCCTAACCTAATAACTATGTAGACCAAGAAAGGTCAGCAATATCTACGAACTATGGGAGCAGTCAGTTAATAGCTACCAATGCAAGCATCGGGGCCCCCCGGCTATCTATTGACCTCTGCTTGTCTAGAGCAACACCTATGCAAAGAAAAAACAGAGTACACAACATTTAGTAACATTCCCCCCCGCCACCCCCCCCCCCTCCCGCTAAGGCACAGTGAAACAGATCAATTGTAATATATCTCTAATAATATTCACGTTGACCGGACAACATCGAAACCACTCTGGCGTCTTGGGAACTCCTGAAGATCGTATGAAAAAGTGGAATAATATGTCCATTTGGGTGTAAATTTAGTCCTTTTCCAGGCTGTTTGTGGGGATCAGGGCGGGGCCAGCTGGCGAGCACCGGGTGCAAATCTATCGAGCCAGGCCGCCACCTCACGAGGGCTGCTGAAGAATTTAGTCTCTCCCTCCGCCACCACCCGCAACCGGGCCGGGAAGAGCATGGAATAGGGAAGGCCCAAGTCTCGCAACCTGCGTTTCACAGGGAAGAAAGAGGCCCTCTCCTTCTGCACCTCAATGGCAAAATCAGGAAACGTGGAGATGGTGACACCATTTCTAATCATAGGGCCTTTGGTGCGGTTCAGTCGCAGAATCGTATCACGGTCTTTATAATGTAGGAGTTTGGCTATAAAAGTTCTGGGTGGGGCTCCCGGAGGGAGTGGACGGGTAGGGATTCTGTGGGCTCTCTCAACAGCAAATTGAGGGGTGAAGGATTCTCTGCCAATGACTCGATCAACCAGGCCTCCAAGAAAGCCTCTGGCGCCGTGCCCTCCTCCTTTTCCGGCAGGCCGACGAAGCGGACATTGTTTCTCCTCAAACGGCCCTCCATATCCATTAGCTTATTCTGAATACTTGTGACCTGCTGTGTCAGGGTAGAAACTGTGGTTTTCATAGGATCTATTGCGTCTTCAACCGTTGAAACCCGGGTCTCCACCTCCCCCACACGTTCCCTAATGCGCTGCACATCCTGTCTGAGAAGGGATAGGTCACACTGCACCTTCTCCATTTTATCAGATAGACGTTTCTCAGTGCCAGCAATGGCTTCTAGGATTTGTTGGAGGGACGGGGGGGTAGGTGAGGTGTCATCAGGGGGGGTCCCAGGGCCAGCTGGGTCCCCAGAGCCCTGCCCGGAGTCCCCGGGCGGTGCCGACGGGCCCTGTGCCTCCTGCCCCCTCGCAAATTTGGCCAGCTTTGCTGCAGAGGTGCTGTGATTCTGCTTCACCATGCTGAATGGTGATGGGCTAATATATGCCCCCTCCTCAGTTGTAGCAGGCACCGCTGGTACGGATTATAGTGCTGGATCTGTTAGTGGGGGTGTGAGGTGTGGGTTGCTGTGGGCCACCCTTACCACAGGTGGTTCTAGGCACTGGCAGTCCTGTTATGAAATACCCTAAGCAGGTGTAGCTGACAGAGTATGTGGATCCCTTCTGATG
The DNA here is from genome assembly GCF_055691185.1 of Crinia signifera. NCBI lineage: Eukaryota > Metazoa > Chordata > Amphibia > Anura > Myobatrachidae > Crinia > Crinia signifera. The sequence goes on along the minus strand of NC_139222.1, from coordinate 3,960,777 downwards.
GGCAGCTGCAGGCTTGTATGCAGTATGTGTGCTGCGTGGAGCCCAAAATGGCGCCCGCAGCGCAGGACTCACCAGGATAAAAGTGTCCAAATGATAGATGTCCCCCTCTCAGCGGGCTCCGCTAACAAGCGGAGGGTAGCAGCGGGTGTTCGCTCGTGGGGGGTCACCTCCACGGCGCGGTCTCAGCTGTGTGCGGCAGTGTCTGGCGTCTGGCGTCTGAGCGGAAGCACTCTGCGCGGCAGGAGGGGTAGGCTGCAGTCTTCACCCCGGTCCGGCGGGCTGGCTGCTACGCCGGATCGGGATCCGTCGGGCGGGCGGCTGGTGCGGGGCACGGGTGAGACACCGGGCAGCGTCCGGCGATGAAATCAGGTGTCACAATAGGCGCAGGATGGGGTATCGGATAGCTAGCCGGGGAGCTCCGCTTCAACACGTCCTACCCGCTCGCCGCCGTAGCCACGCCCAGAACCTACCTTTATTAACTCCCTTTCCTTGAAGTCCATGGGAATCACATGGGACATCGGGGTTGTAGGCGGATCCAGGAGGGTCCGAGGCACCAATCAGCGAAGCTCTTTAAGTTTTACCAGAATGCCCGGGCCCTCTCCCCTTAAACCCCGCCTCCAGGCTCATACAGCCAGTTTTTGTTAACAAGCCATAAGCAGGAAGCGGAGAAGAGAAGAGGACAGAGAACACACATGCCCATATACTCATACATATCACAGTACAGCAATGGACACGACTTTGGCCGTTACAGGTCACCGTAATCAGAATATCACACATAGGGAAACCTCAGGAGCATATTTAAAGGGAGGGCGCCCTGTGGTTCCCAAGGACTTCAAGAAAAGGGAGTTAACAAAAGGTAGGTTCTACCATAACTTTCTGTTTCCTTGTCAGGGTCCATGGGTCCCACAGGGGACATCGGGGATGTCACAAGCCGTATTTCAAGGGAGGGAATTTGACTGAGGTGCTAAAAGAAGGGTGATCTACAAGAAAGGGCTGATGGATCTGAAACCCTTCGGGCGGAAGCGATAGCCAAGAGAAAGACTGTCTTGGCTGTCAGCCATTTGAAATCCACTGTAGGTAATGGTTCGAAGGGAGGCTTGGTTAAAGCCTGTAGGACGAGTGAAAGGTCCCACGGTGTCGTAGGAGGAACATACGGAGGCTGTACGTGTAGAACTTGTAAAAAAGTGCGTACATCCGGTAGGAAGGCGATTTTCCTCTGGAACCAGACTGACAAGGCTGAGATCTGGACTTATAAGGAGGCCAGCCTCAGCCCCATGTCCAAGCCTTTCTGAAGGAAAGCCAGAATTCTGGCTACTTTGAAAACCTTTGGGTCGTACTTCCTTGTTGTACACCATGCAAAGAAAGATTGCCATATCCGGTAATATATCCTAGACGATGCCGGTTTGCGAGCCTGAATCATGGTTTTTGCCACTTTTGACGAAAACCCATATTCTTTAACAGGGCAGTTTCAAGAGCCACGCTGTCAGACAGACGTTGAGTGTCCGGATGTAGGCAAGGACCCCGACTCAGCAAGTCTACCCGAAGGGGTAATGGGAAGGGAGGCTGGTGAGACATCTGCTGTAGGTCTACATACCAGTGCCTGCGTGGCCAGTCTGGCGCGATCAGGATTAGGGTCCCGCCTTCCTGTTTGAACTTCCTGAGCACTCTGGGGATCATGTTTATCGGTGGGAAAGCATACGGAAGGTGAAATGTCCATGGAATCGATAGGGCATCCGTTAAGCAAGCCTGAGGATCCCTGGACCTCGACCCGAAGTTGGCGACCTTGTGGTTGTGTCTGGACGCCATTAGGTCCACATCCGGCATGCCCCAAAGGTCTGTCAGGCTGGCAAACACTTCCGGGTGTAGGGACCACTCGCCCGGGTGGATATCTTGGCGGCTTAGGAAACGCCTGGGATGAAGACTGCCGACAGGGCCAGGAGGTGCTGTTCCGCCCAGGCTAGAATCCTGGACACTTCCCGGAGAGCAGCGACACTGCAAGTCCCTCCCTGGCGATTGATGTACGCCACAGCCGTTGCGTTGTCTGACCTGATCTGCACAGGTTTTCCCTGGAGCAGAACTTGTGACCGGATTAGGGCGTTGTAGGCTGCGCGTATCTCCAAGACATAGATGGAAAGGCAGGATTCTTGTATCGTCCACACGCCTTGCAAGGATCGGGATCCTACTACCGCCCCCCAGCCTCTGAGGCTGGCGTCTGACGTGAAGATCAACCACTCTTTGAATCAGAAAGGACGGCCCTGATTGAGATGGTCTGTCTGCATCCACCACAGAAGAGAATTCTTTACCTCCTGGGTCAATGTGAAGAAAATTGACCGGACGTGTTATGGCAATCCGTCCCACTTAGACAGGATGAGACGTTGGAGTGGACGAGAGTGGAACTGGGCCCATTCGACCATGTCAAAGGTTGAAACCATCCGGCCCAGAATCTTCATTGCCCAGTGAACAGAGACTCTTGGACTTATGGAGAATGCCTGAATCCGAAGTTGGAGATCCATGTACTTGTCTCTGGGGAGAAACAGTCTTAACATTCTGGTGTCCAGAAGGGCTCCCAGATGTAACATCTGCTGAGAAGGAATCAGGGAAGATTTCTCCCAGTTTAGGAGCCACCCGTGACTTTGCAAAGTCGTGATTGTTATCTGTAGATGCGATAACAGCACTTCCGGGGATTTGGCCACTAGCAATAGATCGTCCAGGTAAGGGAAGACTCTGATTCCCTGCCGGTGTAGATGTTCCGCCATTACTGCCATGATTTTTGTGAAAATCCTGAGCGCCGTGGCTAGCCCGAATGGGAGAGCCTGGAACTGGTAATGTTTGTTGAAGATAGCAAACCTTAGGTACTGTATTTATGGTTTGCTTGCAGAATGGGGATATGAAGGTACGCGTCTCGGATGTCTAATGAGACCATGTAATCCCCTTCCTCCAATGCTAGAATTATAGGCCTCAGCGTTTCCATCTGGAGTTTTGAAACCTTTACCACCTTGTTTAGTGATTTTAGGTTCAAAATGGGCCGGAACGTTCCATTCGGTTTGGGCACTAGGAACAACGTTGAGTAGAAGCCGAGCCCTCTTTGATGTGGTGGCACTGGGACAATAACTCGAGACTGAAGTAGGGACTTCAAGATTATTTGTAGTTGTTCTGCCTTGTATGGGTCGTGAGGAAGACCTGTGCAGAAAAACTTCCTTGGGGGAGGCTTTTTGAATGAGATGGCATAACCCTGCGAAACCACTTCCCTCACCCAGGCATCCTTTGTCGTGGATAGCCATTGGTGGGCAAAGTACCAATGGCTCCCCTTGCGGGAGGGCCGCCCCGTCATGCGGAAGGTTTAATCGGGCTTTGGTGGGGCCTGTCTAGCGGCCCAGGCCTGTTTGGGTTTGGCCTTTCCTGCCTTGTTAGAGGGCGTGGATTTGGGGTAGGATTGTCCCCTGGCCTTGCCCTGGGGTCGAATGGACCGAAAGGACGGAGTTCTGGGTTTTTGTGGAAGAGCTGTTGGCAGGCACGCTGTCTTGGCAGCAGCCAATGAGGCTACAATTTTATTGAGCTCCTCACCGAACACATGTTCACCTTTAAAAGGTAGAAGTTCAATAGTCTTCTTAGACTCCAGGGCCGCCTTCCATGGCCTACGCCAGATAATGCGACGGGCAAGAACAGACCTTGCGGATGCCCTGGCCGCTAAAGTGCCTGCATCCGACATAGCATCCATTATATATGATGCCTCTTGTTTAATATGATGGGTGCATAATATGGCATCTTCTGATGCATCGGGAGTAAGCTCATCCTCCAGGACCTGTAACCAAGGCATAATGGCTTTTGCCGCCCATGTTGCTGCAGTAGTAGGTCTCTGTACTATGGCCTTAAGAGCATTCTCCATGTGCCAATCTGTTTGATCTCTTAAGGTTGACCCTGAAGATACTGGGAGAACCGAAGGTTTAACCAATCCTGAGACATGCACATCCACGAAGGAGGAACTTCCCATGGAGTGCAATGGTCAGGTGGGAGGGGATATCTGGATAAGACCTTCCTGGGGATACTGGCCCTTTTTCCTAGAGCTTCCCACTGATCCTTTCTGATCTCAGTTGAATGATCAGAGTGTGGGAACTGGGCCTTGACTACCTTTTGCTTTTTAAAGATATCTCTGGTCTTAGCAGTAGGTTCAGGCTCATCTGCGTCTGACAGAAGTACGTCACGGATAGCGTGAATGAGAGCTGCCACATCAGGAGTCTCTGCCTGAGAAGCAGGAGTGTCAGTGGGCATAGGATCATCCTGATCATCATCTGCATTACCAACATCATCCCCGCCGTCATCAGTGTCATCCTGAGTTACAGGAAGCAATGGTGTTAACAGGGGTCTACTAGGCTGAGCAGCATGAGGCAGCAGCTTTTGCATTGCTACCATAGTCTGCTGCAAGGTCTCCACCGTGGTCGACAGGGCATCCACCCAGGGTGGAGGGGGCTGGACTACAGGGGGTGCGACAGAGTTGGGAAGGCGATCCACTAGGGTTCCTAATAGTTGTTGGAAAGCTGCCCATGGTGGTTGAGGGACCGCCGTGGCAGGGGACTGGCCAGGAGGGATAAAGCAATTGACACACAGCCCATAACAGACAGACCTGCAGCACAGCTCTTGCAAGACAGGAGCAGAGGAGATTCTGTCTGGTTGCGCCCCTGTTTGGACATAGTGTCAGCACACCCAACAAGGGGGATACAGTGCACAATAGGTCATTTCAACCAAGGAAAACCTAGAGTGATATCACTGGATGTATGTGACCTCTGAGCAAAGTGGACAGTGAGAGAAAACACTAGCACAATAGTCACATACACACTATTAGCCAATATGAAGCTAATACACCCTGTATCAACCACTGTACTCTATGAGGGTGGATTGAGGGTGGATTGAGGGTGGATGTGAAAGCTACTACTTAGCCTGTAGACCAGGCATTCCCAACCACGGTCCTCAGGGCACACCAACAATGCAGGTTTTAGTGATATCCAGGCTTCAGCACAGATGGTTTAATCTGAATCACTCTAATTAATACTAATTCACCTGTGCTCAAGCCTGGATAGAACTAAAACCTGCACTGTTGGTGTGCCTTGAGGACCGTGTTTGGGAATGCCTGCTGTAGGCGGTTTCACAGGGGAGAATGTGCCCGGCCTCTGGAGACCTGCGTGCTGCAGAAATGGCGCTGGTCTGAGAGAGGGGGGGGAGCAGGCACAAGAGTAGGCAGCTAATGGACGGCAGATCTCTATGGAGATTGGCGCCAAAGCTGGGGGAGTGCAGGCCAAGCGCCACCTCCCCTTGCTGGACTTCCCCCACCGGAGCGCCAAGGAGCCTTTTTAAAGATGGGTCCCCCTGCCCGGGCCTGCGCTCAGTCCTGTTACCATATACAATTTTGTACAAACAGATATAAGTCAGAAAATGCCAGGAACAGCACAAATATTTGTCCCCGGTGGTGTAGTGGGATCCCTAGCCGAAGCGAGTACCCACGCCAGCTACCGCGGGCGTCTCCCAGCGCGCCGCGGCAAAGCAGCGGTTTGTGCCTCCTGGTCCGGCCACGCTGCCTGGGGGAGACGTCCGGCAGTGCTAGGTGCTGTCGTCGCCCCTGCCGGTCTTCCTCACTTGACTGAAATAAAGGTGCGTCTGCTTCCTGCAGGCACCAACAAAAAACTTACCAACAAAAAACTGGCTGTATGAGCCTGGAGGCGGGGTTGTAGGGGAGAGGGCCCGGGCATTCTGGGAAAACTTAAAGAGGTACTTGTGGAGTATCACGGCTCCCATCGTATGGCATCGTATGCCATATGTAGTGGCATACAATGTCATACGATGCGATACGATGTTTTACCGATTTTTAAGAAAAAATGGTCAAAAATCGGTAAAACATCGCATAACATCGTATGCCATAGGTAGTGGCATACTATGTCATACGATGCGATACGATGTTTTACCGATTTTTGAGCAAAAATGGTGAAAAATCGGTAAAACTTCGCATGGCATCGTATGCCATCGATGCGATACGATGTTTTACCGATTTTTGAGCATTTTAGCTCAAAAATCGTATGCGATCGCATCGGATGCCATATGATGGCATCCGATGCGATGCAATGGCACCCGATTTTGCACTGAAATGCATCAGAATGCATTGAAATGTGTATTAAAGTAATGAAATGCCCCCAAATGCCATTTTTCATAGTGCACCACCCCCACTATCAACGTCAACCCAAAGCGTGGCGAGCGCAGCGAGCCCGCGAGGGGCGACGGTACGCGTCCTACGACCTTTTCATACCCCCACTAACCACGTCGGCGTGGAGTTGAGAATAGAATAGTGTGGCGAGCGCAGCGAGCCACCGAGCCCGAAGCGTGGCGAGCCCCGCGAGGGGACGCGGATACCTGTAAAGCCCGCGAGGAGACGCGTATAGCTGTGAAGGTATCCGCGTCCGCTCGCCACGCTTCGGGCTCGGTGGCTCGCTGCGCTCGCCACACTATTCTATTCTCAACTCCACGCCGACGTGGATAGTGGGGGTATGAAAAGGTCGTAGGACGCGTACCGCTGCGCTCGCCACGCTTCGGGTCGACGTTGATAGTGGGGGTGGTGCACTATGAAAAATGGCATTTGGGGGCATTTCACTACTTTAATACACATTTCAATGCATTCTGGTGCATTTCAGTCCAAAATCGGGTGCCATCGCATCGCATGCCATCGTATGGCATGCGATGCGATCGCATACGATTTTTGAGCTAAAATGCTCAAACATCGTATCGCATCGTATGCCACTACATATGGCATACGATGCCATTCGATGTTTTACCGATTTTTGACCAGTTTTGCTCAAAAATCGGTAAAACATCGTATCGCATCGTATGACATCGTATGCCACTACATATGGCATACGATGTTATGCGATGGCATACGATTTTTGAGCAAAAATAGGCAAAAATCGGTAAAACATCGCATCGTATGCCATCGTATGCCACATGCGATGTGATGCGATTTTTAGCATACGATCTGCATACGATGCAGGTCGTGGGAGCCGTGATACTCCACAAGTACCCTTAAAGAGCTTCGCTGATTGGTGCCTCGGACCCCCTGGATCCGCCTCCAACCCGATGTTCCCTGTGGGACCCATGGACCCTGAAAAGGAAACACACACAAATCAAATTAATGAAAACCAAAAACAATTCTCTGCAGTACAAATCCAACCAGTAAGCGGTTATTAAATGCCGCTGCACGGAGACATGATTTTTACCGCTCCAGTCGGACGTGGTACCAGTAGCTCCTGACACCCGCTATGATAATCCAACAGCTGATCGGAGACGGCTCTGCCTGTCACGTGCGCGCACACGTGACCGTCTTGACTGCGACGTAAGTTTCGCTGTGGGCTTGGTCACACGGCAGCGTGCTCTTTCTGGCTCTTTCTGCCCGGTTGTGTATCGATGTATTAAAAAAATGGCCAATCACATTCATTTATTTTTTTAGTGGCAGTCATCCATCTAATGGAATGTCTCTGGGTGAATAAGCCCTACCCCGAAAATAAGCCCTATGGTGATTTTTAGACTGAAAAAAAAAATAAGACAGTGTCTTATTGTCGGGGAAACACGGTATGTGCTCACTGGCTAAGCTGGATGGTGGACACAGGTCAGACTTGGAGGGTTGGAAAGCACCGGTGGACTATCCGGTCTTACAGGAAACACACGTACACATTCGTAGGAGCAGGATAATGACATTTAATGACATATGGAACAAGTGGATAAAGTCTCTCCCTCTGCACAATATATGGGGGAAACCAATAATAATTCACCAAGTAATAAGTAAGAGGGGAACAGATACATGAAGGCTAATTCGGATCCACAATAATTCACAGTAGAATATGTATAAACATAAGAAATGAAGGTTTAATATACGAGATACACAATCGCACTAATCTACTAAAGAAATTCACAGAAAGGTATCACAGGTGTAGTGACAGCGGCGTCACAGGTGCAGCGACCGCGGCGTCACAGGTGTAGTGACCGGGGCGTCACAGGTGTAGTGACCGCGGCATCACAGGTGCAGCGACGGCGGCCTCACAGGTGTAGTGACCGCGGCGTCACAGGTGCAGCGACGGCGGCGTCACAGGTGTAGTGACCGCGGAGTCACAGGTGCAGCGACGGCGGCCTCACAGGTGCAGATTATGCTACTTATTTATGTAGCACCTTCTAGAAGCTAATAGATAGGGGTAAGCCCAGGGCTGTCCCCGGTGCCCCTGGTCGGTGGATACAGGACTGATGGCAATTTAACATGGGCTACTATGGAGCTGCGAACAGCCAATCAGCTGCAGCGCTCCCCCGGAGCCCGCTCCTGATTGGCTGGGGAAAGACCTGGTGCATGACATCACAGGGATAACCCTCAGTATAGGGAAGGAGCCGCAAGTGTAAGCCCCATCGGTTTGTTTTATTGTAACTTGTGGATTCCTACTTTGGAACAAAGAGGACCGATCTCTGCCATGGGACAAGGTGAGTATAATTTCCTTTCACTGGTGCTCCTATGGATTCCTCCTGGAGAAGAGGACTGGCCTTCGGTGCACCCTGTAGGTAAGTATGTGTGAGTGATTGTAGTGTGTATGAAACTCTTATTTTCTATGGTGTGTGTGTGTGAATTATTGGACAACTGGTTACGTTTTGGAACTGCAAGACCCAGCGGGCCCTTTAATGGCCGGCATGCAGGGAGGCTTTCACGGACTTGTAGTTCCACAACTTAGCCATGTGTAAATTTTAGAGTTTTAAACTATTGATTTATCAGCCCTATGCCCACCACCCAGGGGCACCGGGTACAGCTTTAGGCTTCAGCCTAGGTAGGGGGTGGTACGGAGGGGGGAGGGTCCTCACTCCCCCAAAGTCCCAGGTTGACCAGTCAGGGGTTTATGCTTTGGCCGGGGAACTTGTATAAAAAGTCTTCCCCGGGTGTGGCATTACCGTGCTGGCTGGGCCTGGTTATAGAAACACAGGGGACCCCTAGTCATTTTGTCACCCGTATTTTGGGAACCAGGACCGGCCCAGGAGCCTGGTGATGGTTATAGAAATACAGGGAGACCCAATGAGATTTTTTTTTATTATTTATTTCTTCTGGTATTTACAGGTGTCTCGTACGTATTTGGTTGCTGTATTTCTTGCACCTAAATCCAAACAGCTAAGAAAATAATAATCGGAAGACAGCGGCAAGATTGTCAATTTGCCATATTCTCCATTCGTATTTTTAGACCATATATGGCCGACCTTCATAAATTTACCCCATAGAATCTGATTGGTAGAACTCCCATCTTATCTAAATTTACCCCTAAGTACTTGGAAATAGTTTCTGACCTATATGAGTCTTCTCATGTCTATTAAGATGAGATTTGCATGTAAAACATTTCCCACACACAGAGCATGGAAACGGCTTCTCTCCTGTGTGATTTAGTTGATGTCTAACAAGATGTTGTTTGTGTTTAAAACATTTCCCACACACAGAGCATGAAAATGGCTTGTCACCTGCATGACTTCTCTGATGTGTAAGAAGATTTGCATTCAAGGAAAAACATTTCCCACACTCAGAGCATGAAAATGGTTTCTCACCTGAGTGAGTTCTCTGATGTCTAACAAGATCTAATTTCTGTGTAAAACATTTCCCACACTCAGGGCATAGACATGGTTTCTCACCTGCGTGATTTCTCATATGTCTAGCAAGATGTGATTTCATGGAAAAACATTTCCCACACTCTGAGCATTGAAATGGCCTCTCGCCTGTGTGACTTATATGATGTTTAAGAAGATGTGATTTCACTGAAAAACATTTCCCACACAAAGAGCATTGGAATGGTCTCTCACCTGTGTGCTTTCTCTGATGTTTAACAAACTCCGATTTGCTTGTAAAACATTTCTCACACTCAGTACATGCAAATGGCTTCTCACCTGTGTGACTTCTCTGATGTCTAACAAGATATGATTTGTGTGCAAAAGATTTCCCACACTCAGGACATGGAAATGGCTTCTCACCTGTATGTTTTTTCACATGTGCAACAAGATATTTTTCCTGTGTAAAACTTTTCCCACACTCACAGCATAGAAATGGTTTCTGACCCATGTGATATTTCAAATGTCTAGCAAGTTCTGATTTGCTTGTAAAACATTTCTCACACTCAGTACATGGAAACGGCTTCTCACCTTTGTGACTTCTCTGATGACTAACAAAATATGATTTACTTTTAAAACATTTCCCACACTCAGTACATATAAATGGTTTCTCACCTGTGTGACTTTTCTGATGTCTAATAAGATCTGATTTTTGTGTAAAACATTTCCCACACTCAGTACATGGAAATGTTCTCTCACCTGCCTTAGCTGGCTGATGGGTAATAATCGGGTTGTTCTGTGTAGAACCTGTGTAACCTTTACAACGAAGCAATGCACCTTCTTTAATAGAGGTTACAGATCTACCAATACCAGAGTGATCAGGAAAACATTTCTCATGATCGGAAAGGTCAGACGATATAACTGGGGCGATAGGATTTTCTTCCATTTGGATAATATCTTCTATTTCACTATCTGGAGATGAAACAAGGTGATCCTCGGAGACATTCCGGCTGTTACATCCATCTGCAGGGAATAAAATGTAACAAAGCCAAATAACAATAATTAGCGATGACATAAGATTACACGGCTTTGGAAAACTGATTGAAAGACAATATAATATTTAAATAACACAATGATCTCAGGAGGTGACCACCAAGCAGTAGTCTGGTGGTGACAAAGCCCTGAGAAGCCCCACAGATCCACCAGGAGCACTAATACCATATAAGGTGGAGGAGGGATAATGGTATGGGGCAGGCGGAGGAGGAACAACGATACCGGGGCTGATGGAGGAGGGATAATGGTATGGAGGTTTATGGAGGATGAGGGATAATGGTATGGGGGGCTGGAGGAGGCATAATGGTATGGAGGCTGGTGGAGGAGGAGGGATAATGGTAAGGAGGCTGGTGGAGGAGAGATAATGGTACGGGGCTGGTGGAGGAGGGATACAATGATACGGGGGATGATGATGGAGGAGGGATACAATGGTACGGAGGATGATGGAGGAGGAGGGATAATAGCCTGGGGGATGATGGAGGAGGGATAATGGTATGGGGCTAGTGGAGGAGGGATAATGGTACGGGGGCTGGTGGAGGAGGAGGGATAATGGTACGGGGGCTGGTGGAGGAGGAGAGATAATGGTACGGAGGCTGGTGGAGTAGGAGAGATAATGGTACGGGGGCTGGTGGAGGAGGAGGGATAATGGTACGGGGGGCTGGTGGAGGAGTAGGGATAATGGTACGGGGGCTGGTGGAGGAGTAGGGATAATGGTACGGAGGCTGGTGGAGTAGGAGAGATAATGGTACGGAGGCTGGTGGAGGAGGAGAGATAATGGTACGGAGGCTGGTGGAGGAGGAGAGATAATGGTACGGAGGCTGGTGGAGGAGGAGGAGGGAAAATGGTACGGAGGCTGGTGGAGGAGGGATAATGGTACGGGGGCTGATGGTGGGAAGGAGACTGTCAGATCTCTGGGCTGGTAACACAGTGACATAGTAACATAGTAATTAAGGCTGAAAAAATATGTTAGGCCATCGAGTTCAACCTATCTGACTTGTAACTACTGACTTGAGTAAGTCATATCTATAGGATTCCCTTAGTGCAGTGGTTCCCAACCCTGGTCCTCAAGTACCCCCAACAGTGCATGTTTTCCAGGTCTCCACACAGAATCACAAGTGGCATAATTAGCTCCACCTTTATGTGTGTCTGAATAATATGTTGTTGCCATATTAATCGGCTTGCGGAGAAATTAAATATCATCTTGATACTACCATGTAATGTAGTTATAAATGGAATGGGTATATAAGTTAAATGTTTACAGAATGGAACAATATTTGTATTTATGTAGTTTGTGCTGGAAGGCAAAATTGTGGGCCAATGTATATTAGACAGGCTGTATTGTATTGTAGACAGGAGACACTTGCAAGTAATCAGAAGAATCCCCATGTAACAATTCAATCTGATTGATCTCTCTCTCCCAACACAATCTAGGTTTCCTGTAGCCCCAAGGGAAACAAAATGTCAAGGACACGCTCGTTAGTAAATAGAGGTGTTGCTTCCCCAGTCATATACACCATTGTTAACTAAGTTAAGCTAAAACATTTGATGTACGCCACTTCCCAGGATATAAATTGAATAGAACAAAACCCACCTGATATGCGAACAGATATGTAGGCATGAGAGTCAATTAACCCCAGTCAAACCTGTAATATACATCTAACAAATGCAAGCAAACTATTGTCCAGTTATATTACAGGACAAGATACAACTGTTTATAGTCACACCCTAGAGGTGGAATAAACCAGGCGCACTTCAAAGAGAACAAACAATGTCAAAATGCCATCAAACACAAGGTCCCACCATGCCCACATCCTATAACATCTGAACAAACAGGAAGACCATAAAACTTGACATCTGGGAATATCAATAATGCCCTGAGAACAGGCAAACTCAATGGGGAAAGTCTGTAATATAAGGGAGGTGTGGACAGTTAGTAGTCAGTTCAGACCAGAGGGACAGCTGAGAAGGAAGGTTTCCTGAGACGTCAGGTAGTTATTCACATTTACCCTCAAAATATTCTTGCAAGTGTATAGTATGTGTATTGTGTAGGTTAGTATAAGTGTTTTGTTTGTTATGTAGGTACCATAAATAAGGAAGCGTATAGTATTATAGGACTTATTATCATTGTGTTTCTTATCTTGTATTATTTGTGTATCTAGAATAAAGTATCATTTTAATAGAGCTGACATTCCGTGTCTCGAATTCTCTTGTTGGGATCTCTTAATATCTCATAAGAGATCAGTATATGTATATCTTGCACTATATTGTATAGGGACTGCAAGGTTGGTTGACAATTGTATTCTGTAACATAATTTTCACATAGTCAATGAGCTGGGATAAAATATATGTGTAAAGTATATTTTAATGGTTTAGCTCCCAGACAGTAGATATAGCAGTATTTACCCTGTGGGTCAATCACACTTATATGTATCCAAACGTTTATGTGAAGTACATCTCTGTGTGATTGACTAGTGATTATATTGCCCCTCTAGTTACAAGTCAACCTATCTTGTAGGCCTATTATAGTATAAAGGCAGATATTAAATACATAAAGTGTTGTATCAATATATAATATAATCTATATCATATGATATAATATATATATATACACACACACACATCAGAGAGACCCCAAACTCTACAATTGGCGACCACGAAGGGACAATTGGAATGATCAGTATCTATTTTAACTGATACAATATTTTTAGAAGCAACACAAAAGGCTAGACGCCTGTTGCCAAATGTACAAGATCACAGTGGAATAGGTTGTAAATGAGACAGATCTAAAAAGGCCTAAAATATAGAAATCAAAACACTGGTGTTAGAGTAACTTATCAGGCTAGCGAACAGATAAGAGAGGACACCACGTGTAAAATTGTAGTAAATATTATTCCCAAATAAACATAATTTGTGATTCTTAGCGATAGAATACATTTAAAGGAAAGGGAATAAAACTGTAAAATGGCTACAATGTCAAATATTGACAGTTTTGTAGTGAAATACATCACAAAGCAAAAGTGTACAGACTTTGCTTGTGATGCAAAATTGAATGAAAACCCCTGGAGCTATGTCCAGGGATTGTTTGATGATGAAATCAAATCATCAAAGAAAAATAAACAGAAAGGCATGGCCATTGCAGGCTTGTATGCAGCATGTATGGCTATGAATACCAAGCTAAGCAGTTTAGCTGAAACCCTCCAAAAATGTAGGGAAGAATCTAATTTAAAAGAAACAGAAAACAAGGAAAAAATAGAGCAGTTAAATGTTCAACTTAAAACGTTAACAACACTTAATGACATGGGTAAAATCTCCCAGAATGAAGTCATTCAAAAGCATAAAATTGCTCAAAGAGAAGCAACAGAGTGTAGGAAAGCACTAACAGAGGTTACAACAGAAAGAGATGAAATAATAAGTGCTTATAAAGTTATGCAGAATCATCTTGCAGAGTGTATGAAAGGAAAGGTAGTTGACCATGCCCCTTGTATGGACAGGGAGATGCAGCTTAGACAGGATGTATCTGTTTTAAAGGGACACATCGCTGCAAACACTAAAATAGGAGCTGCAGCTACAGGCCCATGTCCTGTATATGCATATGAAAGGGAACAATGGGACCCAAATCATGAGGAGAGAGAGAACTGCTGGGGAGAGGGGAATTCTAATGAATATACCCCTAGGTTGCCCATAGCAATGGGAGAGTTTGCAGAGTCAGCAGGGAACAGGGAGTGCTCTATATTAATAGGTGAAGGGAGTAGTGATGAAGAGCAGACGGAAATAGAGACTCACAGGCCCTATAGACAACCAGCACTCCACACTGAGAGTAGGGACACCCTACTGGGGTTCAATAGCGAGGGGGAGGCCATTCACTCCAGGGCCCCTAGCGCCAACCACCCCCCACAACCCATAAAAACACTTATGGGAGTGGCAGATATGATTGGGAAAATGAATTCAGGTGAACACATCACATCCCATGCAGTTAATGTCCAGCAGAGATGTGAACTGCTAGGAATCAGAAACATCACTGACCAGGTTAAGGTATTACAATTAACAATCCCCTTAGCAGCCTGGAGTGCTCTGCCCGATCTAATTAAAGAAGGAAAGGGTACATATAAGGAAACAATAGAGGAGCTTCAAAAGATAATAAACCCTTCAGTGTCAGGCTCAATGGTAGCATATGAAATTAAACAGCAAATTGAGGAGAACCCATTAATATATGCAAATAGGTTATGGGCAGCATATAGTGCTGGAAACAGCAACAACAACAACAAGAACAGCAAAGATTTTAAAAATTTGTTAGTGCATAACTCACATCCAACAATAAAAGCTAAGTGTGAGCACTTGATAGACACCACAAAGCATAGCTATGATAAAATAATGGGGTTAATGCAGCGGTCCTTTCAAGCAGTTCAGGCCAGTAAACAACGCAAAATGGCAGAGAAAAATGACAAATGTTTTGTAAAAAGGGTTGCAGCATTACAGCCAGAGAACAGACATGTGGTAGTTGAAGGGCCCCAAGTTCCAGGAGAAGTAAATACTCCCTTTAATCCACAATGGAACACAGGGTCACAAAGGAGAGGGGGAATGTTTAAAAGCAGACCCATGTTTAGAGGAGGAGGAAGAGGTTACCAAGGCCACTCAAATGATGGTGCTTGGAACCGACACACGGCTTACCCACAACACTTTGGGGACAGAGCTAAGGACTCAGAGTTTAAATACCAGGGTCCCACTTACACTGAGCTAAGACACCAGCTACAGGCCATAAAGGAAAAATATGACAATTTAGAAAAGGCAAACAAAATGCAGCAAGCCGACCCACAAAAAGATAAAAATTGACTATCAGTGGCCCCAAGGATAGTTGCACCAATCACTTTAGATAGGTGTGGGCGCCCACAAGTCTCAGTTATGGTCAGGGGCCACCAACACACAATGTTACTAGACACAGGTGCCGCAATATCTATCCTACACGATGACCAACCACAACGTTCACCTCTGTCAGCAGGCAAAACAATTCACCTTCAAAGCTTTGCAGGAAATAATGTAGATACCGTATTGTCAAAACCTCTTCCAATACAAATAGGAGATGTGTCTGCTATACACACGTTTGCATTAGCTTCACTGCCTAATGAGACTAATTTGTTAGGGTCTGATTTTATGATCCCTAATGGATGTGTATTGGATCTGACTAATCTTTTACTCCTGCAAAGTCCTCCTAACACAATGCCTGAGATTGTAATAATACCAGATTCCCATGTTATTGCAGAGGTAAAACCCAACAATGCTAAATACAATGTACTTGAGGCTAATGCTAATCACCCTGACAAAGACTTAATTCTGCCATTGCTTGAAGAATTTCAGGATGCCTTTGCTAAACATAAACATGACTGTGGAAAGGTAAACAGATTGATTGATGTCAATGGTCCTGACCCTCCCCCACAAAAGCAGTACAATTTCCCACAAGAGGCTATATGCTTCATTCAAGAGACAATTGACTCTCTGTTAGAGCAGCATGTAATTAGGCCATGTGTATCCACAAACAATGCCCCAATATGGCCAGTAAGGAAACCGGACGGTTCCTGGCGTCTTACAATTGACTACCGCAAGCTCAATGGCCTCACTCATAGCTGCGCACCTACAGTGGCATCAATGCCAGACGTCCTGAAAATGCTAAGCCCAGAACATAAATGGTTCACAGTCTTAGACATTTCAAATGGTTATTGGTCACTGCCTCTATCTGAGAAGTGTCAGTACAAATTTGCATTTACATTTCTGGGAAAACAATATACGTTTACGTGTCTTCCCCAAGGGTACCATAATAGTGCCAGTTTCTTTCACACTGCCATGCGAGATGTTTTAACGGACTTTTCTTCCCATAAGAATTTGTTACAGTATGTAGATGACCTCTTGCTAGTGACAGAGACAAAGGAAGAGCATCTCCGGTTACTGAGAGAACTCCTCGGCATCCTCAAAGACGCAGGTTTGAAGTGTAACCCATCTAAAGCGCAACTCTTGTGCGACTCGGTTTCCTTTCTGGGGATCAATGTCACATCTGATGGGAGAGCAATATCGGCAGATAAGGTAAAAACCATCCTTCGTCTCCCTCTTCCTGTCAGCATCCCAACACTGAGATCCTTCCTGGGGTTGGTAAATTACTCTAGGACTTTTATTCCAAACTTTGCGCAAGCATCTGCACCTCTCTACACGCTCCTTAAAAAGGATGTCAAATGGGAATGGACCCCTAGTCACACAAAGGCAGTGGAAACCTTAAAGGAAGCACTAGCTAGTGCACCTGCCCTTGCAAATCCAAACCCTCAGTTACCTTTTCACATAGAGACAGCAGCAACAGAGACAGCCATGTCGGCAGTCTTGTCACAGGACATACATGCACAACAAAGGCCCATAGCCTATGCATCAAAGTTGCTAACACCTGTGGAATTAAAATACTCTGCATGTGAAAAACACCTTCTGGCCACATTTTGGGCAGTGAAATTGTTCACATACATGATAGGCCTTAACCCAATCATCTTACATTCCACTCACACACCAACAAGGTTCCTCCTCACAGACAGGATCAAAGATGGAAATGTTTCTAATGCCAGATTAGCTCACTGGGCTCTTTTGTTGCAGGATAGGGACATTACAGTGAAAGCTACTGCCAGCCCATCTGCTTGCGCATATGGACTCATTTACCAGGGAGTACCACACACATGTGAATTACCCCCAGCTGACCATTCAAAACATTTCTTTAGAGCAATGTCACAGGAGGCTACAGCCCCTGAACACATCACTCAGATATTTACGGACGGCTCATGTTTTTACATAGAAGGGTCACCCCATGCAGGTTTTGGTCTGTACATACTACAGCCTCAGACCACACCACAGTCTGTGTCTCGCTCTTGCGATGTAAAGTCTGCACAGTATGCTGAGCTGGCAGCAATAGCACATGCCCTTGAATTGTTTAAAGACCACAAAAATGAGATTGCATTGTACTCTGACTCAGCATGGGTATGTAACGCCCTTACAGAATTTTTGCCCTTTTGGCACACACATCAGTATACCTCATCTGATGGAAGCCCTCTGAAATATGCAGACCTCCTCATGTACATAGTGTCTTTGGCACAGAACCTGGCACATGTCCCCTGGGTTTGCAAAGTCAAAGGACATTCCCTCACATCACCACACCATGAGCACAATGAAATGTCTGACCTGTTAGCCAAACAAGGGGCACAAGAGGGGGAGCCATGGCAGATACCAAAAGCAAGCACAGAATCAACTGTGTGCCCTCTTGTATGTGCAGTAACAAAAAGGCCAGAAATGGTAAATGCACCAGACATTGCAGAGATTCAAAGGCAGGACCCTGAAATTAAGGAAATCATTCAAAAATTTAGAAATGAGGAATTAAATTTAACAGAGGGAAACACATTGGCAAAATACATACACAACCTTACATTAACCAAGGACAAGGAGCTCCTTATCCACAACGGGGAAGATGTAACATGGGTGGTCCCAAGAGAGTACAGACATGAAATGATTTATCTTGTACATGACCTCCCTACAGGGGGACACCAGGGTGTAGAAAAAACACACCAGAGACTAAAAACAGTAGGTTGGTGGCCAGACATGGGGAAAGATGTACAGCAATACTGTGACAACTGTGTGGTATGTGCTCAAGTTAACCCAGCGCCTAGAAAGATAAATGCTCCCTTGAGAATACAGAGGAGGGAAGGTCCCTGGAATGCATTGCAAATTGATTACATGGGCCCTCTGCCGGTCACAACTAAAAGTAACAAATATGTGTTGGTTGTGACTGACTTATTTTCAAAATGGGTAGAAATTTTTCCTACTAAAAATAACACTGCTTTAAGCACAGCTAAAATCTTGGTTGAGCAGATTTTCACACGGTGGGGTCTTCCAGCATCAGTTGAATCAGACCAGGGCTCACATTTCACAGGAAATGTGATGCAAAGTTGCCTAAAGATGCTGGGAATAAAACAAAGCTTCCACATTTCATATCACCCAGAATCTTCAGGACAGGTAGAACGAGCTAATAGACATATCAAAACAATGTTAAGAAAGCTTGTGGACATAAATGGCAAGAATTGGGATAATTTGTTACCCCTAGTGGCAATGGCGATAAGGTCCACACCATCATCAGCCACTAGATTAACGCCCTTTGAGTTAATGACAGGAAGACAAATGAGGCTGCCTGAGCATCTCTGGATAGACCTGCACACCCCCACTATTGATAGGCTGTCCATGGACCAGTACCTTACAAAACTGGAAAAAGCACTCACAGAGGTTCATCTGTTTGCAGCACAACACCTAGGGAAAGCGCAGAGAAAAGCTAAGGCCTGTTTTGACAAAGGGGTAAAGGAGAATTGTTGGGAAGTGGGAGAAAAAGTTATGCTTTTAGAACTCCGCCCCACAGAACATTGTCTGGGCAAGAAGTGGAGAGGACCATTTGTAATAATAGATAGACTGAGTCCCTCAGTGTATAAAATCAGAATCAAAGACACAAAGAAAGTGCAGGACAAATGGGTACATGCCAATCAAATGAAACTGTACAAAGGAGATGGATCAACTGAATAATTCACATTTCCTCTCCTCATACAATTTCATCTTTCTTCTCTCCTCATAATTGTTTTTTTTATTATTTTACAGGAAAATGAGAATCCCAAGTCTGATCCTGTCGTTTCTGATGAGCCTCCAACTCCAGGGTACCAGTGAAATTAATATTTCAATCAGAGTGGAAGCCAATCCGATCCATTGCGGAGAGGGAGAATCCATCCTCCTTCCAGTGTCTGTACACGGCACAACGGGAGAACAAGTATCCTGGTGGGGCCCAGAGCATAAAGGATACAAAGCCTGGGATAATGGAAGCGCAGGAAACTCGCCACAGCATCGCGGTAGAGTACACGTTTTCCCAAATGGATCCTTATTGCTTAGCCACGCAAAGCTCACAGACACAGGAACCTGGACCTATGGTTTCATCATTCCCATTCCTACATATGGAAGTCCACCCACTGTGCAAAGAACTTATGTCCCGGGAAGCATCATGCTTAATGTCTCCCGAAAGGTAGCCCCTAACCCAACAATTGCCACAACCAAGGGAACAATATTTCCATCTCCTACGCCAATTGCATGCCCACAAACCAGTGAAGGGCCCATGAGTGGACTTACGGCTACTTCCATTCCTGGTTCCCTCATAAACAATGTAAAATATATTCATGTGCCAGTAGTCCTCAACTTGTCAAAATGGAACATGGCAGAATTCGGTCATTGTGTAAATAGTAGTGTTTCTTTGTTTTACGCTTCCTTATTAGTAGATATTGTTACTTCTCACCAGAGCAGAACTCAAGACCCGTACACAGGACAGGCTAACCCTCACCAAAAAGGTATTTTTAGATCTAGAAAATTACAAAGCCTAGATGGCATCATTGGATCCATCCCTGGACTGTTTGGTTCCGGGATGTCAATTTGGAATAGGGCTGATTTGGAGGTAATCCGCAGACACGTGGGAAATTTTGAGCAGAAAGAGGGGCAATATGTCCTGAAGCCTGTCCTGCAGGGTATTGAGGGTCTGGCCAGTGAAGAAAAATTTACTGTTTATAACATGCATGATATAGCAAGATTGTTTTCAGAGACCCAAGCCAAGATCAATGAAATCATTGAGCTCAACAATAGGGAAGCCACACAAAATCATATAGGTAAAGAGATCATATGCACTGCATATGGTACTTATGTCCTCAATACAATCACACATGTAATTAGAGACATACAATCTGGTAGAATTCCTGATATTTTTAGAGATAGTGATCTGACCAAGTGGTATTGCTCACAATCTAACACTGGACTTGGGAAAAATACCCTGAATGACGGTTGCAGACCCCTGCCTATCTCTACGATCCGGAACTTAGGTGCTGTGACCCCACACCCAAACAGAGGTTCACCTCATTGCCACAACAAGCAACATCCTTGTGCAGTGAATGATATACTGTATGTTTCCTTTACAATCTCTCTCCCAGTGTTCGAGCCAGACAAAGCTGTCTTTGATAAACTGTGTACTGTCCACTCTATTGGATATTTGGAAAAGGACATTTACAAAGAGCGGCTGAACCTTCCAGAACTGCTGGTCCAAGTCAATGACACATGGAAAGTACCGCATACTGCTTGCTGTGCAGTCAAGGACAATCGATATTTGTGCCGCTGCAATGTTTTTGAAATTGAGACACCAATCTGCGGTCTGGAATCAAGTACGCCAAGCACCTTGCTTACGGATATAAATGGACTAAACTTCACTCACAGCAAAGCTTTGAGAGAGACCAGACACAGTACAAACACATCGGCCAGCTACACGACCAGGGACGTTGCATGTCCAGTGCAGCTAACGAAGTGGAGAACTCCAACAACTAAGGTTACATACAACATGAATGGACAGTACTGCGTGGTCACAAACCACAAGAAGTTCTGGTATGGGGGAAAGTCGTGTCCAGTGCCAAACCCAAATTTCTGTTTCAGTCCACATGAGTATACCTCTATTGGTCAGACTGTAATCACCCCAATTCCTGTTTATGAAGAGGACATAAATATTGATAGTGAACCAGAAATCTCCAATCTTGGAGAATATACACCTGCGTTCAACATACACATAGACTCATTAACCCTAAATTTAGAGAAACTCCTGGATAGGAAAGACACACACATAGTCCAAATTAATAACATGGTCAAGAAGGCAGATACCACCCTGAATGAATTACTTCATGATGGAGATTTTGAAATCGCCATGACCAACACCTGGCTTGAGTTGAGTTTAAAGGGCTTGTTAATCGGACAAACAATCTTGCTAATCACTCTAATTTTACTAATATTATGGCTTAAACGTCTTATGAGACATGAACGTAGGAAACTTGAAAACCTGATAGACGCTAGATATGTGCAATCATTATCTTAATGTATGTGTGGCCATCAGCATCAATTCTCCTGGCCACAAGCGGGGTACTGTTGCCATATTAATCGGCTTGCGGAGAAATTAAATATCATCTTGATACTACCATGTAATGTAGTTATAAATGGAATGGGTATATAAGTTAAATGTTTACAGAATGGAACAATATTTGTATTTATGTAGTTTGTGCTGGAAGGCAAAATTGTGGGCCAATGTATATTAGACAGGCTGTATTGTATTGTAGACAGGAGACACTTGCAAGTAATCAGAAGAATCCCCATGTAACAATTCAATCTGATTGATCTCTCTCTCCCAACACAATCTAGGTTTCCTGTAGCCCCAAGGGAAACAAAATGTCAAGGACACGCTCGTTAGTAAATAGAGGTGTTGCTTCCCCAGTCATATACACCATTGTTAACTAAGTTAAGCTAAAACATTTGATGTACGCCACTTCCCAGGATATAAATTGAATAGAACAAAACCCACCTGATATGCGAACAGATATGTAGGCATGAGAGTCAATTAACCCCAGTCAAACCTGTAATATACATCTAACAAATGCAAGCGAACTATTGTCTAGTTATATTACAGGACAAGATACAACTGTTTATAGTCACACCCTAGAGGTGGAATAAACCAGGCGCACTTCAAAGAGAACAAACAATGTCAAAATGCCATCAAACACAAGGTCCCACCATGCCCACATCCTATAACATCTGAACAAACAGGAAGACCATAAAACTTGACATCTGGGAATATCAATAATGCCCTGAGAACAGGCAAACTCAATGGGGAAAGTCTGTAATATAAGGGAGGTGTGGACAGTTAGTAGTCAGTTCAGACCAGAGGGACAGCTGAGAAGGAAGGTTTCCTGAGACGTCAGGTAGTTATTCAGATTTACCCTCAAAATATTCTTGCAAGTGTATAGTATGTGTATTGTGTAGGTTAGTATAAGTGTTTTGTTTGTTATGTAGGTACCATAAATAAGGAAGCGTATAGTATTATAGGACTTATTATCATTGTGTTTCTTATCTTGTATTATTTGTGTATCTAGAATAAAGTATCATTTTAATAGAGCTGACATTCCGTGTCTCGAATTCTCTTGTTGGGATCTCTTAATATCTCATAAGAGATCAGTATATGTATATCTTGCACTGTATTGTATAGGGACTGCAAGGTTGGTTGACAATTGTATTCTGTAACATAATTTTCACATAGTCAATGAGCTGGGATAAAATATATGTGTAAAGTATATTTTAATGGTTTAGCTCCCAGACAGTAGATATAGCAGTATTTACCCTGTGGGTCAATCACACTTATATGTATCCAAACGTTTATGTGAAGTACATCTCTGTGTGATTGACTAGTGATTATATTGCCCCTCTAGTTACAAGTCAACCTATCTTGTAGGCCTATTATAGTATAAAGGCAGATATTAAATACATAAAGTGTTGTATCAATATATAATATAATCTATATCATATGATATAATATATATATATACACACACACATCAGAGAGACCCCAAACTCTACAATGTGCACCTGCTGGGTGACCTGGAAAACGTGCACTGTTGGGGGTACTTGAGGACCAGGGTTGGGAACCACTGCCTTAGTGGCCAAAAATGCGTCCAGTGTTGATGTAAAGTCAGTAACAGTAGTTGCTGTAACCACCCCACCGGCAATGAGATCCAGAATGTTACTGCTCTAATGGTGAAGAATCCTCTTCTTGATTCAGTACAGAATTTATTTTCCTCGAGCCTCAGTACCTGCCGCGTGTCCTAAGTATAGGCCTGTTACTGACCAATCATCTCCCAGTTCCATATGATTCCCAATCCTGTATATGTACATAGTAATCATATCACCTCTCAGCCTCAGTACCTGCCGCGTGTCCTAAGTATAGGCCTGTTACTGACCAATCATCTCCCAGTTCCATATGATTCCCAATCCTGTATATGTACATAGTAATCATATCACCTCTCATCCTCAGTACATGACGCGTGTCCTAAGTATAGGCCTGTTACTGACCAATCATCTCCCAGTTCCATATGATTCCCAATCCTGTATGTGTACATAGTAATCATATCACCTCTCAGCCTCAGTACATGGCTGCGTGTCCTAAGTATAGGCCTGTTACTGACCAATCATCTCCCAGTTCCATATGATTCCCAATCCTGTATCTGAACATAGTAATCATATCACCTCTCAGCCTCCGTTTCTCCAGTGATAACATATTCAGCCTGGTATAACCTATCTGTGTATTCTAGTGATTGGCATCCCTTGAATCCATGCCCCTTTTAATGCATGCCAGTGTCCAGTTTGCTTTTGCTGCTGCACTTGAGCAGTGTGCACTATTACCCAATTTTTCATCTATGATGACCCCAAGTCCTTCTCTACAGCAGAATTCCCTATAATAACTCCATTTAGCCTATAAGAAGCTTGTTCATTTTTGTTCCCATAATGAATTACTTTACATTTTTCAATGTTAAACTGCATTTTCCACCTTTACAGGTTATTTAAGTCACTTTGTAATGTTCCCACATCCTCTCCTGAGTTAATTTCCTTACTCAACTTTGTGTCGTCCACAGATATGGCAATTTTACTCACTATGTCACTTCCAATATCATTAATGAATATATTAAACAAGTCGGGTCCCAATATTGAACCTTGCCGGACTCCACTTTGGACCTTACCCCAGCTGGAATGTATGCAATTTACCACCACTCTATGTCTCCAATTGTGTAACCAGTTTTTAATCCAATTACAAATTTTATCTCCTAACCCTAAATTACCTAGTATCATTACCAACCTTTTATGAGGCACTGTGTCAAAAGCTTTAGTGAAATCAAGCAGTATTACATCAACAGATTTCCCTAAGTCCAGCCCCCTACTGACTTCCTCATAGAAGCTAATTAAATGTCTGACATGATCTATTTTTGACAAACTTATTATTCCTTCTAATATTTTTCCCACAATGGATGTAAGGCTGACCGGTCTATAATTTTCAGGTTTAGTTTTGCTGCCTTTCTTCCATGTTGGCACTGCATTAGCATACCTCCCAACATGACCCTCTCCAGGAGGGACATATTGCTCTGATTGATGACTGCTGATGTATGAGATACACCAGAGAGTGCAGGGAGGAGACTGGTCAGATCTCTAGGCTGGTAACACACAGTGACATGATGTGAGGGGGGAGCAGGAGTATAATAGGGGCTGATGGCTACTGATGTATGAGATACACCAGAGAGTGCGGGGAGGAGACTGGTCAGATCTCTGGGCTGGTAACACACAGTGACATGATGTGAGGGGGGAGCAGGAGTATAATAGGGGCTGATGGCACCTGATGTATGAGATACACCAGAGAGTGCAGGGAGGAGACTGGTCAGATCTCTGGGCTGGTAACACACAGTGACATGATGTGAGGGGGAGAGCAGGAGTATAATAGGGGCTGATGGCTCCTGATGTATGAGATACACCAGAGAGTGCGGGGAGGAGACTGGTCAGATCTCTGGGCTGGTAACACACAGTGACATGATGTGAGGGGGAGAGCAGGAGTATAATAGGGGCTGATGGCTCCTGATGTATGAGATACACCAGAGAGTGCGGGGAGGACACTGGACAGATCTCTGGGCTGGTAACACACAGTGACATGATGTGAGGGGGAGAGCAGGAGTATAATAGGGGCTGATGGCTCCTGATGTATGAGATACACCAGAGAGTGCGGGGAGGAGACTGGTCAGATCTCTGGGCTGGTAACACACAGTGACATGATGTGAGGGGGAGAGCAGGAGTATAATAGGGGCTGATGGCTCCTGATGTATGAGATACACCAGAGAGTGCGGGGAGGAGACTGGTCAGATCTCTGGGCTGGTAACACACAGTGACATGATGTGAGGGGGGAGCAGGAGTATAATAGGGGCTGATGGCACCTGATGTATGAGATACACCAGAGAGTGCAGGGAGGAGACTGGTCAGATCTCTGGGCTGGTAACACACAGTGACATGATGTGAGGGGGAGAGCAGGAGTATAATAGGGGCTGATGGCTCCTGATGTATGAGATACACCAGAGAGTGCGGGGAGGACACTGGACAGATCTCTGGTCTGGTAACACACAGTGACATGATGTGAGGGGGAGAGCAGGAGTATAATAGGGGCTGATGGCTCCTGATGTATGAGATACACCAGAGAGTGCGGGGAGGAGACTGGTCAGATCTCTGGGCTGGTAACACACAGTGACATGATGTGAGGGGGAGAGCAGGAGTATAATAGGGGCTGATGGCTCCTGATGTATGAGATACACCAGAGAGTGCGGGGAGGAGACTGGTCAGATCTCTGGGCTGGTAACACACAGTGACATGATGTGAGGGGAGAGCAGGAGTATAATAGGGGCTGATGGCTCCTGATGTATGAGATACACCAGAGAGTGCGGGGAGGAGACTGGTCAGATCTCTGGGCTGGTAACACACAGTGACATGATGTGAGGGGAGAGCAGGAGTATAATAGGGGCTGATGGATCCTGACTCCCCTACTGAATAGATATATTTGATTCATTAGTCTGTACTGACAGAGGACAATGTCAGATGTGTAAAAACAGAACAAGTAGAATATGTGACTCACCTGTGCTGATATCTTTAGCGATTTTCTTCTCCATACACCGCTGGTCACCCCTCACATCCGTATCTTCCTCTTCCTGTATATTATACACATTTTATCAATCAAATGTTCTCTCTTCGTAACACAGATCATATAGTGACAGTCACTTTGGTATCCTGGCAAGACCCTAAATCCCACCTACCTGATCCTCCTGTGGGGTCCTGTGATTCTCCTCTGTACAATCCTGGGAATACAGAGGACGGGGACATCTCTCTGGGGTATTCCTGTTACTGGGCCCATCTGTAGGAGACACGCAGTGACTGAGGACATGGTATATATGTGATTATACTGGGAATACAGAGGACGGGGACATCTCTCTGGGGTATCTCTGTTACTGGGCCCATCTGTAGGAGACACACAGTGACTGAGGACATGGTATATATGTGATTATCCAGGGAATACAGAGGACGGGGACATCTCTCTGGGGTATTCCTGTTACTGGGCCCATCTGTAGGAGACACACAGTGACTGAGGACATTGTATATATGTGATTATCCTGGGAATACAGAGGACGGGGACATCTCTCTGGGGTATCCCTGTTACTGGGCCCATCTGTAGGAGACACACAGTGACTGAGGACATTGTATATATGTGATTATCCTGGGAATACAGAGGATGGGGACATCTCTCTGGGGTATTCCTGTTACTGGGCTCATCTGTAGGAGACACGCAGTGACTGAGGACATTGTATATATGTGATTATCCTGGGAATACAGAGGACGGGGACATCTCTCTGGGGTATTCCTGTTACTGGACCCATCTGTAGGAGACACACAGTGACTGAGGACATGGTATATATGTGATTATCCTGGGAATACAGAGGACGGGGACATCTCTCTGGGGTATTCCTGTTACTGGGCCCATCTGTAGGAGACACACAGTGACTGAGGACATTGTATATATGTGATTATCCTGGGAATACAGAGGATGGGGACATCTCTCTGGGGTATTCCTGTTACTGGGCCCATCTGTAGGAGACACACAGTGACTGAGGACATTGTATATATGTGATTATCCTGGGAATACAGAGGACGGGGACATCTCTCTGGGGTATTCCTGTTACTGGGCCCATCTGTAGGAGACACGCAGTGACTGAGGACATGGTATATATGTGATTATCCTGGGAATACAGAGGACGGGGACATCTCTCTGGGGTATCTCTGTTACTGGGCCATCTGTAGGAGACACGCAGTGACTGAGAACATGGTATATATGTGATTATCCTGGGAATACAGAGGACGGGGACATCTCTCTGGGGTATCTCTGTTACTGGGCCCATCTGTAGGAGACACGCAGTGACTGAGGACATTGTATATATGTGATTATCCTGGGAATACAGAGGACGGGGACATCTCTCTGGGGTATTCCTGTTACTGGGCCCATCTGTAGGAGACACGCAGTGACTGAGGACATGGTATATATGTGATTATCCTGGGAATACAGAGGACGGGGACATCTCTCTGGGGTATTCCTGTTACTGGGCCCATCTGTAGGAGACACACTGTGACTGAGTACATGGTATATATGTGATTATCCTGGGAATACAGAGGACGGGGACATCTCTCTGGGGTACTCCTGTTACTGGTCCCATCTGTAGGAGACACGCAGTGACTGAGGACATGGTATATATGTGATTATCCTGGGAATACAGAGGACGGGGACATCTCTCTGGGGTATTCCTGTTACTGGGCCCATCTGTAGGAGACACACAGTGACTGAGTACATTGTATATATGTGATTATCCTGGGAATACAGAGGACGGGGACATCTCTCTGGGGTATTCCTGTTACTGGCCCCATCTGTAGGAGACACACAGTGACTGAGGACATGGTATATATGTGATTATCCTGGGAATACAGAGGACGGGGACATCTCTCTGGGGTATTCCTGTTACTGGGCCCATCTGTAGGAGACACACAGTGACTGAGTACATTGTATATATGTGATTATCCTGGGAATACAGAGGACGGGGACATCTCTCTGGGGTATCACTGTTACTGGGCCCATCTGTAGGAGACACACAGTGACTGAGTACATTGTATATATGTGATTATCCTGGGAATACAGAGGACGGGGACATCTCTCTGGGGTATTCCTGTTACTGGGCCCATCTGTAGGAGACACACAGTGACTGAGGACATTGTATATATGTGATTATCCTGGGAATACAGAGGACGGGGACATCTCTCTGGGGTATCTCTGTTACTGGCCCCATCTGTAGGAGACACACAGTGACTGAGGACATGGTATATATGTGATTATCCTGGGAATACAGAGGACGGGGACATCTCTCTGGGGTATCACTGTTACTGGGCCCATCTGTAGGAGACACACAGTGACTGAGTACATTGTATATATGTGATTATCCTGGGAATACAGAGGACGGGGACATCTCTCTGGGGTATTCCTGTTACTGGGCCCATCTGTAGGAGACACACAGTGACTGAGGACATTGTATATATGTGATTATCCTGGGAATACAGAGGACGGGGACATCTCTCTGGGGTATCTCTGTTACTGGCCCCATCTGTAGGAGACACACAGTGACTGAGGACATGGTATATATGTGATTATCCTGGGAATACAGAGGACGGGGACATCTCTCTGGGGTATTCCTGTTACTGGGCCCATCTGTAGGAGACACACAGTGACTGAGGACATTGTATATATGTGATTATCCTGGGAATACAGAGGACGGGGACATCTCTCTGGGGTATCTCTGTTACTGGCCCCATCTGTAGGAGACACACAGTGACTGAGGACATGGTATATATGTGATTATCCTGGGAATACAGAGGACGGGGACATCTCTCTGGGGTATTCCTGTTACTGGCCCATCTGTAGGAGACACACAGTGACTGAGTACATGGTATATATGTGATTATCCTGGGAATACAGAGGACGGGGACATCTCTCTGGGGTATTCCTGTTACTTGGCCCATCTGTAGGAGACACACAGTGACTGAGGACATGGTATATATGTGATTATCCTGGGAATACAGAGGACGGGGACATCTCTCTGGGGTATTCCTGTTACTGGCCCATCTGTAGGAGACATGCAGTGACTGAGGACATGGTATATATGTGATTATCCTGGGAATACAGAGGACGGGGACATCTCTGGTGTATTCCTGTTACTGGGCCCATCTGTAGGAGACACACAGTGACTGAGGACATTGTATATATGTGATTATCCTGGGAATACAGAGGACGGGGACATCTCTCTGGGGTATTCCTGTTACTGGGCCCATCTGTAGGAGACACACAGTGACTGAGGACATTGTATATATGTGATTATCCTGGGAATACAGAGGACGGGGACATCTCTCTGGGGTATTCCTGTTACTGGGCCCATCTGTAGGAGACACGCAGTGACTGAGGACATTGTATATATGTGATTATCCTGGGAATACAGAGGACGGGGACATCTCTCTGGGGTATTCCTGTTACTGGGCCCATCTGTAGGAGACACGCAGTGACTGAGGACATGGTATATATGTGATTATCCTGGGAATACAGAGGACGGGGACATCTCTCTGGGGTATTCCTGTTACTGGGCCCATCTGTAGGAGACACACAGTGACTGAGGACATTGTATATATGTGATTATCCTGGGAATACAGAGGACGGGGACATCTCTCTGGGGTATTCCTGTTACTGGGCCCATCTGTAGGAGACACGCAGTGACTGAGGACATGGTATATATGTGATTATCCTGGGAATACAGAGGACGGGGACATC
Organism: Crinia signifera; assembly: GCF_055691185.1. Classification (NCBI taxonomy): domain Eukaryota; kingdom Metazoa; phylum Chordata; class Amphibia; order Anura; family Myobatrachidae; genus Crinia; species Crinia signifera. The sequence goes on along the minus strand of NC_139222.1, from coordinate 3,930,797 downwards.
TCTCTGGGGTATTCCTGTTACTGGCCCCATCTGTAGGAGACACACAGTGACTGAGGACATGGTATATATGTGATTATCCTGGGAATACAGAGGACGGGGACATCTCTCTGGGGTATTCCTGTTACCGGGCCCATCTGTAGGAGACACGCAGTGACTGAGGACATTGTATATATGTGATTATCCTGGGAATACAGAGGACGGGGACATCTCTCTGGGGTATTCCTGTTACCGGGCCCATCTGTAGGAGACACGCAGTGACTGAGGACATTGTATATATGTGATTATCCTGGGAATACAGAGGACGGGGACATCTCTCTGGGGTATTCCTGTTACTGGCCCATCTGTAGGAGACACGCAGTGACTGAGGACATGGTATATATGTGATTATCCTGGGAATACAGAGGACGGGGACATCTCTCTGGGGTATTCCTGTTACTGGGCCCATCTGTAGGAGACACGCAGTGACTGAGTACATGGTATATATGTGATTATCCTGGGAATACAGAGGACGGGGACATCTCTCTGGGGTATTCCTGTTACTGGGCCTATCTGTAGGAGACACGCAGTGACTGACGACATGGTATATATGTGATTATCCTGGGAATACAGAGGACGGGGACATCTCTCTGGGGTATTCCTGTTACTGGCGCCATCTGTAGGAGACACGTAGTGACTGAGGACATGGTATATATGTGATTATCCTGGGAATACAGAGGACGGGGACATCTCTCTGGGGTATTCCTGTTACTGGCCCATCTGTAGGAGACACGCAGTGACTGAGGACATTGTATATATGTGATTATCCTGGGAATACAGAGGACGGGGACATCTCTCTGGGGTATCCCTGTTACTGGCCCATCTGTAGGAGACACACAGTGACTGAGGACATTGTATATATGTGATTATCCTGGGAATACAGAGGACGGGGACATCTCTCTGGGGTATTCCTGTTACTGGGCCCATCTGTAGGAGACACGCAGTGACTGAGGACAAGGTATATATGTGATTATCAGATGCTGGGTGTATATAGGGGACCCCCATACCTGCTCTCCCCTGTACAATAATTGTCTCCTCTTACCCAGTGATGTGAGGGGCCGGTGATTCTCCATCATCCCGTCCTTGTACAGACCCCTGTGTTCCTCTATATACTCCCCCTCCTGCATGGAGAGATAGACAGTGACATCCTGACACCTTATAGGCACCTGACACACACAATGATACAGTCATCACCCAGACACATTCCCCTGGTGTTATTGTAGAACATCCCATTCCCAGCAGTCACCTCTCCGGTCACATCCCAGTGTTACTGTATAACGTCCCATTCCCAGCAGTCACCTCCCCGGTCACATCCCCCGGTGTTACTGTATAACGTCCCATTCCCAGCAGTCACATCCCTCGGTGTTACTGTATAACGTCCCATTCCCAGCAGTCACCTCTCCGGTAACATCCCCCGGTGTTACTGTATAACGTCCCATTCCCAGCAGTCACCTCTCCGGTCACATCCCCCGGTGTTACTGTATAACGTCCCATTCCCAGCAGTCACCTCTCCGGTCACATCCCCCGGTGTTACTGTATAATGTCACATTCCCAGCAGTCACCTCTCCGGTCACATCCCCCGGTGTTACTGTATAACGTCCCATTCCCAGCAGTCACATCCCTCGGTGTTACTGTATAACGTCCCATTCCCAGCAGTCACCTCTCCGGTCACATCCCCCGGTGTTACTGTTTAACGTCCCATTCCCAGCAGTCACCTCTCCGGTCACATCCCCCGGTGTTACTGTATAACGTCCCATTCCCAGCAGTCACCTCTCCGGTCACGTCCCCCGGTGTTACTGTATAACGTCCCATTCCCAGCAGTCACATCCCTCGGTGTTACTGTATAACGTCCCATTCCCAGCAGTCACCTCTCCGGTCACATCCCTCGGTGTTACTGTATAACGTCCCAATCCCAGCACTCACCTCTCCGGTCACATGTTACTGTATAACGTCCCATTCCCAGCAGTCACCTCTCCGGTCACATCCCCGGGTGTTACTGTATAACGTCCCATTCCCAGCAGTCACCTCTCCGGTCACATCCCCAGATGTTACTGTATAACGTCCCATTCCCAGCAGTCACCTCTCCGGTCACATCCCCCGGTGTTACTGTATAACGTCCCATTCCCAGCAGTCACATCCCCCGGTGTTACTGTATGACGTCCCATTCCCAGCAGTCACCTCTCCTGTCACATCCCCCGGTGTTACTGTATGACGTCCCATTCCCAGCAGTCACCTCTCCGGTCACATCCCCCGGTGTTACTGTATAACTTCCCATTCCCAGCAGTCACCTCTCCGGTCACATCCCCCGGTGTTACTGTATAACGTCCCATTCCCAGCAGTCACATCCCTCGGTGTTACTGTATAACGTCCCATTCCCAGCAGTCACCTCTCCGGTCACATCCCTCGGTGTTACTGTATAACGTCCCAATCCCAGCACTCACCTCTCCGGTCACATGTTACTGTATAACGTCCCATTCCCAGCAGTCACCTCTCCGGTCACATCCCCCGGTGTTACTGTATAACGTCCCATTCCCAGCAGTCACCTCTCCGGTCACATCCCCCGGTGTTACTGTATAACGTCCCAATCCCAGCACTCAACTCTCCGGTCATATCCCCCGGTTTTACTGTATAACGTCCCAATCCCAGCAGTCACCTCTCCGGCACATCCCCCGGTGTTACTGTATAACGTCCCATTCCCAGCAGTCACCTCTCCGGTCACATCCCCCGGTGTAACTGTTTAACACCCATTCCCAGCAGTCACCTCTCCGGTCACATCCCCCGGTGTTACTGTATAACGTCACATTCCCAGCAGTCACCTCTCCGGTCACATTCCCCGGTGTTACTGTATAGCATCACATTCCCAGCAGTCACCTCTCCTGTCACATCCCCCGGTGTTACTGTATAGCATCACATTCCCAGCAGTCACCTCTCCTGTCACATCCCCCGGTGTTACCGTATAACATCCCATTCCCAGCAGTCACCTCTCCGGTCACATCCCCCGGTGTTACTGTAGAACGTCCCATTCCCAGCAGTCACCTCTTCGGTCACATCCCTCGGTGTTACTGTAGAACGTCCCATTCCCAGCAGTCACCTCTTCGGTCACATCCCTCGGTGTTACTGTATAACGTCCCATTCCCAGCAGTCACTTCTTCGGTCACATCCCCCGGTGTTACTGTATAACGCCTCATTCCCAGCAGTCACCTCTCCGGTCACATCCCCGGTGTTACTGTATAACGTCCCATTCCCAGCAGTCACCTCTCCGGTCACATCCCCCGGTGTTACTGTATAACGTCCCATTCCCAGCGGTCACCTCTCCGGTCACATCCCCCCGGTGTTACTGTATAACATCCCATTCCCAGTAGTCACCTCTCCAGTCAGATCCCCCGGTGTTACTGTATAACGTCCCATTCCCAGCAGTCACCTCTCTGGTCACATCCCCCGGTGTTACTGTATAATGTCCCATTCCCAGCAGTCACCTCTCCTGTCACATCCCCTAGTGTTACTGTATAATGCCACATTCCCAGCAGTCACCTCTCCGGTCACATCCCCCGGTGTTACTGTATAACGTCCCATTCCAAGCAGTCACCTCTCCGGTCACATCCCCCGGTGTTACTGTTTAACGTCCCATTCCCAGCAGTCACCTCTCCGGTCACGTCCCCCGGTGTTACTGTATAACGTCCCATTCCCAGCAGTCACATCCCTCGGTGTTACTGTATAACGTCCCATTCCCAGCAGTCACCTCTCCGGTCACATCCCTCGGTGTTACTGTATAACGTCCCAATCCCAGCACTCACCTCTCCGGTCACATGTTACTGTATAACGTCCCATTCCCAGCAGTCACCTCTCCGGTCACATCCCCGGGTGTTACTGTATAACGTCCCATTCCCAGCAGTCACCTCTCCGGTCACATCCCCAGATGTTACTGTATAACGTCCCATTCCCAGCAGTCACCTCTCCGGTCACATCCCCCGGTGTTACTGTATAACGTCCCATTCCCAGCAGTCACATCCCCCGGTGTTACTGTATGACGTCCCATTCCCAGCAGTCACCTCTCCTGTCACATCCCCCGGTGTTACTGTATGACGTCCCATTCCCAGCAGTCACCTCTCCGGTCACATCCCCCGGTGTTACTGTATAACTTCCCATTCCCAGCAGTCACCTCTCCGGTCACATCCCCCGGTGTTACTGTATAACGTCCCATTCCCAGCAGTCACATCCCTCGGTGTTACTGTATAACGTCCCATTCCCAGCAGTCACCTCTCCGGTCACATCCCTCGGTGTTACTGTATAACGTCCCAATCCCAGCACTCACCTCTCCGGTCACATGTTACTGTATAACGTCCCATTCCCAGCAGTCACCTCTCCGGTCACATCCCCCGGTGTTACTGTATAACGTCCCATTCCCAGCAGTCACCTCTCCGGTCACATCCCCCGGTGTTACTGTATAACGTCCCAATCCCAGCACTCAACTCTCCGGTCACATCCCCCGGTGTTACTGTTTAACGTCCCATTCCCAGCAGTCACCTCTCCGGTCACGTCCCCCGGTGTTACTGTATAACGTCCCATTCCCAGCAGTCACATCCCTCGGTGTTACTGTATAACGTCCCATTCCCAGCAGTCACCTCTCCGGTCACATCCCTCGGTGTTACTGTATAACGTCCCAATCCCAGCACTCACCTCTCCGGTCACATGTTACTGTATAACGTCCCATTCCCAGCAGTCACCTCTCCGGTCACATCCCCGGGTGTTACTGTATAACGTCCCATTCCCAGCAGTCACCTCTCCGGTCACATCCCCAGATGTTACTGTATAACGTCCCATTCCCAGCAGTCACCTCTCCGGTCACATCCCCCGGTGTTACTGTATAACGTCCCATTCCCAGCAGTCACATCCCCCGGTGTTACTGTATGACGTCCCATTCCCAGCAGTCACCTCTCCTGTCACATCCCCCGGTGTTACTGTATGACGTCCCATTCCCAGCAGTCACCTCTCCGGTCACATCCCCCGGTGTTACTGTATAACTTCCCATTCCCAGCAGTCACCTCTCCGGTCACATCCCCCGGTGTTACTGTATAACGTCCCATTCCCAGCAGTCACATCCCTCGGTGTTACTGTATAACGTCCCATTCCCAGCAGTCACCTCTCCGGTCACATCCCTCGGTGTTACTGTATAACGTCCCAATCCCAGCACTCACCTCTCCGGTCACATGTTACTGTATAACGTCCCATTCCCAGCAGTCACCTCTCCGGTCACATCCCCCGGTGTTACTGTATAACGTCCCATTCCCAGCAGTCACCTCTCCGGTCACATCCCCCGGTGTTACTGTATAACGTCCCAATCCCAGCACTCAACTCTCCGGTCATATCCCCCGGTTTTACTGTATAACGTCCCAATCCCAGCAGTCACCTCTCCGGCACATCCCCCGGTGTTACTGTATAACGTCCCATTCCCAGCAGTCACCTCTCCGGTCACATCCCCCGGTGTAACTGTTTAACACCCATTCCCAGCAGTCACCTCTCCGGTCACATCCCCCGGTGTTACTGTATAACGTCACATTCCCAGCAGTCACCTCTCCGGTCACATTCCCCGGTGTTACTGTATAGCATCACATTCCCAGCAGTCACCTCTCCTGTCACATCCCCCGGTGTTACCGTATAACATCCCATTCCCAGCAGTCACCTCTCCGGTCACATCCCCCGGTGTTACTGTAGAACGTCCCATTCCCAGCAGTCACCTCTTCGGTCACATCCCTCGGTGTTACTGTAGAACGTCCCATTCCCAGCAGTCACCTCTTCGGTCACATCCCTCGGTGTTACTGTATAACGTCCCATTCCCAGCAGTCACTTCTTCGGTCACATCCCCCGGTGTTACTGTATAACGCCTCATTCCCAGCAGTCACCTCTCCGGTCACATCCCCGGTGTTACTGTATAACGTCCCATTCCCAGCAGTCACCTCTCCGGTCACATCCCCCGGTGTTACTGTATAACGTCCCATTCCCAGCGGTCACCTCTCCGGTCACATCCCCCCGGTGTTACTGTATAACATCCCATTCCCAGTAGTCACCTCTCCAGTCAGATCCCCCGGTATTACTGTATAACGTCCCATTCCCAGCAGTCACCTCTCTGGTCACATCCCCCGGTGTTACTGTATAATGTCCCATTCCCAGCAGTCACCTCTCCTGTCACATCCCCTAGTGTTACTGTATAATGCCACATTCCCAGCAGTCACCTCTCCGGTCACATCCCCCGGTGTTACTGTATAACGTCCCATTCCAAGCAGTCACCTCTCCGGTCACATCCCCCGGTGTTACTGTATAACGTCCCATTCCCAGCAGTCACCTCTCCGGTCACGTCCCCCGGTGTTACTGTATAACGTCCCATTCCCAGCAGTCACCTCTCCGGTCACATCCCCCGGTGTTACTGTATAACGTCCCATTCCAGCAGTCACCTCTCCGGTCACATCCCCAGTGTTACTGTATAACACCTGATAGAGTTATAGTACTTAACATTATATTTCTTATATCATATTAGACTTGCTAGCCAGTATTAAGTATTGCTTAAATTTTATTGTACCTATCTCTCTAAGTCCAGTTTCCATTAGAAAAACTAGACATTACTGAAAATGGGCCCCTTCAATGTAAACCAAGATAGTACAGGAATGTGAGACCTCATATGTTTAAACAAAAGACGTATGTTCTACTTAGACTTACTGCAAGAGTCAGCATAATATAGAAGCAACTCCCAGTCTATAGAACTTCGCTCCTTTAATGGATATAAGAGATACCATTTATCTTACGTATTCTTACGTTACTCATGTCGAACCAAAGTTTTAATTGTTAACCCCACCTTAAGGGGTGTGTTGTATATGAATATGCATGTTTTTTGTAATGAACACTCCTTTATGGGAGTAAAGAAATGGTGACTTTATGTATAAAAAGGCAACAGCTGATATTAAAAACACATCTGCTTCACCATCATCTGTCTGACGGTCAGCGTAACTGTGTGGTGTGATGTCTAAAGTACTTCAACTTTCCTGGGGCTCAAAAGACAAGCCATCACACCCATTCCCAGCAGTCACCTCTCCGGTCACATCCCCCGGTGTTACTGTATAATGTCCCATTCCCAGCAGTCACCTCTCCGGTCAGCAGCTGAATGATCTTGTTGGTGAGTTCCAGGATCTTCTGGTGATTGTGCCTCTCATGTATCAGTGAGTGAGGTGGAGGCACCGTGATGGGGCTCTGGGTCCTGCTCAGTCCTCCTGACACACGGGGACGGCTGCTGGGTGTCTCACACTCACCGGATGTCTTCTTCACTACTGTGTAATCCTGTGTATTGGGGGAGACAGCAAATTTCAAGGTACTGCTTTCCTAGCACATATCTCTGTGAGAGATGATGCAATCGACGAGATTTCTATATTGGAATCAATGTAAAAAGGCCCCAAAACCCCAATTTTAATTGCTAACCCCCTCTCATGGGTGAAATGCCCCCCCCCCCATTGTTAACGCCACCCCACTATTGACGCGTCCTCCGACCTTTTCATACCCCCACTATCCACATCAGCGTGGAGTTGATGTTATATAGTGTGGCAAGCGCAGTGACATTTACGACGTGGATAGTGGGGGTATGAAAAGGTCGGAGGACGCGTCAATAGTGGGGTGGCGTTAACAATGGGTATTGGGGGCTCACAATTTTGCATAAGATCCATGAGATTAAAAAATCGGGTCCATCGTGTTGATTGCATGCCTTAAGTACAGGCATGAGACAGGCACCGTGCTAGGAAATTTCATTATCTACAATCCCAGATCCCCTCACCTCCCCGGTCATATCCCTGTATTATTACTATAGATATAAGTGATGTCACCGTCACCTCCCCGGTCACATCCCTGTATTATTACTGTAGATATAAGTGATGTCACTGTCACCTCCCCGGTCATATCCCTGTATTATTACTATAGATATAAGTGATGTCACTGTCACCTCCCTGTATTATTACTATAGTTATAAGTGATGTCACTGTCACCTCCCCGGTCACGTCCCTGTATTATTACTATAGATATAAGTGATGTCACTGTCACCTCCCCGGTCATATCCCTGTATTATTACTATAGATATAAGTGATGTCACCGTCACCTCCCCGGTCACATCCCTGTATTATTACTGTAGATATAAGTGATGTCACTGTCACCTCCCTGTATTATTACTATAGTTATAAGTGATGTCACTGTCACCTCCCCGGTCACGTCCCTGTATTATTACTATAGATATAAGTGATGTCACTGTCACCTCCCCGGTCATATCCCTGTATTATTACTATAGATATAAGTGATGTCACTGTCACCTCCCGGTCACATCCCGGTATTATTACTATAGATATAAGTGATATCACTGTCACCTCCCCGGTCACGTCCCTGTATTATTACTATAGATATAAGTGATGTCACCGTCACCTCCCCGGTCACGTCCCTGTATTATTACTGTAGATGTAAGTGATGTCACTGTCACCTCCCCGGTCACGTCCCTGTATTATTACTGTAGATGTAAGTGATGTCACTGTCACCTCCCCAGTCACATCCCTGTATTATTACTATATATATATATATATATATATATATATATATATATATATATATATATAAAAGTGATGTCACCTCCCCAGTCACATCCTTGTATTATTACTATAGATTTAAGTGATGTCACTGTCACCTCCCTGGCCATGTCCCTGTATTATTACTATAGATATAAGTGATGTCACTGTCACCTCCCCGGGCCCGTCCCTGTATTATCACTATAGATGTAAGTGATGTCACTGTCACCTCCCTGTATTATTACTATAGATATAAGTGATGTTACTGTCACCTCCCCGGTCACGTCCCTGTATTATTACTATAGATATAAGTGATGGCATTGTCACCTCCCCGGTCACATTCCTGTGTTATTACTATAGATATAAGTGATGTCACTGTCACCTCCCCGGTCACGTCTCTGTATTAGTACTATAGATATAAGTGATGTCACAGTCACCTCCCTGCATTATTACTATAGTTATAAGTGATGTCACTGTCACCTCCCCGAGCACGTCCCTGTATTATTACTATAGATATAAGTGATGTCACTGTCACCTCCCCGGTTACATCCCTGTATTATTACTATAGATATAAGTTATGTCACTGTCACCTCCCCGGTCACCTCCCTGTAATATTACTATAGATATAAGTGATGTCACCTCCCCGGTCACGTCCCTGTATTATTACTATAGATATAAGTGATGTCACCTCCCTGGTCACGTCCCTGTATTATTTTTTTTAAACACACTTTATTGGGAAAAACACATATAGAGACATGTTGAAGTAACAGAGAACCTTTTGTAAACATGGAATGATAAAATGATGCGGATTTCTAAGAGATTCTGTTATATCATTGTGCTTTTTAACTTTTTGGTATAACAGGGGTCAGGGGACCCTGACAGAAGAGGAAAGAAAGGAGAGTAAGAGGCGGGGGGTGGGGGGTTGGGGAGTAAGGAGGGAGGGGAGAATTAGGGGGGGGAGACGGGCCATCTTGTTTATAGCTCATACGGGGGGGGAGAGTCTTGAGAATCTAGCCATGGTGACCAAACCTTATGGAAGGATTTTAATGAATTGCGTATTAATGCCGTCATATATTCCATTTTATAGACGTACCAGACACGGGAAAGTATCGCCTGGAATGGGGCCGGGTTGGGGTTTTTCCAGTCTACTGCAATTTGGCATGTCATTGCTGAGGAGACATGTCGGAGTAACTTATTCTGATGTCTTGAAAGTGTAGGGATGTTTAGCGGGAGGAGAAAGTATTTAGGATCTAAGGGGACGTCTATACCGAACATTTTTGAGAGTAGGGTTCCTACCTCTTTCCAAATGATAGCTAGCCTCGGACATGTCCACCAGATGTGGAGGAAGCTACCCTCTAGCGGGCAGCCTCTCCAGCATCTATCTGAAGAATCAGGGAACATCTTATGTAGTCGTGAGGGCACATAGTACCAGCGGAATAGGAGTTTATATATGTTTTCTTTGATCCGAACGCACATTGAACTTTTGGCGGCGTTATCGCGGATCTCTTCCCAGTCTTCGTCATCTAGGGATTGGTTTAGGTCTCTTTCCCAGGCGAGTTCGTGTGGAGCTCGGGGAGAGGGGGAACCGGGGTCCAGAAGGGAGTAAATTGCGGATATCAAACCTCTGGAGGTGGTGCGTTTCCAGCAAATATACTCAAATGAGGAGAGTGGTCTGGAGGTAATAATGGCCACAGTTTTTGAATGGAAGTGTCTAATTTGTAAGTAGCGGAAGAAGTCTATGTTCGGAATTGTTGTGCCCTCACGGACATCTGAGAATTGGGGAAAGCTGGACTTGTCTGAAATGTCATTTAAATAGTATATCTTGTCTTTTAGCCAGTTTGTAAAAGTGGATTTACCCATCCCTGGGGGGAATTCTGGATTGTGAAATAATGGTATTAGAGGGGACGGAGGGGGGGCTAAGCTATAGGTTTTATTAAGTCTGTCCCAGGTGGTTAGTGCATGTGAAATTATTGGCTGTGACAGAATTGCGCGTGGGCGATTAGCTTTGGAAATCCATAGCAGAGAGGACAACGTGGCTAGTCCCAGTTCCGCTGTTTCAATGGCTACCCATACTTTGCTTGCCCCCCATGGGTTGCACCATTGGACCATCTGTGAAAGCTGAGCGGCTTGGTAATATTTCTTGAAATCTGGGATCCCCAACCCTCCCCGAGTGGTGGAGCGTTGAAGTAATTTGAGTCTTACTCTGGGGCGTTTTTTGTCCCAAATATATTGTAAGCTTTGGTGTTGTAGGGATTTAAATACGTATTGGGGGATGTAGATAGGAAGGGTTTGAAATAGATAGAGGAGACGTGAGAGGACATTCATCTTAATAGAGTTTATCTTTCCAATCCAAGAAATGAAATATATGGACCACTGGGTTAAGTCATTTTTAATGGCGTCTAATAGTCGCGGAAAGTTAGCTTGAAAGAGTTGGTGATGGTGGTGCGTGAGATATATCCCGAGGTATTTAATCTTTTTCCTGTTCCAGTTACATGGAAGCAGGCTTTGTAACTCGGATTTGAGGGGGCACGTCCCTGTATTATTACTATAGATATAAGTGATGTCACTGTCACCTCCCCGGTCACCTCCCTGTATTATTACTATAGATATAAGTAATGTCACTGTCACCTCCCCGGTCACATCCCTGTATTATTACTATAGATATAAGTGATGTCACTGTCACCTCCCCGGTCATGTCCCTGTATTATTACTATAGATATAAGTGATGTCACTGTCACCTCCCCGGTCACGTCCCTGTATTATTACTATAGATATAAGTGATGTCACTGTCACCTCCCTGGTCACATCCCTGTATTATTACTACAGATATAAGTGATGTCACTGTCACCTCCCCGGTCATGTCCCTGTATTATTACTATAGATATAAGTGATGTCACCTCCCCGATCACGTCCCTGTATTATTACTATAGATATAAGTGATGTCACTGTCACCTCCCCGGTCACATCCCTGTATTATTACTATAGATATAAGTGATGTCACTGTCACCTCCCCGGTCACGTCCCTGTATTATTACTATAGATATAAGTGATGTCACTGTCACCTCCCCGGTCATGTCCTTGTATTACTACTATAGATATAAGTGATGTCACTGTCACCTCCCTGTATTATTACTATAGATATAAGTGATGTCACTTCCCTGGTGACGTCCCTGTATTATTACTATTGATGTAAGTGATGTCACCTCCCCGGTCACATCCTTGTATTATTACTACGGATATGTCATGTCACCTCCCCATTCACATCCCTGTATTATTACTATAGATATAAGTGATGTCACCGTCACCTCCCCTTTCACATCCCTGTATTATTACTATAGATATAAGTGATGTCACCTCCCTGGGCACATCCCTGTATTATTACTATAGATATAATTGATGTCAGTATCACCTCCCCGGTCATGTCCCTGTATTATTACTATAGATATAAGTGATGTCACTGTCACCTCCCCATTCACATCCCTGTATTATTACTATAGATATAAGTGATGTCACCGTCACCTCCCCTTTCACATCCCTGTATTATTACTATAGATATAAGTGATGTCACCTCCCTGGGCACATCCCTGTATTATTACTATAGATATAATTGATGTCAGTATCACCTCCCCGGTCATGTCCCTGTATTATTACTATAGATATAAGTGATGTCACCTCCCCGGTCACGTCCCTGTATCATTACTATAGATATAAGTGATGTCACTGTCACATCCCCGGTCACGTCCCTGTATTATTACTATAGATATAAGTGATGTCACTGTCACCTCCCTGGTCACGTCCCTGTATTATTACTATAGATATAAGTGATGTCACTGTCACCTCCCCGGTCATGTCCTTGTATTACTACTATAGATATAAGTGATGTCACTGTCACCTCCCCGGTCACATCCCTGTATTATTTATATGGATATAAGTGATGTCACTGTCACCTCCCTGTATTATTACTATAGATATAAGTGATGTCACTGTCACCTCCCCGGTCACGTCCCTGTATTATTACTATAGATATAAGTGATGTCACTGTCACCTCCCCGGTCCCATCCCTGTATTATCACTATAGATGTAAGAGATGTCACTGTCACCTCCCTGTATTATTACTATAGATATAAGTGATGTCACTGTCACCTCCCCGGTCACATCCCTGTATTATTACTATAGATATAAGTGATGTCACTGTCACCTACCCGGTCACATCCCTGTATTATTACTAAAGATATAAGTGATGTCACTGTCACTTTCCTGGTCACGTCCTTGTATTACTGTAGATATAAGTGATGTCACTGTAACTTTCCCGGTCACGTCCCTGTATTACTATAGATATAAGTGATGTCACTGTCACCTCCCCGGTTACGTCCCTGTATTATTACTATAGATATAAGTGATGTCACTGTCACCTCCCCGGTCACGTCCCTGTATTATTACTCTAGATATAAGTGATGTCACTGTCACCTTCACCGGTCACGTCCCTGTATTATTACTATAGATATAAGTGATGTCACTGTCACCTCCCTGGTCACTTCCCTGTATTATTACTATTGATATAAGTGATGTCACTGTCACTTTCCTGGTCACGTCCTTGTATTACTATAGATATAAGTGATGTCACTGTCACTTTCCCGGTCCCGTCCCTGTATTACTATAGATATAAGTGATGTCACCTCCCCGGTCACATCCCTGTATTATAACTATAAATATGAGTGATGTCACTGTCACCTCCCGGTCACATCCCTGTATTATTACTATAGATATCAGTGATGTCACTGTCACGTCCCTGTATTATTACTATAGATATATGTGATGTCACTTCCCTGGTGACGTCCCTGTATTATTACTATAGATATAAGTGATGTCATCTCCCTGTATTATTACTATAGATATAAGTGATGTCACTGTCACCTCCCCAGTCACGTATATAAGTGATGTCACTGTCACCTCCCCGGTCACCTCCCTGTATTATTACTATAGATATAAGTGATGTCACTGTCACCTCCCCGGTCATCTCCCTGTATTATTACTATAGATATAAGTGATGTCACTGTCACCTCCCCGGTCACGTCCCTGTATTATTACTATAGATATAAGTGATGTCACTGTCACCTCCCCGGTCACGTCCCTGTATTATTACTATAGATATAAGTGATGTCACAGTCACCTCCCCGGTCACATCCTTGTATTATTACTACAGATATGTGATGTCACTGTCACCTCCCCGGTCAGGTCCCTGTATTATTACTATAGAAATAAGTGATGTCACTGTCACCTCCCCTGTCACATCCCTGTATTATTACTATAGATATAAGCTATGCCACTGTCACCTCCCTATTCCCATCCCTGTATTATTACTATAGATATAAGTGATGTCACTGTCACATCCCTGTATTATTACTATAGATATAAGTGATGTCACTTCCCCGGTGACGTCCCTGTATTATTTCTATAGATATAAGTGATGTCACTGTCACTTCCCTGTATTATTACTATAGATATAAGTGATGTCACTGTCACTTCCCTGTATTATTACTATAGATATAAGTGATGTCACTGTCACCTCCCCGGTCACGTCCCTGTATTATTATTATAGATATAAGTAATGTCACTGTCACCTCCCCGGTCATTTCCCTGTATTATAACTATAGATATAAGTTATGTCGCTGTCACCTCTGTGGTCACGTCCCGGTATTATTACTATTGATATAAGTAATGTCACTGTCACCTCCCCTTTCACATCCCTGTATTATTACTATAGATATAAGTGATGTCACTGTCACCTCCCTGTATTATTACTATAGATATAAGTGATGTCACTGTCACCTCCCCGGTCACGTCCCTGTATTATTACTATAGATATAAGTGATGTCACTGTCACCTCCCCGGTCACGTCCCTGTATTATTACTTTTTATATAAGTGATGTCACTGTCACCTCCCTATTCACATCCCTGTATTACTATAGATATAAGTGATGTCACCTCCCCGGTCACATCCCTGTATTTGTACTATAGATATAAGTGATGTCACCTCCCTGTATTATTACTATAGCTATAAGTGATGTCACTGTCACCTCCCTGGTCACGTCCCTGTATTATTACTATAGATATAAGTGATGTCACTGTCACCTCCCCGGTCACGACCCTGTATTATTACTATAGATATTAGTGATGTCACTGTCACCTTCCTGTATTATTACTATAGATATAAGTGATGTCACTGTCACCTCCCTGGTCACGTCCCTGTATTATTACTATAGATATTAGTGATGTCACTGTCACCTCCCCGGTCACCTCCCTGTATTATTACTATAGATATAAGTGATGTCACAGTCATCTCCCCGGTCACATCCCAGTATTATTACTATAGATATAAGTGATGTCACTGTCACCTCCCCGGTCAAGTCCCTGTATTATTACTATAGATATAAGTGATGTCACTGTCACCTCCCCGGTCACATCCCTGTATTATTACTATAGATATAAGTGATGTCACTGTCACCTCCCCGGTCACGTCCCTGTATTATTACTATAGATATAAGTGATGTCACTGTCACCTCCCCGGTCACGTCCCTGTATTATTACTATAGATATAAGTGATGTCACTGTCACCTCCCCGGTCACGTCCCGGTATTATTACTATAGATATAAGTGATGTCACTGTCACCTCCCCGGTCAGCAGGTAGATGATCTCCAGGGTGATAGTTATTATCCTCTCAGTCCTGGGACCCCTGTCCGTGTCCATCCTCAGGGAATCAGTAAGAATACAGAACGTGTGACGTGTAATAAAGACTCTGGTTCCTCACAGCTGGAGCCCCTAGGAATAAATATAATACATGTAACACGTCACAGAGAGCACATGTAACACAGATATGTAACCCGGAGTCACCAGTTAGGCCCCCTGTACAATAATAGGAAGAACAGGACACCACATGCTGCTCCCCCTGTATAATAATAATAATAACAACAGGACACCACATGCTGCTCCCCCTGTATAATAATAATAAAAGGACACCACATGCTGCTACCCCTGTATAATAATAATAGGACACCACAGGCTGCTCCCCCTGTATAATAATAAAAACAACAGGACACCACAGGCTGCTCCCACTGTATAATAATAACAGGACACCAAAGGCGGCTCCCTCTGTATATTAACACGACACTACAGGCTGCTCCCCCTGTATAATAATAATAGGACACCACAGGCTGCTTCCTCTGTATAATAACAAGACACCACAGGCTGCTTCCCCTGTATAATAACAGGACACCACAGGCTGCTCCCCCTGTATAATAATAACAGGACACCACAGGCTGCTCCCCATATAATAATAACAGGACACCACAGACTGCTCCCCCTGTATAATAATAACAGGACACCACAGGCTTCTCCCCCTGTATAATAATAACAGGACACCACAGGCTTCTCCCCCTGTATAATAATAACAGGACACCACAGGCTGCTCCCCCTGTATAATAATTACAGGACACCACAGGCTGCTACCCTGTATAATAATAACAGGACCCCACAGGCTGCTCCCCCTGTATAATAATAATAATAATAATAATAATAATAATAATAATAATAATAATAGGACACCACAGGCTGCTCCCCCTGTATAATAATAATAACAACAACAGGACACGACAGGCTGCTCTCAATGTATAATAATAATAACAGGACACAAACAAGCTGCTCCCCCTGTATAATATCAGGAAACCACAGGCTGCTCCCCAGTATAATAATAACAGGACACCACAGGCTGCTCCACCTGTATAATAATAATAATAACAGGACACCACAGGCTGATCCTCCTGTATAATAATAATAACAGGACACCACAGGCTGCTCCCCCTGTATAATAATAACAGGACCCCACAGGCTGCTCCCCCTGTATAATAATAACAGGACCCCACAGGCTGCTCCCCCTGTATAATAATAACAGGACACCACAAGCTGCTGCCCCGGTATAATAATAACAGGACACCACAGGCTGCTACCCTGTATAATAATAACAGGACCCCACAGGCTGCTCCCCCTGTATAATAATAATAATAATAATAATAATAATAATAATAGGACACCACAGGCTGCTCCCCCTGTATAATAATAATAACAACAACAGGACACGACAGGCTGCTCTCAATGTATAATAATAATAACAGGACACAAACAAGCTGCTCCCCCTGTATAATATCAGGAAACCACAGGCTGCTCCCCAGTATAATAATAACAGGACACCACAGGCTGCTCCACCTGTATAATAATAATAATAATAATAACAGGACACCACAGGCTGATCCTCCTGTATAATAATAATAACAGGACACCACAGGCTGCTCCCCCTGTATAATAATAACAGGACCCCACAGGCTGCTCCCCCTGTATAATAATAACAGGACCCCACAGGCTGCTCCCCCTGTATAATAATAACAGGACACCACAAGCTGCTGCCCCGGTATAATAATAACAGGACACCACAGGCTGCTCCCCCTGTATAATAATAACAGGACACAACAAGCTGTTCCCCCTATATAATAATAACAGGACACCACAAGCTGCTCCCCCTGTATAATAATAACAGGACACAACAAGCTGCTCCCCCTGTATAATAATAACAGGACACAACAAGCTGCTCCCCCTATATAATAACAGGACACCACAAGCTGCTCCCCCTATATAATAATAACAGGACACCACAGGCTGCTCCCCCTATATAATAATAACAGGACACCACAGGCTGCTCCCCCTGTATAATAATAACAGGACACCACAGGCTGCTCCCCCTGTATAATAATAAAAGGACACCACAGGCTGCTCCCCCTATATAATAATAACAGGACACCACAGGCTGCTCCCCCTGTATAATAATAACAGGACACAACAAGCTGCTCTCCCTGTATAATAACAGGACACCACAAGCTGCTCCCCCTGTACAATAATAACAGGACACAACAAGCTGCTCCCTTATATAATAATAACAGGACACCACAGGCTGCTCCCCCTGTATAATAATAACAGGACACCACAGGCTGCTCCCCCTATATAATAATAACAGGACACCACAGGCTGCTCCTCCTGTATAATAATAACAGGACACAACAAGCTGCTCCCCCTGTATAATAATAACAGGACACCACAGGCTGCTCCCCCTGTATAATAATAACAGGACACCACAGGCTGCTCCCCCTATATAATAATAACAGGACACCACAAGCTGCTCCCCCTGTATAATAATAACAGGACACCACAGGCTGCTCCCACCATATAATAATAACAGGACACCACAGGCTGCTGCCCCTGTATAATAATAACAGGACACCACAGGCTGCTGCCCCTGTATAATAATAACAGGACACCACAGGCTGCTGCCCCTGTATAATAATAACAGGATACCACAGGCTGCTCCCCTGTATAATAATAACAGGACACCACATGCTGCTCCCCTGTATAACAGGACACCACAGGCAGCTCCCCCTGTATAATAATAACAGGACACCACAGGCTGCTCCCCCTATATAATAATAACAGGACACTACAGTGTGCTCCCCCTGTATAATAATAATAACAACAGGACACCACAGGCTGCTCCCTCTGTATAACTACCTGTACTCTCATCTGTGCTCCGTCCCATTATGACCCGGAAGTTGTAATGAAGCAGAAGGGGCGGGGATTAGGCCAGGTGTAACGTGTTACGCTGAAAGAGAGTCGGAAGGAAGTTTAATGGAAGTACGCTGGAACGCACAATCCAGAAGTGTGTTGCTGGTACGCGGAAGTAGTGTGGAACGCAGAGACCGGAAGTGGCCTGTCCCGGGTTTCGGAGGTGTCCCCGCTGCAGAGGGCTCCGGCCTGGGGTTCCCAGCTGTGCGTGTGGAGGATGATTAGTGATATAGGGGGCGGTATATGAGTGCAGGACCCCCCTCCCCCGCGGTGACTGATCTGCATGGTAACCCCTTAGTGACCAGAATTCCTGTTACCATGGTAGTGAGTGTCCCCATAGTGTGTGTATGCTGGGAGGCCTATGGTGGCACTGTGCAGCCAGCTACATTGTGTACAGCTGGTGATGTCCCCTGACAGGTGGTGATATCCCTGTTCTGTCTGTGTGATGTGCTCATTGTCCCTGTGCCCCCGTGTGTGTTACCGTCCTGTGCCCCCCGTGTGTTACCGTCCTGTGCCCCCCTGTGTGTTACCGTCCTGTGCCCCCCTGTGTGTTACCATCCTGTGCTCCCTGTGTGTTACCATCCTGTGCCCCCATGTGTGTTACCGTCCTGTGCCCCCCATGTGTGTTACCGTCCTGTGCCCCCCCGTGTGTTACCGTCCTGTGCCCCCCCGTGTGTTACCGTCCTGTGCCCCCCCGTGTGTTACCGTCCTGTACCCCCCCGTGTGTGACCGTCCTGTGCCCCCCTGTGTGTTACCGTCCTGTGCCCCCCTGTGAGTTACCATCCTGTGCCCCCCTGTGTGTTACCATCCTGTGCCCCCATGTGTTACCATCCTGTGCCCCCCTGTGTGTTACCGTCCTGTGCCCCCCTGTGTTTTACCGTCCTGTGCCCCCTGTGTGTTACCGTCCTGTGCCCCCCTGTGTGTTACCGTCCTGTGCCCCCCCTGTGTCTTACCGTCCTGTGCCCCCCCTGTGTGTTACCGTCCTGTGCCCCCTGTGTGTTACAGTCCTGTGCCCCCCGTGTGTTACCATCCTGTGCCCCCCTGTGTGTTACCGTCCTGTGTCCCCCTGTGTGTTACCGTCCTGTGCCCCCCTGTGTGTTACCGTCCTGTGCCCCCTGTGTGTTACCGTCCTGTGCCCCCCCCTGTGTGTTACCGTCCTGTGCCCCCCCCCTGTGTGTTACCATCTTGTGCCCCCCTGTGTGTTACCGTCCTGTGCCCCCCTGTGTGTTACCGTCCTGTGCCCCCTGTGTGTTACCGTCCTGTGCCCCCCCCTGTGTGTTACCGTCCTGTGCCCCCCCCTGTGTGTTACAGTCCTATGCCCCCCCTGTGTGTTACCGTCCTGTCACCCCCTGTGTGTTACCGTTCTGTGCCCACCTGCGTGTTATCGTCCTGTTCCCCCCTGTGTGTTACCGTCCTGTGCCCCCCTGTGTGTTACCGTCATGTGCCCGCCCTCTGTTACCGTCCTGTCACCCCCCTGTGTGTTACCGTCCTTCGCCCCCCCTGTGTGTTACCGTCCTGTGCCCCCGTCCTGTGTGTTACCCTCCTGTGTCCCCCTGTGTGTTACCGTCCTGCCACCCCAGTGGTGTATAGGGTTGATGTCATTTGGCCCTCAGTGGTGTATTGGCCCTCAGTGGTGTACAGGGTGGATGACATTGGCCCTAGGCGGTGTATAGGGTGGGTGACACTTGGACCTCAGTGGTGTATAGGGTGGATGTCACTTGGCCCTCAGTGGTGTATTGGGTGGATGACGCTTGGCCCTCAGTGGTGTATAGGGTGGATGACACTTGGCCCTTAGCGGTGTATTGGCTGGATAACGCTTGGCCCTCTGTGGTGTATATGGTGGATGTCATTTGGCCCTCTGTGGTGTATAGGGTGGATGTCATTTGGCCCTCAGTGATGTATTGGCCCTCAGTGGTGTATAGGGTGGATGATATTGGCCCTCAGTGGTGTATAGGGTGGATGTCATTTGGCCCTCAGTGATGTATTGACCCTCAGTGGTGTATAGGGTGGATGACACTTGGCCCTCAGTGGTGGATAGGGTGGATGACACTTGGCCCTCAGTGGTGGATAGGGTGGATGACACTTGGCCCTCAGTGGTGTATAGGGTGGATGACACTTGGCCCTCAGTGATGTATAGGGTGGATGACACTTGACCCTCAGTGGTGTATAGGGTGTATGACACTTGGCCCTCAGTGGTGTATAGGGCGGATGACACTTGGTCCTCAGTGATGTATAAGGTGGATGACACTTGACCCTCAGTGGTGTATAAGGTGGATGACGCTTGGCCCTCAGCGGTGTATAGGGTGGATGTCACTTGGCCCTCAGCGGTGTATAGGGTAGATGACACTTGGCCCTCAGCGGTATATAGGGTGGATGACACTTGGCCCTCAGCGGTGTATAGGGTGGATGACACTTGGCCCTCAGCGGTGTATAGGGTGGATGTCACTTGGCCCTCAGCGGTGTATAGGGTGGATGACACTTGGCCCTCAGCAGTGTATAGGGTGGATGACACTTGGCCCTCAGTGGTGTATAGGGTGAATGACACTTGGACCTCAGTGGTGTATAGGGTGGATGACGCTTGGCCCTCAGTGGTGTATTGGTTGGTTGACACTTGGCCCTCAGTGGTGTATAGGGTGGATGACACTTGGCCCTCAGTGGTGTACAGGGTGGATGACACTTGGCCCTCAGTGGTGTATAGGGTGGATGACACTTGGCCCTCAGTGGTGTATAGGGTGGATGACACTTGGCCCTGGGCGCATAGGCAGGGGTGCCGAGAGAGGGGGGGAGCAGGTACAATTTACCCGGGCCTGTCAGGGGGGCCCTGTTCTGGACACACAGGTTTTTTTTTATTTGGTGGCAAGTACCCCCAACATGACCCATTCCATTAGGTACAAAATGCTCTGTTCCTGGACTTCCTGCCAGTGGTAGTTACAGAGGTTGGACTCCAGCACAGTCCAAAATTCAAAGAGGGGCAGTCACATCAACTGCCAGTGAGTCCAGGACAGTGATGCTTGGGGTGGCAGTATATATGACCCCCCCTTTTTGAATATTGGACTGTGCTGCAGGCTCACATCTGTAACTGCCACTGGCAGGGAAGTCCAGGAACAGAGCATTTTGTAACTAATGGAATGGGCCATGTTGGAGGGTATGTGTAAATCCTTTGCAAAGAGCATGTAACCCCTGGCAGAGCATTTAAATCAGGGCAGACAGGTTAATCCCTGGCAGAGAATGCTAACCCCTGGCAGAGCATGTTAACCCCTTAATATGCAATGAGCATTACGTGTGTGGCATAACGTGTAATGAGCATTATGGCATGTGGTATAATATGTAATGGGTGTGTGACATGTGTAATAGGCATTACAGTATAAATTGTTGTGCGTGTATCCACCTTGGAAGCAGTGGCGTAACAACATGTCCGTAGAGTGTGCGGAGGCTCCGTCCGTGGGGGCCCCAGGAAGTTGTTGTACCGGGGCCCAGGATTTCTCTTGGCAGCCCTGCGTATAGGGTGGATGACACTTGGCCCTCAGTGGTGTATAGGGTGGATGTCACTTGGCCCTCAGTGGTGTATAGGGTGGATGACGCTTGGACCTCAGTGGTGTATAGGGTGGATGTCACTTGGCCCTCAGTGGTGTATAGGGTGGATGACGCTTGGCCCTCAGTGGTGTATAGGGTGGATGACGCTTGGACCTCAGTGGTGTATAGGGTGGATGACACTTGGCCCTCAGTGGTGTATAGGGTGGATGACACTTGGCCCTCAGCGGTGTATAGGGTGGGTGACACTTGGCCCTGGGCGGTGTATAGGGTGGATGACACTTGGCCCTCAGTGGTGTATAGGGTGGATGACACTTGGCCCTGGGCGGTGTATAGGGTGGATGACACTCGGCCCTCAGTGGTGTATAGGGTGGATGACACTTGGCCCTCAGGGGTGTATAGGGTGGATGACACTTGGCCCTGGGCGGTGTATACGGTGGATGACACTTGGTCCTCAGCGGTGTATAGGGTGGATGACACTTGGACCTCAGCGGTGTATAGGGTGGATGACACTCGGCCCTCAGCGGTGTATAGGGTGGATGACACTCGGCCCTCAGTGGTGTATAGGGTGGATGACACTCGGCCCTCAGCGGTGTATAGGGTGGATGACACTTGGACCTCAGTGGTGTATAGGGTGGAAGACACTTGGACCTCAGTGGTGTATAGGGTGGATGACGCTTGGCCCTCAGTGGTGGATAGGGTGGATGACACTTGGACCTCAGTGGTGTATAGGGTGGATGACATTTGACCCTCAGTGGTGTATAGGGTGGATGACACTTGGCCCTGGGCGGTGTATAGGGTGGATGACACTTGGCCCTCAGTGGTGTATAGGGCGGATGACGCTCGGCCCTCAGTGGTGTATAGGGCAGATGACACTTGGACCTTAGTGGTGTATAGGGTGGATGACGCTTGGACCTCAGTGGCCTACAGGGTGGATGACACTTGGCCCTCAGTGGTGTATAGGGTGGGTGACGCTCGGCCCTCAGTGGTGTATAGGGTGGATGACGCTTGGACCTCAGTGGTGTACAGGGTGGATGACACTTGGCCCTGGGCGGTGTATAGGGTGGATGTCACTTGGCCCTCAGCGGTGTATAGGGTGGATGACACTTGGCCCTCAGCGGTGTATAGGGTGGATGACACTTGGCCCTCAGTGGTGGATAGGGTGGATGACACTTGGACCTCAGTGGTGTATAGGGTGGATGACACTTGACCCTCAGTGGTGTGTAGGGTGGATGACGCTTGGACCTCAGTGGTGTATAGGGTGGATGACGCTCGGCCCTCAGTGGTGTATAGGGTGGATGACGCTTGGACCTCAGTGGTGTACAGGGTGGATGACATTGGCCCTGGGCGGTGTATAGGGTGGATGACTTAGTGGTGTATAGGGTGGATGACACTTGGACCTCAGTGGTGTATAGGGTGGATGACGCTCGGCCCTCAGTGGTGTATAGGGTGGATGACACTTGGCCCTGGGCGGTGTATAGGGTGGATGACACTTGGCCCTCAGCGGTGTATAGGGTGGATGACACTTGGCCCTCAGTGGTGGATAGGGTGGATGACACTTGGACCTCAGTGGTGTACAGGGTGGATGACATTGGCCCTGGGCGGTGTATAGGGTGGATGACTTAGTGGTGTATAGGGTGGATGACACTTGGACCTCAGTGGTGTATAGGGTGGATGACGCTTGGACCTCAGTGGTGTACAGGGTGGATGACATTGGCCCTGGGCGGTGTATAGGGTGGATGATGCTTGGACCTCAGTGGTGTACAGGGTGGATGACATTGGCCCTGGGCGGTGTATAGGGTGGATGACTTAGTGGTGTATAGGGTGGATGACACTTGGACCTCAGTGGTGTATAGGGTGGATGACGCT
Organism: Crinia signifera; assembly: GCF_055691185.1. Taxonomy (NCBI): domain Eukaryota; kingdom Metazoa; phylum Chordata; class Amphibia; order Anura; family Myobatrachidae; genus Crinia; species Crinia signifera. Next base: position 3,907,112 of record NC_139222.1, on the reverse strand, counting down.
TGGACCTCAGTGGTGTACAGGGTGGATGACACTTGGCCCTGGGCGGTGTATAGGGTGGATGTCACTTGGCCCTCAGCGGTGTATAGGGTGGATGACACTTGGCCCTCAGCGGTGTATAGGGTGGATGACACTTGGCCCTCAGCGGTGTATAGGGTGGATGACACTTGGCCCTCAGTGGTGGATAGGGTGGATGACACTTGGACCTCAGTGGTGTATAGGGTGGATGACACTTGGCCCTCAGTGGTGTATAGGGTGGATGACGCTTGGACCTCAGTGGTGTATAGGGTGGATGACACTTGGCCCTCAGTGGTGGATAGGGTGGATGACACTTGACCCTCAGTGGTGTGTAGGGTGGATGACGCTCGGACCTCAGTGGTGTATAGGGTGGATGACGCTCGGCCCTCAGTGGTGTATAGGGCAGATGACACTTGGACCTTAGTGGTGTATAGGGTGGATGACGCTTGGACCTCAGTGGTCTACAGGGTGGATGACATTTGGCCCTCAGTGGTGTATAGGGCAGATGACACTTGGACCTTAGTGGTGTATAGGGTGGATGACACTTGGACCTCAGTGGTGTATAGGGTGGATGACACTTGACCCTCAGTGGTGTGTAGGGTGGATGACACTTGGACCTCAGTGGTGTATAGGGTGGATGACGCTTGGCCCTCAGTGGTGTATAGGGTGGATGACACTTGGACCTTAGTGGTGTATAGGGTGGATGACACTTGGCCCTCAGTGGTGTACAGGGTGGATGACATTTGGCCCTCAGTGGTGTATAGGGTGGAAGACACTTGGACCTCAGTGGTGTATAGGGTGGATGACGCTTGGCCCTCAGTGGTGGATAGGGTGGATGACACTTGGACCTCAGTGGTGTATAGGGTGGATGACATTTGACCCTCAGTGGTGTATAGGGTGGATGACACTTGGACCTCAGTGGTGTATAGGGTGGATGACGCTTGGACCTCAGTGGTGTATAGGGTGGATGACACTTGGCCCTGGGCGGTGTATAGGGTGGATGACACTTGGCCCTCAGTGGTGTATAGGGCGGATGACGCTCGGCCCTCAGTGGTGTATAGGGCAGATGACACTTGGACCTTAGTGGTGTATAGGGTGGATGACGCTTGGACCTCAGTGGCCTACAGGGTGGATGACACTTGGCCCTCAGTGGTGTATAGGGTGGGTGACGCTCGGCCCTCAGTGGTGTATAGGGTGGATGACGCTTGGCCCTCAGTGGTGTACAGGGTGGATGACATTGGCCCTGGGCGGTGTATAGGGTGGATGACTTAGTGGTGTATAGGGTGGATGACACTTGGACCTCAGTGGTGTATAGGGTGGGTGACGCTCGGCCCTCAGCGGTGTATAGGGTGGGTGACGCTCGGCCCTCAGCGGTGTATAGGGTGGATGACGCTTGGCCCTCAGTGGTGTATAGGGTGGGTGACGCTCGGCCCTCAGCGGTGTATAGGGTGGATGACGCTTGGCCCTCAGTAGTGTATAGGGTGGGTGACGCTCGGCCCTCAGTGGTGTATAGGGTGGATGACGCTTGGACCTCAGCGGTGTATAGGGTGGATGACACTTGGCCCTCAGTGGTGTATAGGGTGGATGACACTTGGCCCTCAGTGGTGTATAGGGTGGATGACGCTTGGCCCTCAGTGATGTATAGGGTGGATGACACTTGGCCCTCAGTGGTGTATAGGGTGGATGACACTTGGCCCTCAGCGGTGTATAGGGTGGATGACACTTGGCCCTCAGTGGTGTATAGGGTGGATGACACTTGGCCCTCAGTGGTGTATAAGGTGGATGACACTTGGTCCTCAGTGGTGTATTGGGTGGATGACGCTTGGCCCTCAGTGGTGTATAGGGTGGATGACACTTGGACCTCAGTGGTGTATAGGGTGGATGACACTTGGCCCTCAGTGGTGTATAGGGTGGATGACACTTGGCCCTCAGTGGTGTATAGGGTGGATGACACTTGGCCCTCAGTGGTGTATAGGGTGGATGACACTTGGACCTCAGTGGTGTATAGGGTGGATGACACTTGGCCCTCAGTGGTGTATAGGGCGGATGACACTTGGCCCTCAGTGGTGTATAGGGTGGATGACACTCGGCCCTCAGTGGTGTATAGGGCGGATGACACTCGGCCCTCAGTGGTGTATAGGGCGGATGACGCTTGGCCCTCAGTGGTGTATAGGGTGGATGACGCTTGGACCTCAGTGGTGTATAGGGTGGATGACGCTTGGACCTCAGTGATGTATAGGGTGGATGACGCTTGGCCCTCAGTGGTGTATAGGGTGGATGACACTTGGCCCTCAGTGGTGTATAGGGTGGATGACACTTGGACCTCAGTGGTGTATAGGGTGGATGACACTTGGCCCTCAGTGGTGTATAGGGCGGATGACACTTGGCCCTCAGTGGTGTATAGGGTGGATGACACTTGGCCCTCAGTGGTGTATAGGGCGGATGACACTCGGCCCTCAGTGGTGTATAGGGCGGATGACACTTGGCCCTCAGTGGTGTATAGGGTGGATGACGCTTGGACCTCAGTGGTGTATAGGGCGGATGACACTTGGCCCTCAGTGGTGTATAGGGTGGATGACACTTGGACCTCAGTGATGTATAGGGTGGATGACACTTGGCCCTCAGTGGTGTATAGGGTGGATGACGCTCGGCCCTCAGTGGTGTATAGGGCGGATGACACTTGGCCCTCAGTGGTGTACAGGGTGGATGACACTTGGCCCTCAGTGGTGTATAGGGCGGATGACACTTGGACCTCAGTGGTGTATAGGGCGGATGACACTTGGCCCTGGGCGGTGTGTAGGGTGGATGACACTTGGCCCTCAGCGGTGTATAGGGTGGATGACACTTGGCCCTCAGTGGTGTATAGGGTGGATGACACTTGGCCCTCAGTGGTGTATAAGGTGGATGACACTTGGTCCTCAGTGGTGTATTGGGTGGATGACGCTTGGCCCTCAGTGGTGTAGTGGTGTATAGGGTGGATGACACTTGGACCTCAGTGGTGTATAGGGTGGATGACACTTGGCCCTCAGTGGTGTATAGGGCGGATGACACTTGGCCCTCAGTGGTGTATAGGGTGGATGACACTCGGCCCTCAGTGGTGTATAGGGCGGATGACACTCGGCCCTCAGTGGTGTATAGGGCGGATGACACTTGGCCCTCAGTGGTGTATAGGGTGGATGACGCTTGGACCTCAGTGGTGTATAGGGCGGATGACGCTTGGCCCTCAGTGGTGTATAGGGTGGATGACGCTTGGCCCTCAGTGGTGTATAGGGTGGATGACGCTTGGCCCTGGGCGGTGTATAGGGTGGATGACACTTGGCCCTCAGTGGTGTATAGGGTGGATGACTCTCGGCCCTCAGTGGTGTATAGGGTGGATGACACTTGGCCCTCAGTGGTGTATAGGGTGGATGACGCTCGGCCCTCAGTGGTGTATAGGGCGGATGACACTTGGCCCTCAGTGGTGTACAGGGTGGATGACACTTGGCCCTCAGTGGTGTATAGGGCGGATGACACTTGGACCTCAGTGGTGTATAGGGCGGATGACACTTGGCCCTGGGCGGTGTGTAGGGTGGATGACACTTGGCCCTCAGCGGTGTATAGGGTGGATGACACTTGGACCTCAGTGGTGTATAGGGTGGATGACACTTGGACCTCAGTGGTGTATAGGGTGGATGACAATGGCCCTGGGCGGTGTGTAGGGTGGATGACACTTGGCCGGTCAGATGAGTCTTACTAGTGTCTTCCCCAGGTCCCTGGAATTCCTGAACACGCTGGCTGGTTGCTGCCTATGTTTATGTATCGTGTCTCCCCTGTTTGGCCGCACTCTTTCTTTCTTATCTTTCGTCTCTTCATCTCTCAGAAAACCATCTATTGTTTTTTCCTTTAAATCTTGGAATTATTTTTCAACTTCTAGTTTGTTGTATTTTTCCTCTACAAATTGTGTATTTATATGATGTCCTTGATTGGTATAATCCGCCATGGTGGAGCAGTTCCTTCTTACACTGGCCATACACGGAGAGAGAACTAGATTGCGTCGCATCTAGTTGTAAATGCATGCAATGGATTAAGGTACTGTGCGCTTTGAGCTAGATGCAATGCAATCTAGTTATAAAAACACAGACTGCACAGACTTTATGTGCTGTGTGATGAGATGCCCGCGGGAGAGCGCATCGCACAGCACCCCTGCACCGCGTATGGGCACCTTTACATGTGTAAACTGGCTTCTTGTGACTCTTCGGATCCAGTCCGGGTGATGGTTGCTCTCTGCTAGCTATTTACTTCTACTAAAATCTCCAAATCGAAGGGATTTAATGATTTAATTGGGGGGGGGGTTCATACTGCTACATGAGCAGGGAAAACATTTCTGGTAACTGTTAGGCCATTGAATACAGCTACTTAAGCTGAATAACAATATATAGAATTGTGGGTCTATTGCGTTGAGCCCTTATTCATTTACAGATGGAAACAGAAATAAGGAAGCCACAGAGATAACATTTTATAGTCACACCATACAATATGCATGCAGTACACATCTCTGCCACTGGGTGGATAATACTCCACTAATCCAGCAGCGGATCGGTGTACAGTACAGTACAGGGCTCCAGTGAAGCGTCCCAGTCCCCTAGGAAAAGTATTTCATAAACCTAGCGTCCTGCAGTTCCCGTAGCTAATAAATAGGTGTGCCTCCCTCCATGCTTAGAGTGAGAGCTTTTTTTGGAGGGGGGATGCGTGCATGGCGCAGGAAGCACACACGCACCTCTTACCCAGTTTTCAGTCCATTATGGCAGGTAGGAGAGAGCACCCCCACACTAGTGGGGAGTTGAAGCTCCTGGTTTGCTGTCAGGACCGACCTGTCGCCAGCAACCAAGAGAAAGTCTGGGCCTACCAGAGGGCCACCCGGGAGTGGTTCAGGAGGACGGTGAGGTCACTGGAGTCCATACGGGGCTGTAAGTTACTGTACTGTAAAACATTGTCTGCTGCGCCAAACACCCAAATCCATGATCGCCCGAACACCTGAATCCCTGAGTGCCCTAACTCAACAGAGCACGTGAACGCACCGACTCCCAAATACCCACCCACGCAAACGCGCCCAAGAGCACGAATATCTGAGCAACCGAGCGCCCCAAAACGCACAAAAATCCAAACAGATCTTCTTACGTTCCCTGCAGCAGGTAGCATCCAAAGATCCAGCTAAAGATCCGCAGGAGTAAGCAATGGTCGCAATCGTTTATATATATATATATATATATATATATATATATATATATATATATATATATATATATATATATATATATATATATATATATATATAGGATAGTAAAGAGACAACAGCGGCACTCTGGGGATTTTTTGAAAAAATATATTTTCAGCAAAAAAAGCTTCCAACGTTTCGGGGTATGTGACACCCCTTTGTCAAGGTTATACGTGCAATGTTTGCACGTATAACCTTGACAAAGGGGTGTCACATACCCCGAAACGTTGGAAGCTTTTTTTGCTGAAAATATATTTTTTCAAAAAATCCCCAGAGTGCCGCTGTTGTCTCTTTACTATCCTGTACTTTTGTTCCTGAAGGCACCTGGGTTACCTGTACTGCTGGAGGAGTGCCAGGTATATATATATATATATATATATATACACGTATTCAGCCTGGCACTCCACGAGATGCTGTATGCAGCTGCCGCGGGTGCCTTCCAGTCCAGATAGATAAATAGTGATATAAAACAAATAGAGGCACTCCAGCGGTCTTGGTGAAAAATCCAAAGGTTTACTGTGAAACAGACGTTTCGGGGATATAAACACCCCTTCTTCAAGTGTACAATAACAAAAGTGAAGTGTGTAATGGCATACCTTTATACCGTGAGCATGGAGGATCTCGTTCCCCTGTCTGGCCGTCCCTGCGGCGTCTGACGCGACTTCCGGTTGCGTCACTGGGAGGAAAGACGTCCTGCCGGTTCCTGGCGTCTGTTACCTGGCAACCAGGAGACGCATCCGGGCTGTCATGGCAACCGGGGGGCTGGACAGACTGCGGAGAGAAGAGAACAACATTACATCCAACAGACTGTGCAAACAACAATTTCAATAAAAACGATTAAAATTCAGAAAGTGTCTTTGATCACCGCTCCCTGCAATACGGTTTTGAAATCAGGGAGAAGCAGTGCGGTGAACTACTCTGTGTCCCGAAGGGTACAGGCTTGTGGATAGGATCGTGCTGGCATTCAAATAGGCCACTGGTGGGGAGGGATAGAATGCATGAGTGTGCCCCCTCTCGTTGTGGAGTGGGTGCAGGGAAAAATAAAAATGAAAATGGCACCCTGCAGGTATTGCTATCTAGGACATAGCAGCCTTCCTGCGGCGTCATGTGAAATAAAGTGACTAAAAGATGCAGCTTTTAAAGTGGTTCCCAGTCCATGCTATGGGGGTTTGTTCTCATAGAGCTGGTCGGCTGAGTACTTGCTGTGTCCTTATTAACTCTTCGGGGAATGTGATCCGTCCCGTGTCGCTTCGATGTGCAGGATAGCAGTGGGCAGAGGGCTTCAGATGAAGATATTAAATGGCATTCTTTCGTTGAGGCCGTTCGGACTGCTGGTATTGAGCAGGTAGATCCATTTTGCTTCTTTACGCAGCAGAGCCCCTGCTCTGTCTCCACCTCTTAAGCTCAGAGGTACCTGGTCGATGACAATATGTTTTAGCTCATGTAGTTTGTGGCCCTTCTCCGAGAAATGTCTTGCCACTGGTTGGTCCGATTGTTTGCCCTCGAGGGCTGCTTTTATGGCGGACCTGTGGAGGGCCATTCTGTCTCTGATAGTTCTGACGGTCTTGCCGATGTATTTCAAGTTACACGGACATATAATCATGTACACAGCGTGTGTCGACAGACATCCTAGGATGTGGCGGATCTTGTATCTCTTATCTCCTATTGCATTTGTAAATTCTTTTGTTACTATCATGTGGGAGCAGGTGGTGCATTTGGGGCATTTGTAGCACCCTGGAGTCTTAGAGAGAAATGTGCTACTGGATGGATTCATTGCAGAAATGTCAGCATGTACCACGAAGTCCTTAATATTTTTGCCTCTGGTGTGGCACACCATGGGTCTGAGATTTTTGAAGGATTTTAGGTGGTTGTCCGTGGACACTATGGGCCAGAGGGCCCTGGATGCCCGTGGGATGACCGGGCTGGTGGTATTAAACTTAACTGTCCAGGGGAGAACGTTGTCTGTATCCCTGTTTTTTTGGGACAGTAGTTCTTTAACAGTAATTAAAGATACCACCAGTTTTTTAAAAAAGATTCTGGAGGTAGAGACCGTACCCCCCGAGGCTATCCTATGCACACTAGACGTATGCAGCCTGTACACGTCCATCCCGCACAGTACAGGTCTGCAAGCCATGGCAGAATTTCTGAGAAGGGAAGATGTTCAGAACATCGATCAAGATTTATTCCTGAAACTTCTGGAGCTATCTCTCAAGAGAAATTATTTTTTATTTGATACAAAATATTATTTGCAGCTCACAGGATGCTCGATGGGGAGCAATGTCTCACTCATGCATTCTATCCCTCCCCACCAGTGGCCTATTTGAATGCCAGCACGATCCTATCCACAAGCCTGTACCCTTCGGGACACAGAGTAGTTCACCGCACCGCTTCTCCCTGATTTCAAAACCGTATTGCAGGGAGCAGTGATCAAAGACACTTTCTGAATTTTAATCGTTTTTATTGAAATTGTTGTTTGCACAGTCTGTTGGATGTAATGTTGTTCTCTTCTCTCCGCAGTCTGTCCAGCCCCCCGGTTGCCATGACAGCCCGGATGCGTCTCCTGGTTGCCAGGTAACAGACGCCAGGAACCGGCAGGACGTCTTTCCTCCCACTGACGCAACCGGAAGTCGCGTCAGACGCCGCAGGGACGGCCAGACAGGGGAACGAGATCCTCCATGCTCACGGTATAAAGGTATGCCATTACACACTTCACTTTTGTTATTGTACACTTGAAGAAGGGGTGTTTATATCCCCGAAACGTCTGTTTCACAGTAAACCTTTGGATTTTTCACCAAGACCGCTGGAGTGCCTCTATTTGTTTTATATCACTATTTATCTATCTGGACTGGAAGGCACCCGCGGCAGCTGCATACAGCATCTCGTGGAGTGCCAGGCTGAATACGCATCTATCTACTTTGGGGACCCCAATCCCCTCCCGAGCCAGGGCACCCGGAGCACAATTGAGGTTTAACACCTTCATTCCGAAGCGTGTGCAAATCCACACAGAACTGCACCATCCACTGCTCCCCACTGAGCACCGGCACCACCCACCACAGCAGCCGACTATTCCCACCCTGCTAATGGAGTCACCAGTACTTGCTCAATTCAATGAGCAGGCTGCATGCAGCGGGATACAACTGGACAAACTAAGCTTACACAGCTACACCGATGATGAGGCTGACAGGATTCTGTTTAAAAGCAAATTGTCACAGATCGATGGGAACCCCACAACTGAAGACCTACACCACCAATTATTGAGACTGAAGCGCAGAGAGATCGACTTCCTCCTCCATGGAGTGTCTCTCTCCGACTACTATAGGGAACGGATGATCCCCCGGGGCTTCCGGGTCAGGAACATGCCCACCATCGGGCGCCACAGCCCAGACTTCTGTAAAAAATGGACAAGCATTTTAAATAAATGCAGCCTGGACCTCATCATCTTGGTGATAGAGGAATCAGGCAAAGAACTGGGCAAAACTAGGGAACTTATCACCACGTTTGAAGACACCAACGGTGCCACCCTGACTCAAGACACCTCCCACGACTGGATGTCCAAGCTAAAAACGCAGGTGGACACTTACCAGAGGGATCTCTTAAGATTCAAACGTAACAAATTCCAGATCGTGAAGGACGACTATGAAAAGAATCGCGTGTACAGATGGCTCACAGGTGGAGACGATGTACGCCCACACTCATCTAGAAACAATCAGAGTTGGCGCAGAAGGCGAGAAGCTCGTTCCGGTCCCACTGCCTCATCTAACAGCGATACCGAAGGGGGAGCTGCAGATTCTGAGGGAGCACAACTAGCGGCAAGCATCCCTTTAGGCTCCACCCCCAAGCCCACAAGACCACCAAGAGGCAGAGGAAAGCCACCCGTAGGGGAGCCCAAAACCAGAGAACATCTAAGGCGAAAACCCCGGAGCCAGATCTGATTTACAATTTGTCCCGCAGAATCCTAACCCCACTTGAAACCAGAGTTCTTAATAAAGGCTTAACTTTTGCTCCCACCACCTCCTTCTCAGACTTTGACTGGAAAGTTGACTTATTTAGATACTCCAGAAAACTCAGACTCAAAGAACACTTCCAGAACCAACCCATGGCACCCACTAAGGAGCCCCACCAGAAATTCATAGCTAAAAGATCCAGATCCAGCTTCGATCCCACATCACAAAACCCGTCCATTAAAACCTACACCCGTCTATTAGACGAAGCAGTCTGTAAATATGACAGCTCCAACAAGAACAACCCCCAACACTATAATATGACCAGAGGGGAATGGTCGGCATTAAAGAGTCTTGGCAGTTATGACGATATAGTGATCCGCCCCGCCGACAAAGGCGGGGGCATAGTAGTGTTAGACCTCGACTATTATCGACAGGAATGCTTACAACAGCTGTCCACTCCTCAAACCTATCGTCTTCTGCCTCAAGATCCCACGCAGGGATACAAGCTGGAATTGGACACCTTATTAAAAACTGCTGTCGAACAAGAAACCATCTCGAGCAAACTAAAAAGGGCCCTCACTCAAGACCACCCTAAAGTACCACTCTTTTTCACAGTGCCGAAAGTGCATAAGGATTTACATCATCCACCGGGACGGCCAACAATATCGGCCCAAGAGTCACTGTATCAACCAATATCTTTATTTCTGGATGAAATACTCCAGCCTCTCATTACCAAGCAAGTAAGATACATTAAAGATACCACCAGTTTTTTAAAAAAGATTCTGGAGGTAGAGACCGTACCCCCCGAGGCTATCCTATGCACACTAGACATATGCAGCCTGTACACGTCCATCCCGCACAGTACAGGTCTGCAAGCCATGGCAGAATTTCTGAGAAGGGAAGATGTTCAGAACATCGATCAAGATTTATTCCTGAAACTTCTGGAGCTATCTCTCAAGAGAAATTATTTTTTATTTGATAAAAAATATTATTTGCAGCTCACAGGATGCTCGATGGGGAGCAATGTCTCCCCGTCGTTCGCAAATGTATTTATGTTTCAGGAGGAACAAAAAATGTTCTTTGACAACCCTGACACGGTAGCTTATATCAACATGTACGCACGTTTTATAGACGACGTGTTCCTATTATGGACCGGGAGCGAGGAAGCGTTTCAAGACCTAGTAACTTACATCAATTCCAGAGACTCCCCCATTCGAGTAACATCGCAGCACTCGAAAACTTCCATAAACTATCTCGATGTATTGGTCACTATCAAAGATGGCAAACTACACACATCCGTGTACAGCAAACCTACGGATAAAAACACCTTGCTGAAATTTTCCAGTCATCATCCAAAAGCACTGGTAAAGGCGCTCCACAGGTCTCAAATGATCCGGGCAGCACGCATCAGCAGTGATATACCCAACACCATAATGGAACTGGATAAACAGATAAAGAAGTTCACAGAGAGGGGTTACCCGCCGGAGTCACTAAACTTGCAGAAACAAGAGATCCTAGCGATCCCGAGATCGGAACTACTGTCCCAAAAAAACAGGGATACAGACAACGTTCTCCCCTGGACAGTTAAGTTTAATACCACCAGCCCGGTCATCCCACGGGCATCCAGGGCCCTCTGGCCCATAGTGTCCACGGACAACCACCTAAAATCCTTCAAAAATCTCAGACCCATGGTGTGCCACACCAGAGGCAAAAATATTAAGGACTTCGTGGTACATGCTGACATTTCTGCAATGAATCCATCCAGTAGCACATTTCTCTCTAAGACTCCAGGGTGCTACAAATGTTACGGATTTGGGTGTTACCCACGGATGAAGTCAGGGACTCTGACAAGGGGACGTGAGGATGCTGGTGTGGTGCTGCAGGAGGCAGGGAGCTGGAGATCAGGCGTGAGCCCGTAGCTGGGACCGCTGTTTAGGACGGCCACAGCGAAACCTACACTAACTCTGTTGAGTCCCCCGGGCAGATGGAATACCCCTGCGGTAGTGCTAGGCTTCGCCTGTAGCCGCCGCGTTCGAAAGAGCCAGTTACGCCGGCTCTGACCCCGATGCAGCCAGCTGTTACGTGGAGACAAGGGGTGAGCGATCACCCAGGGGGTATCTCAAGAGGCAGCTCTAACTAACGGGCCTAACTGAAAAAGAACCCTTGTCTAACCGGCACCAGACCAAGGACGGGACAACGCGACCGAGTCGCAAACCCAACAGGAGATAGGGAATCCTCAGAACCAAGAAAACAGAAAACGGATATTCCCCAAAACCGGATGCAGAGAGGAAAGGGGAAACCCCTACCTGACGGAGACTAAGGAACAAGATAGGGGGAAAAATAGAAGACAAAAATAAACCGTAACCTGACAACAAGAGAAAACAGTCCCGCGGAGGGGAACGGCCACGGCGGGCCACAACAGACATGAAAGAAGAACCGGGGCTCCACAGGAGCACTTACGTGACCCACGAAGAGAGGGAGAAGGTGGAATTCACGTGGACTCCGTCCCGGGACAGGAACACTGAACGCAGGAGTGAGGAGACGCCGACACAGAAGACGTCGACACAGGGAACACAGAAGATGCTGACACTGAAGACACTGACGCAGGAGATACAGGAGGCGCTGACACTGAAGACACTGACGCAGGAGACACAGGAGGCGCTGACACGGAAGATGCTGACGCAGGAGACAACTGGAGCCACAGGGAGAAACCCAAACACTCCAGGGACCAAGGTAGCATATAGAACGCTAAATGCAGGGCTGCAAGAAGCTGAGCTGCAGAGGATATCCTGGGATCCAGACAGGAGACCGAAACAAAGGACCAGACAGAAGTTCCCTGCACATGTAGCAGGAACTTTAACCAGGAAGCTGACAGGAACTAAAGCTGACAGGAAATGAGCTATCACTGGCCCAGATCCCCAGGAGAGCATGGCTTATAAAGGCCTCAGGTGATTCCAGCAAGTGCTTGATTAGCTTAATGTCTCACAGCCTAGTGAATAAATTAAGCTCCCAGAACACAAAGCTGTAATGGCAACAGACCTGCCACTGGAGGTCACCAGTGAGCAAAAATGCCAAACAGACAGAAACTGGTTCCTGACAACAAATGCCCCAAATGCACCACCTGCTCCCACATGATAGTAACAAAAGAATTTACAAATGCAATAGGAGATAAGAGATACAAGATCCGCCACATCCTAGGATGTCTGTCGACACACGCTGTGTACATGATTATATGTCCGTGTAACTTGAAATACATCGGCAAGGGACGGACTTCCGTTTCCGCCCCCCATGGGAGCAGCAGCACTGTGCTGAGCTCCGTCTCTGCCCCAGCCTGCCAGCCCCGACACGCCGCCCCACAGCCGCCTCGCCACCCCAGCTGCCGCCTGGAGGGTCCCGCAGACTCCCCACTGCCACCAATGCACAGATACCTGGCGCAGGGAAGATCGCAGGAGCAGCGCCAGCACTCCGTTCCGCCGCGCGCCACATCCAAGATGGCCGCCGCCGGCGCACAGGGGACCAGTCAGCCTCGCCAAGCAGCCCTACAACTACAGAAAACTGTCAGCTCCCACCCAGAGGGACCCGCAGACCCCCCGCTGCCACTAATGAAAAAACAACTCACTCAGGGGAGCCCACAGACTCAGCTCCAGCCCTCCATTCCGCCGCGCGCCACATCCAAGATGGCCGCCGGCGCACCACAAGTCACACAGCAGATACATGCTGTGACAGCACCAGCACAGCCCCAAGTAAGTGGCAGGGAGAACACTTTTACACCTCTCACCCAACCTGAGCTATTCACCCCCCCCTCATCTTCATCTCAGGGTCCTGCACTCTCTTATGCAGATATAGTCAGAGCCATACAAGACACTATTAACCCCATCCTGGATGCTCATGCTGCTAAGCTGCAGCAGTCAGTCCAAGACATAAAGTCACAGCTTAAACAGATCTCCAAAAGGGTGACCACTAATGAGACTCACATGGGGGAAGCCTTTCAGGACATTTCTGCCCTAAAATCTGCCACTGAGCTGCTTCAGAAATCCTCATATGCCATGCAAAGCAAACTGGACGACCTGGAAAATCGTTCCAGGAGGAACAACCTCCGCATCATTGGGCTCCCAGAAACACTTAAAGGCCCTGACTTATATGCCTTTCTCCTGACAACCCTCCCCGACTTATTAAATGTAGCAGACGCCTGTACAGGCATGACAATTGAGAGAGCACACAGGCTCGGCCCTGCCCGTGATGGCCGTACCAACAGACCTCGTGCTGTGATATTTAAGTGCCTTAACTTTCAGCACAAAGAGGCCCTGTGGTTTGCATTTAGACAGAACCGATCCCTACAATGGAATGGAAACAAACTTCTGATATTTCAGGACTTTTCCGCAGAGGTCACGAGAGCGAGAAAAGAATTCTCGCCACTTTGCACCAGGCTAGTAAAAGACCAAGTGAAGTTTGCCCTACTTTAGCCCGCCAAGCTGCGTCTATTCTCAGGAAACTCTTTCACAGAATTCAGCACAGTACAGGATGCAGAGGCTTATTTACTTGACCAAGCTCAGGCTACCTTTTCCCCGGCGGGCCCTGATAACATGCAGGAGGACCCGGATCTGTAACTCTGGACGGACATCACTTATTTCTCACCACACTTATGTGTGGCAGATGCCCTGATACCTTTCTCCTTGCAGCGATACTTACCTATACGGCCATGCGGCCCTGCTGGACGTTCTCACACGGCCTGATACTCTCTGGATTCCGGGCCATAACCATAATCCGTTGCTAAAAGTTTGATTCAAGTTTGATATGCTGCATTGATCCTTGTTTGCTATGGCGCTTAGTTGATTACTAAGAATTGAATTTACTGTTTGGCGTGTTTTGAATGTTTACCCCGGTGCCCGGGAGGGGGATGGGGATCTGTATTGGCACCCCGCCCCCCCCCCCCCCCTCCACGTTGGCCCCGAAAAGTTTATATATATATATATATATATATATATATATATATATATATATATATATATATATATATATATATATATATATATATATATATATATATATATATATATAAGGCTGGGGCGAGCCTAATGCTATATGTTTGTGACTTGCTTCCCCCCAGGGGATGCGGTACCCAGCAGTCGCTTCTGCTGCTGGGACTCCGGAGGTCTTTCTTTGTATTTACTACTATACGTTCTATGTGGGATGCTGGGACGTCGGGGTTGGTCCACCTTACTCACTCAATGTTTGCTTTTTTCCAGTATAATGGTTGTGGTGGCCCTGCTCCCGGCCCCCCGGATTCTCCCATTCCCCCTGCTTACCCCTTGTCTCCCCCTCGTGTTTTTTCCCCTTGTCAGAGTTATATGTGTCACGAAGATTGTTAATCTCATTTGGAGGCACTGTATTTTATTGCTTGTTATTGTTGAGAAGAAGGAAATCTACCAATCACCACTGTTCCATGGAATGCTATGGCTGAACTAAAGATAGTAACCTTGAATGTGGGTGGCTTCCATGTCCCTTCTAAACGGAAAAAAACCCTGCTATATCTCCGCAAACTGTAGGCGGAGATAGTGTTTCTGCAGGAGACACACCTAACCCCTCAGGAGACTCTAAAATTAAACACCATGGGATGGGCGCTGCTGGCGGCGTCTCCCTATAATTCAAAATCTAGAGGGGTCGCTATTTTAACCAATAAAAACTCTCCAACGCAAATTCATAATACCATCACTGACCCAGAGGGTAGATGGGTACTCGTGGACGCCACCATACATTCAACGAGAGTCACAATGTGTAATGTATATGCCCCTAATGTATTTTCCAAAGTATTTTTTAGGAACCTGATTACACTGCTGACGCCTTATTTAGACACCACAATCGTATTAGCAGGAGACTTCAATGTCGTGGCCTCCAATGTACTAGATAGGGACTCTGTGATCAGCTCTAGACGACCACCCCCCAGGCATGGTATCCAGTACCTGATGTCCAGCCTACATCTTACTGATGTTTGGAGAGCCCTCAACCCAGTGGAGCGTGAGTTCACATGCCTGTCTGCAGCCCACGGTACACTATCCCGCATAGATATTTTGCTCTCAACACAGGCTTTTCCCCGGGTCCAGGATGCGGGGATTGAGACAATTACTGTGTCCGATCATGCCGCATGCTGGACCTCCCTGCGCTCCACTCAGGATAGAGGCTCCTATATAAACTGGAGGTTTCCTAGTCACTTAGCCAACTCAACCAAATTTAGATCCCTGCTTGAGTCCACTTGGATGGATTACAAGCATAACAATGTAACCGCATCAACTGATTCACCCCTCATGTATTGGCAAGCGTCTAAACCAGTGTTGCGGGGCACAATAATCTCCTATACCTCCCATCTCCGTAAGGAAAGAACTACACACTACTTGGAAGCACAGACCGCATTGACGGTGGCCTATCAGAACTACAAAACCTCACCTACTACCCCAAACAAATTAGCGTTTACCCAAGCCAAAACTATTTTTGATGCCCTTCTGACTAAACTCGAAAACAGATTGTCCTTCCAAACCCAAAGTAAATGCCATAGATTTGGTGGTAAATCTAACAGACTAATGTCCAACCTCCTGCAAGGCCAACACCCCCCCACCACGATCACCTCCCTGAGAGATGATGCTGGTACTCTCCTCCATAGAGGACGAGACATATCGGCCATACTCCATAGGTTTTATTCTAAACTATATGCCACTGCGCCCGTAGATCAGGATCGCAAAACCACCTTCTGGGCCACGACTAAACTTCCCACCTTGGATGCCGAACGTGCTACTTCACTAATGGCCGAAATCACTGAAGAGGAGGTGACTGGGGCGATTGGCCACCTCAAACCAGGAAAGGCACCAGGCCCTGATGGTTTGACGGGTGAATACTATAAATTACTAGCCCCCAAACTGATCACCCCACTAACAACTATGTTTAACTCCCTCCTCAAAGGTACCCCCCAGCCCCCCTATTTTAACTCTGCACTCCTTAAGCTTATCCTGAAACCGGGCCGAGATCCTACCCAGCCCTCATCCTATCGGCCTATATCACTCCTAAATACTGACTACAAAATTTACACTAAAATTCTTGCTGACAGACTTAAACTACTTCTTCCGGCAATTGTCCATAAAGATCAAACAGGCTTCATATGGGGCAGACACTCTGTTTTGAATGTCAGAAAACTCCTCACAGTTATGCAATGGCATCACTCATTAAGAACCCCCCCACCACAGGCTATTCTCTCCCTAGACGCCGAAAAGGCCTTTGACATGGTCTCCTGGGACCATCTCATCACCACACTCAGAAACTTCCAAATCCCAGAACCCTTTATTACTGCAATCATGAACCTCTACTCACAGTCTACCTCCCAAATCCTGGCCAACAGTTATCTGTCCCCCCCCTTTAGCCTTCTACGAGGCACACGCCAGGGCTGTCCTCTCTCCCCGTTACTTTTCGCCCTAGCACTAGAACCCTTAGCCGTAAAGCTGAGAGCCACCCCTTCGGTCTCGGGGATTAAAATAAGAGACAAAGAGGTCAAGCTGAGTATGTTTGCGGATGACATGCTCCTCTTCCTGTCAAACCCCCCCGAATCAGTCCCAGAGGCCATGACACTCATAGATCATTTTGGATCTTTTTCAGGGTTCAGGGTTAACTATGAAAAATCTCGTATCCTTCCCCTGGCCTGGCCCTCATCATACTCTGACTCTTTCCCTACGCTACGACAATTCGCTATCTGTACCTCACCAATGAAATACCTGGGCATTATGATTCCCCTACACCTTGACTCACTATACAACGTTAATTTTAAGCCTGTAATACAGACCATCTCGAAATTATTGGAAAGATGGCAGACTCTCCCTCTGTCCCTTTATGGACGTGTCACTGTGATAAAAAGTGTGATTTTTCCTAAACTATCCTACCTCCTACAAATGCTACCCCTAGCTCTCACTAAATTGGATCTCTCCCGCTATAACTCAATGGTCACCAAATTTATTTGGTCAGGAAAAAAACCAAGAATGCCCCTGGCCAGACTTTTTCTCCCCAAGGCAGAGGGAGGCTTTAGCTTACCCCAAGCCCAAAACTTCTCACAAGCTGCCCTTTTCCGATATGCTACAGATTGGCTCCTAAACAGATCTCTATACACTAACGAAAGCCTAGAACGCGCCTTTTTCCATCCATATGCCCCGTCGGCCTTACTTCATACCCCACGCATTAAACTTCCCAAGGATATAAGGGATAATCTCCTCTTCAGGGAAACCTATAAAATGTGGATTACTATCCACAAACGTTTCAATAGAAATCCAACTAATACTCCCCATGCTACCTTCTGGGGCAACCCAACTTTTAGCCCGGGACTAGATAACCCCCTGTTTTTGGAGTGGCGTCAGAAGGGCATCTCAGCTATCTGCAATGTCTTTGATCCAGGAGGAACGATTCTTTCTTTCACAGATCTTGCGGATAAATTCCAACTACCTCGGTCCCAATTCTTCATGTACCTACAAGCACGTCACTATGCTCAATCTTTACCTCCTCCTTTTGCCTCCACAATCACCTCAGACCCTATCCTAACATTGCTAGCCCCACATAATATTTTGGGATACAAGATTAAAAACCTATACCAGTCCTTGATAATGCTCCCAAGGGAAAAACTCCTACAAGCATTGGACTCCAAATGGCAAATTGATATCCCTTCCCTCCCTCCGACCCAATCATTGCTAAAGAAACTACCTACTACTCTCAAGCACCTACAATCTGCTTCCCTTCAGGAGACCCACCTAAAATTCCTCAATAGAGCCTATATATCACAGCAACAGAGGAGCCACTTTGTTCCTGGAGATCTGGGCCTGTGCCCAAAATGCAAAATAACCGGCGCCACTTTTTTCCATAATTTTTGGGAATGTGGTAAGATCAGGACTTTTTGGAGGAAGGTGATGAGTTTCCTGAATGCCTTATTTTCCTTGCAGCTCACATACAATCCCCTCCCCATACTTTTCCTCAACTTCAAGAATTGGAACCTTGGACCCCCCCAAAAAAAGCTACTATCACTCCTCACCTTGATATTGGTCCAGGCTAAAAAATTAATTTTGACCCATTGGATCCATAAGTCGACTCCGTCACTCATGGAGTTGAAAAACTCACTTATTAAAATAATGTTTTATGAACGACAGGCATCACTCTGTGATATAGAAAAGGGTGTAATACGCTTCTATGCTAAGTGGGACTTCTACATTCAGTCACTTGATCCCACACTACAGTCATCCATTCAAAAGATCTTCGAAAGCACCACTTGGTTTATGCTACGCCAGATTACGTAGAATTAATATATTACTGAAGGTATCTCCCAGTGAGTGCTGTATTGTCCCCCCGTCTGTCATCTACCCCCCCCCCCCTCCCACCTTCCCCCCTTTTTCCTTTTGATGCTATTCTTTCATTTTTTACTTTCCAAATATGTTTGTTATTGGTTTTACTATATCGCTACAGTGGGAGTCAGAAATTGACAGACTCTGCTGTGACCTAAGATCTTGAAGTGGGCTATTATACCAGATTTAGATATAATTCTCACTACACATTCTTCCCCCTTTACTCCATCTGTAATCGGTCCCGATACCTCACAACTGGTGGGAACAGCATACCCCTGAGTCCCCTTTTTTACTCAGGACCAGTGGGCTCAGATCAAGAGAAACTGTCTCTGACGAATATTATTTCATTTTTACCACCTTCTCTGATGGCATTGATTAATAGATATACTCAAATCCTATGTTGATATATACCTGTGATGTTTCAAACTTTGAAATGTATGATGGTCCAGATTAGGATTATGTTTAATGACTACAATTGACTCCTCTCTGTGCGATAATGTACTCTTTATTTGTTATGTCTGTTACATTATTGAAAAATGTTCAAATAAAATGTCTTTAAAAAAAAAAAAAAAAAAAGAAATACATCGGCAAGACCGTCAGAACTATCAGAGACAGAATGGCCCTCCACAGGTCCGCCATAAAAGCAGCCCTCGAGGGCAAACAATCGGACCAACCAGTGGCAAGACATTTCTCGGAGAAGGGCCACAAACTACATGAGCTAAAACATATTGTCATCGACCAGGTACCTCTGAGCTTAAGAGGTGGAGACAGAGCAGGGGCTCTGCTGCGTAAAGAAGCAAAATGGATCTACCTGCTCAATACCAGCAGTCCGAACGGCCTCAACGAAAGAATGCCATTTAATATCTTCATCTGAAGCCCTCTGCCCACTGCTATCCTGCACATCGAAGCGACACGGGACGGATCACATTCCCCGAAGAGTTAATAAGGACACAGCAAGTACTCAGCCGACCAGCTCTATGAGAACAAACCCCCATAGCATGGACTGGGAACCACTTTAAAAGCTGCATCTTTTAGTCACTTTATTTCACATGACGCCGCAGGAAGGCTGCTATGTCCTAGATAGCAATACCTGCAGGGCGCCATTTTCATTTTTATTTTTCCCTGCACCCACTCCACAACGAGAGGGGGCACACTCATGCATTCTATCCCTCCCCACCAGTGGCCTATTTGAATGCCAGCACGATCCTATCCACAAGCCTGTACCCTTCGGGACACAGAGTAGTTCACTGCACCGCTTCTCCCTGATTTCAAAACCGTATTGCAGGGAGCGGTGATCAAAGACACTTTCTGAATTTTAATCGTTTTTATTGAAATTGTTGTTTGCACAGTCTGTTGGATGTAATGTTGTTCTCTTCTCTCCGCAGTCTGTCCAGCCCCCTGGTTGCCATGACAGCCCGGATGCGTCTCCTGGTTGCCAGGTAACAGACGCCAGGAACCGGCAGGACGTCTTTCCTCCCAGTGACGCAACCGGAAGTCGCGTCAGACGCCGCAGGGACGGCCAGACAGGGGAACGAGATCCTCCATGCTCACGGTATAAAGGTATGCCATTACACACTTCACTTTTGTTATTGTACACTTGAAGAAGGGGTGTTTATATCCCCGAAACGTCTGTTTCACAGTAAACCTTTGGATTTTTCACCAAGACCGCTGGAGTGCCTCTATTTGTTTTATATCACTATTTATATATATATATATATATATATATATATATATATATATATATATATATATATATATATATATTTTTTTTTTTTTTTATTAAAAATGTTGGTTTGTTCTCAGTTGTATCTTTTTCATTTTTACTGCATGGGACAGTACAGTACCTTGCTGTACGCTACTGGAAAGAAACACTTTCTGTTCCTGATTCTGGTTGGCTCGATTACTGAGCACCGGAGAGGCCGTCCTGCCAAATACCAGCCCCACCCTCCCCCGCTGCCGTTTCCCCTCACAACTATGCAAGGTGATGTGTAATAAGGAAACACCCCCTCGCATGCCGCCACTGCAGGGGAAATCATTTGATGGTCCGCTGATCATCGATTGCTTTCTTGCCTTCGCAAATTAAAGTCAAATAATTACAGTATTTGCAATCACACAGTACAGTACAGTACTGCAAAGATGGAATAACAGAATGAATGCAGTACTGTATACTCAGTATGTGGTGGGCTGCCTGTCATGTGTGGGCCTGGGGCCACAACGTAAAACACGAAGCAAGGCCAACAGACACATCGGCCTACAATTGTGCTTATGTTTGTCATTTTAATAATGTACTGTAAAAAAAATTATTTTAGGCAAAATAATTTCAGAACTTTGCCCAATTACTGCTTACTGCACGCAGCGGAGGGTAATTTCTCTCATACATATTTACTACACGCCTGGATCCTGAAACAGTCTCCCATTTATAGTTCTTACTGTACTGTATCTCCTATTCCGCTGAATCATACTGTACAGTACAGTAAATTAAATCTCCAGGAGTGTTTACCACAGCAGCCAGGGTTATAGGGTACCAAGGAATAAGTACTGTATGGACAGTGCTTGGTGCTGTATGACTGCTACAGTGACGTATCTGTGCAAAGTACTGTACTGTAGTCCTTAATGTTGCACACCTACAGTAGTCCACCCTGCAGTAGAGAACACATCCTGTGTACCAGCAAGCTTTTGAAGGAACCCATACATTACCCCCCCAAGCCACCTTGTAAGGTGCAGGGCGGCAGGTTCACATCCAATACAGTACAGTATATTACATGTGATTCTTTTGCATATATTGATATACTGTAGGACAAGCACATACTGTACTGCCCCTGTAAAATTTGCCCTACATTACATCAGTACTGTATATACAATACCTAGAATATTCACTTAGTGGATTCTGGTGGCTTTCATCAGTTGAGCCCTTACTGTACAACAAATCAATAAAAGTAGTAACAGGTAGTTTGTACTAGAGGCATAGAGTACTGTAGAAATGGCCTACTGCACAGTACTGTAAGTTGTTCATTGCACTGTTGCATAAAATGTTGGAAGTACCCTACTACAGTTCTGTATGTACTGTACAATTTCTACTGTGCTGTATTTCACACAGCCGGAAGCAGTGTAGCGTAATGAGACGCGCGGACAGCAGCGCCCTTATACAAGTGTAACCTAGGCTGTTGTTAGCTCCATAGCCGTGGGCTCCCATGAAGCCCTGGCTGGCACCCAGAAGCCATTGTTGTTAACCCCCTCAGTGCTGGAGTCTGGCCTGCTTGTACTGTATGACATTCCTACTGTAACGTAAATCTAACCAGTGTAGCGTAATGAGACGCATGGACAGCAGCGCCCTCACACAAGTGTAACACCATACTACATCTCTTTCTCACACATGCACAAACACAGAAGGTAGCAGACTAGCTTTCGAAGCTTTTGCCTCCAGCAGGCTTGCTAGTTGTTGATAGGTGCTCACTGGCTAAGCTGGATGGTGGACACAGGTGCAGACTTGGAGGGTTGGAAAGCACCAGTGGACTATCCGGTCTTACAGGAAACACACGCACACATTGGTAGGAGCAGGATAATGACATTTAATGACATATGGAACAAGTGGATAAAGTCTCTCCCTCTGCACAATATATGGTGGAAACCAATAATAATTCACCAAGTAATAAGTAAGAGGGGAACAGATACATGAAAGCTAATTCGGATCCACAATAATTCACAGTAGAATATGTATAAACATAAGAAATGAAGGTTTAATATACGAGATACACAATCGCACTAATCTACTAAAGAAATTCACAGAAGGGTATCACAGGTGTAGTGACCGCGGTGTCACAGGTGTAGTGACGGCGGCGTCACAGGTGCAGCGATGGCGGAGGATGGTGTAAGAGGGAGAGGGCAGATTATATGTGCACAAGTAAGATAATCAACTAAAAAACCAATGGGAGTTCTACTGAAAACAGGTGTTGCCCATAGTAAATTTGCCATATTCTCCATTCATATTTTTAGACCATATATGGCCGACCGTAGTAAATTTACCCCATAGAATCTGATTGGTAGAACTCCCATTTTATGTAAATGTACCCCTAAGTACTTGGAAATAGTTTCTGACCTATATGAGTCTTCCCATGTCTATTAAGATGAGATTTGCATGTAAAACATTTCCCACACTCAGTGCATGGAAACGGCTTCTCTCCTGTGTGAGTTCGTTGATGCGTAACAAGATCTGATTTGTGTTTAAAACATTTCCCGCACAAAGAGCAAGAAAATGGCTTGTCATCTGCGTGACTTTTCTGATGTGTAAGAAGATTTGCATTCAAGGTAAAACATTTCCCACACTCAGAGCATGAAAATGGCTTGTCACCTGTGTGAATTCTCTGATGTCTAATAAGATCTGATTTTTGTATAAAACTTTTCCCACACTCAGGGCATAGACAAGGTTTCTCACCTGTGTGATTTCTCAAATGTCTAGCAAGATGTGATTTCATGGAAAAACATTTCCCACACAAAGAGCATTGAAATGGCCTCTCGCCTGTGTGACTTCTCTGATGTATAGAAAGATGTGATTTCACTGAAAAACATTTCCCACACAAAGAGCATTGGAATGGCCTCTCACCTGTGTGCTTTCTCTGATGTTTAACAAACTCTGATTTGCTTGTAAAACATTTCTCACACTCAGTACATGCAAATGGCTTCTCACCTGTGTGACTTCTCTGATGTCTAACAAGATATGATTTGTGATCAAAAGATTTCCCACACTCAGGACATGGAAATGGCTTCTCACCTGTATGTTTTTTCACATGTGCAACAAGACACTTTTCCTGTGCAAAACTTTTCCCACACTCACAGCATAGAAATGGTTTCTGACCCATGTGATATTTCAAATGTCTAGCAAGTTCTGATTTGCTTGTAAAACATTTCTCACACTCAGAGCATGGAAATGGCTTCTCACCTTTGTGACTTCTCTGATGACTAACAAAATATGATTTAGTTTTAAAACATTTCCCACACTCAGTACATAGGAATGGCTTCTCACCTGTGTGACTTTTCTGATGTCTAATAAGACCTGATTTTTGTGTAAAACATTTCCCACACTCAGTACATGGAAATGTTCTCTCACCTGCCTTAGCTGGCTGATGGGTAATAATCGGTTTGTTCTGTGTAGAACGTGTGGAATCTTTACAATGAAGCAATGCATCTTCTTTCATAGATGTTACAGATCTACCAATACAAGAGTGATCAGGAAAACATTTCCCATGATCGGAAAGGTCAGACGATATAACTGGGGTGATAGGATTTTCTTCCATTTGGATAATATCTTCTATTTCACCATCTGGAGATACAACGAGGTGATCCTCAGAGACATTCCGGCTGTTACATCCATCTGCTGGGAATAAAATGTAACAAAGCCAAATAACAATAATTAGCGATGACATAAGATTACGAGGCTTTGGAAAACTGATTGAAAGACAACATTAATGGGAATAAAATGTAACAATACTAAATAATAATTGGGGGGGGGGGGGGGGCTATTATATTTAAACTTTAATTTTAAACACTTTGTGGACAAAACCATGAAGAGATCTCACAGATCTGTTCCCAATTCTCTCTAATCTGTATACGATCCTCACAGAGCCGCGCCCGGACCCCTCACTCAGCCGCGCCCAGACCCCTCACAGAGCCGCGCCCAGACCCCTCACAGAGCCGCGCCCAGACCCCTCACAGAGCCGCGCCTGGATCTCACTGATATGTGTATGACCCTCACAGAGCCGCGCCCGGATCTCACTGATCTGTATATGACCCTCACAGAGCCGCACCCGGACCCCTCACAGAGCCGCGCCCGGATCTCACTGATATGTACAGTATATGACCCTCACAGAGCCGCGCCCGGATCTCACTGATATGTACAGTATATGACCCTCACAGAGCCGCGCCCGGATCTCACTGATATGTACAGTCCATGACCCTCAAAGAGCCGCGCCCTGATCTCACTGATATGTACAGTATATGACCCTCACAGAGCCGCGCTCGGATCTCACTGATATGTACAGTATATGACCCTCACAGAGCCGCGCCCTGATCTCACTGATATGTACAGTACATGACCCTCACAGAGCCGCGCCCGGATCTCACTGATATGTACAGTATATGACCCTCACAGAGCCGCGCCCGGATCTCACTGATATGCATATGACCCTCACAGAGCCGCGCCCGGATCTCACTGATATGTATATGACCCTCACAGAGCCTCGCCCGGATCTCACTGATATGTATATGACCCTCACAGAGCCTCGCCCGGATCTCACTGATATGTACAGTATATGACCCTCACAGAGCCGCGCCCTGATCTCACTGATATGTACAGTACATGACCCTCACAGAGCCGCGCCCGGATCTCACTGATATGTACAGTATATGACCCTCACAGAGCCGCGTCCGGATCTCACTGATATGTATATGACAATCACAGAGCCGCGCCCGGATCTCACTGATATGTACAGTATATGACCCTCACTCAGCCGCGCCCGGATCTCACTGATATGTACAGTATATGACCCTCACTCAGCCGCTGCCCCGGATCTCACTGATATGTATATGACCCTCACAGAGCCGCGCCCGGATCTCACTGATATGTACAGTATATGACCCTCACAGAGCCGCGCCCGGATCTCACTGATATGTGTATGACCCTCACAGAGCCGCGCCCGGATCTCACTGATATGTGTATGACCCTCACAGAGCCGCGCCCGGATCTCACTGATATGTACAGTATATGACCCTCACAGAGCCGCGCCCGGATCTCACTGATATGTACAGTATATGACCCTCACAGAGCCGCGCCCGGATCTTACGGATATGTATATGACCCTCACAGAGCCGCGCCCGGATCTCACTGATATGTACAGTATATGACCCTCACAGAGCCGCGCCCGGATCTCACTGATATGTACAGTATATGACCCTCACAGAGCCGCGTCCGGATCTCACTGATATGTACAGTATATGACCCTCACAGAGCCGCGCCCGGATCTCACTGATCTGTGTATGACCCTCACAGAGCCGCGCCCGGATCTCACTGATATGTACAGTGTATGACCCTCACAGAGCCGCGCCCGGATCTCACTGATCTGTGTATGACCCTCACAGAGCCGCGCCCGGATCTCACTGATATGTGTATGACCCTCACAGAGCCGCGCCCGGATCTCACTGATATGTATATGACCCTCACAGAGCCACGCCCGGATCTCACTGATATGTATATGACCCTCACAGAGCCACGCCCGGATCTCACTGATATGTATATGACCCTCACAGAGCCGCGCCCGGATCTCACTGATATGTACAGTATATGACCCTCACAGAGCCGCGCCCGGATCTCACTGATATGTACAGTATATGACCCTCACTCAGCCGCTGCCCCGGATCTCACTGATATGTATATGACCCTCACAGAGCCGCGCCCGGATCTCACTGATATGTATATGACCCTCACAGAGCCGCGCCCGGATCTCACTGATATGTATATGACCCTCACTCAGCCGCGCCCGGATCTCACTGATATGTATATGACCCTCACAGAGCCGTGCCCGGATCTCACTGATATGTATATGACAATCACAGAGCCGCGCCCGGATCTCACTGATATGTATATGACCCTCACTCAGCCGCGCCTGGATCTCACTGATATGTATATGACCCTCACAGAGCCGTGCCCGGATCTCACTGATATGTATATGACAATCACAGAGCCGCGCCCGGATCTCACTGATATGTATATGACCCTCACTCAGCCGCGCCCGGATCTCACTGATATGTATATGACCCTCACTCAGCCGCGCCCGGATCTCACTGATATGTATATGACCCTCACAGAGCCGCGCCCGGATCTCACTGATATGTATATGACCCTCACAGAGCCGCGCCCGGATCTCACTGATATGTATATGACCCTCACTCAGCCGCGCCCGGATCTCACTGATATGTATATGACCCTCACAGAGCCGTGCCCGGATCTCACTGATATGTATATGACAATCACAGAGCCGCGCCCGGATCTCACTGATGTGTATATGACCCTCACTCAGCCGCGCCCGGATCTCACTGATATGTATATGACCCTCACTCAGCCGCGCCCGGATCTCACTGATATGTATATGACCCTCACAGAGCCGTGCCCGGATCTCACTGATATGTATATGACAATCACAGAGCCGCGCCCGGATCTCACTGATATGTATATGACCCTCACTCAGCCGCGCCCGGATCTCACTGATATGTATATGACCCTCACAGAGCCGTGCCCGGATCTCACTGATATGTATATGACCCTCACAGAGCCGCGCCTGGATCTCACTGATATGTATATGACCATCACAGAGCCGCGCCCGGATCTCACTGATATGTATATGACCCTCACAGAGCCGCGCCCGGACCTCACTGATATGTATATGACCCTCACAGAGCCGCGCCCGGATCTCACTGATATGTATATGACCCTCACAGAGCCGCGCCCAGATCTCACTGATATGTATATGACCCTCACAGAGCCGCGCCCGGATCTCACTGATATGTATATGACTGTCACAGAGCCGCGCCCGGACCTCATGCATTCAATGTTCATGAGATATATACTGGATTGGTTTCACGGCACGGAATCCTATACTCCATATTCCGTACGCCCCTGCCGCCCTCTTCCATGTTCTGCACTCTGATCTACCCCAGGAGGTGTTAGATATCATTTATTTGCTGACACGTTTCTTTCATGGCTGGTTATCAACAAAACAAAACTGAGCCGTAGACACCAGGGTACAAAATAGGCCTCATTATGGAGAAATCCCAAGTTTCAACCGGGCCTGCTGAATTCGGCATTCACAAGATGGAGGTCTAAGGGGATACTGGTTATCCAGAACATTTGTGATCCCGGAGGTCTCTGTCCAGGATTTAGTTGTCCCTGGCCCATGGGAAATTTATGTACCTCCAGTTCAGACATTATGCCCAATCTATGCAATCCCCAACACCTCAATCTATTACTCCTGACCCTTTACATTCTGTGTTTGTTCTCGGTTACACTGGGCCCTACAGACTCAAATACTGATACGCCGACTTATTACCGGTGGCATATAACACAATATGGGCTGCGCTTGCCTCAAAGTGGGACACGAACTCCCCTCAGGGTCTCACACGAACAAAGCCCTGCATTTGGCCATGCTCCAGGAGGTCCACCTGAATACGTTACATCGGACTTATATCTCGCAGTCTCAGAGAAAGTTCTTTGTGCCTGGCGATCTGGGATTATGTTTAAAATGTAAAAGTTACGTGTTTCCCTCATTTTATCACAACATGTGGGACTGTGGGAGAATCCGCAAATTCTGGGACAAGGTTATTGTACTGGTCAATAATGTCTGTACACAAAGATCCGCTGGTGATGCTCCTGGCAAACTTCTCTAACTGGGATCTGCGGGTCTGTAAAATGGTGCAGACTCCCTTTCGAACCATAACGGGCGCAAAGAAAGTTAATTTACGCTCCTGGGCGTCGTCAGCTCCACCTTTCTGGTAAGCCGCAAAGATAACTTTGCTGCAATTACTATATATGGATCGGGTGGGCTGCTCTCCATGGGCGGAGTTGTGAAATTTCATAAAAAATGGGGGATTTACATTGATTACCTGGATCCTGTTCTACAGACCCAAATTTATACAGTGTTTGAGGGTACAACTCGACTTGGTACCTGCACCGATCATAGTTAACGTAGATTACCACACCGGGCTGTCTTGAGCTTGTAGCGGGAGGAGTGTGACGGGTTAAGTTGAATCAATTCGAAATGCATTTCTTTTTTATAATTTTATTTTCTTATGTCATAATACCGAAATAAGGGTGACAATTTTGCCCTGCACAGCTGCTCCACAGTAGCACCACTACGGACAGCCCAAAAAGCACTCACCGACCGTGTGGAGTGAGCCCGAACCCCAGCAGAGACAGGAAGGCCAGATTCCGCACAGGCCTGGTGGATAGTGGATCTGATCCAATGAGCGAAGAATCGCCCTGTCCGGATGGAAGACAAGACAAGGGGAGCGGCGCGAAACGGCCGACAAGTTGGACACCCGCCTAGCCGAAGCAATGGCTAACGGGAAGATTGTTTTCTAAGTGAGCCACGGCAGGTCGACCGATCGCAAGGGTTCAAACGGAGGGAAATGTAGAGCTTGGAGGACCAGGGAGAGGTCCAGATCTGGATAACCCCCTGTAGGAAAGTACGGACAACTGGTAGAAGAGCCAGTTTTCTCTGGAACAGGACCAACAACGCCGAGATCTGCACAGTTAGAGAGGAAAGGCGTAAACCGGCCCCTAAGCCCGACTGGAGGAAGGATAAAACCTTAGATAATCTATGGAGCATGGGGTTAAGCCCCCTTGCCGTACACCAAGAAAAGAAGGCCCTCCAGATTCTATAACAGGCTCCCGCTGAACACGGACTACGTGCCCGAAGCATAGAAAAGATTACTTGTGAAGAAAAACCTTTCGCCCGCAAGAGGGACGCTTCAAACAGAGACGGGGGAGATGGAACGGAGGGTCCGCTGACAATCCCAAGAGGTCCGCGTACCAGGGCCGCCGGGGCCAATAATCAAGGTTCTTCCCTCCACTTTGAATTTTGCGGAGAATCCTGGGAAGGAGATATATCGGGTGGGAACATGTACATTTGGCGACACAGCCAAGGTAACGATAGGGCATCTGTGAGACAGGTGCCCGGATCTCTGGTGCGAGACCCGTACTTCTGGACCTTGTAGTTGTGGCGATTTGCCATCAAGTCCTCTCCCGGAGCTCCGCATCTGTCCACGACTGCGGGTTCCTCCCTGGTGATTGCTATCTGACTGGATTTGAACGGGGCGACCTTGAAGCAAGGGGCGGGCCAAAGGGCTTTGTATATCGCCCTCAGTTCCAGGTGATTGATGTGGCTTCTCCCTTGCAGTCCATAAACCCTGGAAGGATCTCTGACAGGTGACCGCTCCCCATTCACGCAGACTGGCGTCTATAGTCAGGAGGACCCACTCCCAGATCCAAAAAAGGAGACTTGTCTATAGGTTCTGGGAGAGGAGCCACCACGTAAGGGACAGGCGAACTTCCTGAGAGAGAACAATCCTCTGTGCCTTGATGTGGCTGTGTGAACCGTCCCATTGGGCCAGAAGCTCCCACTGAAGTGGACGGGAGTGGAACTAGGAATATCTCACCATCTCCAAGGTGGAAACCATCGAGCCCGGGACCCGCATGCAGGCATGAATGGAGACCTTCATGTGTTTGAGAAGATCCCAGATATAATAAGGGCTGATGGCTCCTGATGTATGAGATACACCAGAGAGTGCGAGGAGGAGACTGGTCAGATCTCTGGGCTGGTAACACAGTGACATGATGTGAGGGGGAGAGCAGGAGTATAATAGGGGCTGATGGCTCCTGATGTATGAGATACACCAGAGAGTGTGGGGAGGAGACTTGTCAGATCTCTGGGCTGGTAACACACAGTGACATGATGTGAGGGGGAGAGCAGGAGTATTATAGGGGCTGATGGCTGCTGATGTATGAGATACACCAGAGAGTGTGGGGAGGAGACGGGTCAGATCTCTGGGCTGGTAGCACACAGTGACATGATGTGAGGGGGAGAGCAGGAGTATTATAGGGGCTGATGGCTGCTGATGTATGAGATACACCAGAGAGTGCGGGGAGGAGACTGGTCAGATCTCTGGGCTGGTAACATACAGTGACATGATGTGAGGGGGAGAGCAGGAGTATAATAGGGGCTGATGGCTCCTGATGTATGAGATACACCAGAGAGTGCGAGGAGGAGACTGGTCAGATCTCTGGGCTGGTAACACACAATGACATTATGTGAGGGGGAGAGCAGGAGTATAATAGGGGCTGATGGCTCCTGATGTATGAGATACACCAGAGAGTGCGGGGAGGAGACTGGTCAGATCTCTGGGCTGGTAACACACAGTGACATGATGTGAGGGGAGAGCAGGAGTATAATAGGGGCTGATGGCTCCTGATGTATGAGATACACCAGAGAGTGTGGGGAGGAGACTGGTCAGATCTCTGGGCTGGTAACACACAGTAACATGATGTGAGGGGGAGAGCAGGAGTATAATAGGGGCTGATGGCTCCTGATGTATGAGATACACCAGAGAGTGCGGGGAGGAGACTGGTCAGATCTCTGGGCTGGTAACACACAGTGACATGATGTGAGGGGGAGAGCAGGAGTATAATAGGGGCTGATGGCTCCTGATGTATGAGATACACCAGAGAGTGCGGGAGGAGACTGGTCAGATCTCTGGCTGGTAACACACAGTGACATGATGTGAGGGGAGAGCAGGAGTATAATAGGGGCTGATGGCTCCTGATGTATGAGATACACCAGAGAGTGCGGGGAGGAGACTGGTCAGATCTCTGGGCTGGTAACACAGTGACATGATGTGAGGGGGAGAGCAGGAGTATAATAGGGGCTGATGTAACCTGATGTATGAGATACACCAGAGAGTGCGGGGAGGAGACTGGTCAGATCTCTGGGCTGGTAAGACACAGTGACATTATGTGAGGGGGAGAGCAGGAGTATAATAGGGGCTGATGGCTCCTGATGTATGAGATATACCAGAGAGTGCGGGGAGGAGACCGGTCAGATCTCTGTGCTGGTAACACACAGTGACATGATGTGAGGGGGAGAGCAGGAGTATAATAGGGGCTGATGGCACCTGATGTATGAGATACACCAGAGAGTGCGGGGAGGAGACTGGTCAGATCTCTGGGCTGGTAACACACAGTGACATGATGTGAGGGGAGAGCAGGAGTATAATAGGGGCTGATGGCTCCTGATGTATGAGATACACCAGAGAGTGCGGGGACGAGACTGGTCAGATCTCTGGGCTGGTAACACACAGTGACATGATGTGATGGGGAGAGCAGGAGTATAATAGGGGCTGATGGCTGCTGATGTATAAGATACACCAGAGAGTGCGGGGAGGAGACTGGTCAGATCTCTGGGCTGGTAACACACAGTGACATGATGTGAGGGGAGAGCAGGAGTCTAATAGGGGCTGATGGCTGCTGATGTATGAGATACACCAGAGAGTGCGGGGAGGAGACTGGTCAGATCCCTGGGCTGGTAACACACAGTGACATGATGTGAGGGGAGAGCAGGAGTCTAATAGGGGCTGATGGCTGCTGATGTATGAGATACACCAGAGAGTGCGGGGAGGAGACTGGTCAGATCCCTGGGCTGGTAACACACAGTGACATGATGTGAGGGGGAGAGCAGGAGTATAATAGGGGCTGATGGCTCCTGATGTATGAGATACATCAGAGAGTGCGGGGAGGAGACTGGTCAGATCTCTGGGCTGGTAACACACAGTGACATGATGTGAGGGGGGAGAGCAGGAGTATAATAGGGGCTGATGGCTCCTGATGTATGAGATACACCAGAGAGTGCGGGGAGGAGACTGGTCAGATCTCTGGGCTGGTAACACACAGTGACATGATGTGAGGGGGGAGAGCAGGAGTATAATAGGGGCTGATGGCTCCTGATGTATGAGATACACCAGAGAGTGCGGGGAGGAGACTGGTCAGATCTCTGGGCTGGTAACACACAGTGACATGATGTGAGGGGGGAGAGCAGGAGTATAATAGGGGCTGATGGCTCCTGATGTATGAGATACACCAGAGAGTGCGGGGAGGAGACTGGTCAGATCTCTGGGCTGGTAACACACAGTGACATGATGTGAGGGGGGAGAGCAGGAGTATAATAGGGGCTGATGGCTCCTGATGTATGAGATACACCAGAGAGTGCGGGGAGGAGACTGGTCAGATCTCTGGGCTGGTAACACACAGTGACATGATGTGAGGGGAGAGCAGGAGTCTAATAGGGGCTGATGGCTGCTGATGTATGAGATACACCAGAGAGTGCGGGGAGGAGACTGGTCAGATCCCTGGGCTGGTAACACACAGTGACATGATGTGAGGGGAGAGCAGGAGTCTAATAGGGGCTGATGGCTGCTGATGTATGAGATACACCAGAGAGTGCGGGGAGGAGACTGGTCAGATCTCTGGGCTGGTAACACACAGTGACATGATGTGAGGGGGAGAGCAGGAGTATAATAGGGGCTGATGGCTCCTGATGTATGAGATACACCAGAGAGTGCGGGGAGGAGACTGGTCAGATCTCTGGGCTGGTAACACACAGTGACATGATGTGAGGGGGAGCAGGAGTATAATAGGGGCTGATGGCTGCTGATGTATGAGATACACCAGAGAGTGCGGGGAGGAGACTGGTCAGATCTCTGGGCTGGTAACACACAGTGACATGATGTGAGGGGGAGAGCAGGAGTATAATAGGGGCTGATGGCTCCTGATGTATGAGATACACCAGAGAGTGCGGGGAGGAGACTGGTCAGATCCCTGGGCTGGTAACACACAGTGACATGATGTGAGGGGAGAGCAGGAGTATAATAGGGGCTGATGGCGCCTGACTCCCCCACTGAACAGATGTATTTGATTTATTAGTTTGTAGTCTATTCTGCAATAAGTGGTTTATTACTCACCTGTGCTGATATCTGTAGGGCTTTTCTTCTCCTTATATCGCTGGTCCCCCCTCACATCCGTCTCCTCCTCTTCCTGTACGTTATGAACTTTTTTACCAATCGAATGTTCCTGGGAATACAGAGGACGGGGACATCTCTCTGGGGTATTCCTGTTACTGGCCCCATCTGTAGGAGACACACAGTGACTGAGGACATGGTATATATGTGATTATCCTGGGAATACAGAGGACGGGGACATCTCTCTGGGGTATCTCTGTTACTGGCCCCATCTGTAGGAGACACACAGTGACTGAGGACATGGTATATATGTGATTATCCTGGGAATACAGAGGACGGGGACATCTGTCTGGGGTATTCCTGTTACTGGGCCCATCTGTAGGAGACACGCAGTGACTGAGGACATTGTATATATGTGATTATCCTGGGAATACAGAGGACGGGGACATCTGTCTGGGGTATTCCTGTTACTGGGCCCATCTGTAGGAGACACGCAGTGACTGAGGACATTGTATATATGTGATTATCCTGGGAATACAGAGTACGGGGACATCTCTCTGGGGTATTCCTGTTACTGGGCCCATCTGTAGGAGACACGCAGTGACTGAGGACATTGTATATATGTAATTATAAGATGCTGGGTGTATATAGGGGACCCCCATACCTGCTCCCCTATGTACAATAAATGTCTCCTCTTACCCAGTGATGTGAGGGGCCGATGATTCTCCGTCATCACGTCCTTGTACAGACCCCTGTGTTCCTCTATATACTCCCCGTCCTGCATGGAGAGATAGACAGTGACATCCTCACACCTTATAGGCACCTGACACACACAATGGTACAGTCATCACCCAGACACATCCCCCGGTGTTACTGTATAACGTCCCATTCCCAGCAGTCACCTCTCCGGTCACATCCCCCGGTGTTACTGTATAACGTCCCATTCCCAGCAGTCACCTCTCCGGTCACATCCCCCGGTGTTACTGTATAACGTCCCATTCCCAGCAGTCACCTCTCCGGTCACATCCCCCGGTGTTACTGTATAACTTCCCATTCCCAGCAGCCACCTCTCCGGTCACATCCCCCAGTGTTACTGTATAACGTCCCATTCCCAGCAGTCACCTTTCCGGTCACATCCCCAGTGTTACTGTATAACGTCCCATTCCCAGCAGTCACCTCTCCAGTCACCTCCCACCATGTTACTGTATAATGTCCCATTCCCAGCAGTCACCTCTCCGGTCACATCCCCCGGTGTTACTGTATAACGTCCCATTCCCAGCAGTCACCTCTCCGGTCACATCTCCGGTGTTACTGTATAACGTCCCATTCCCAGCAGTCACCTCTCCGGTCACATCCCCCGGTGTTACTGTATAACGTCCCATTCCCAGCAGTCACATCACCGGTCACATCCCCCTTTGTTACTGTATAATGTCCCATTCCCAGCAGTCATCTCTCCGGTCACATCCCTGGTGTTGCTGTATAACGTCCCATTCCCAGCAGTCACCTCTCTGGTCACATCCCCCGGTGTTACTGTATAACGTCCCATTCCCAGCAGTCACCTCTCTGGTCATATCCCTGGTGTTACTGTATAACGTCCCATTCCCAGCAGTCACCTCTCCGGTCACATCCCCCGGTGTTACTGTATAACGTCCCATTCCCAGCAGTCACCTCTCTGGTCACATCCCCCAGTGTTACTGTATAACGTCACATTCCCAGCAGTCACCTCTCCGGTCACATCCCCCGGTGTTACTGTATAACGTCCCATTCCCAGCAGTCACCTCTCCTGTCACTTCCCCCGATGTTACTGTATAACGTCCCATTCCCAGCAGTTACGTCACCGGTCACATCCCCCTTTGTTACTGTATAATGTCCCATTTCCAGCAGTCATCTCTCAGGTCACATCCCCCGTTGTTACTGTAAAATGTCGCATTCCCAGCAGTCACCTCTCCGGTCACATTCCCCGGTGTTACTGTATAATGTCCCATTCCCAGCAGTCACCTCTCCGGTCACATCCCCCGGTGTTACTGTATAACTTCCCATTCCCAGCAGCCACCTCTCCCGTCACATCCCCCAGTGCTACTGTATAACTTCCCTTCCCAGCAGTCACTTCTCCGGTCACATCCCCTGGTGTTCCAATATAACGTCCCATTCCCAGCAGTCACCTCTCCGGTCACATCCCCGGTGTTACCGTATAATGTCCCATTCCCAGCAGTCACCTCTCCGGTCACATCCCCCGGTGTTAACGTATAACCCATTCCCAGCAGTCACCTCTCCGGTCACATACCCTGGTGTTACTGTATAACGTCCCATTCCCAGCAGTCACCTCTCTGGTCACATCCCCGGTGTTACTGTATAACGTCCCATTCCCAGCAGTCACCTCTCTGGTCAAATCCCCGGTGTTACCGTATAATGTCCCATTCCCAGCAGTCACCTCTCCGGTCACATCCCCCCGGTGTTACCGTATAACCTATTCCCAGCAGTCACCTCTCCGGTCACATCCCCGGTGTTACTGTATAACGTCCCATTCCCAGCAGTCACCTCTCTGGTCATATCCCTGGTGTTACTGTATAACGTCCCATTCCCAGCAGTCACCTCTCCTGTCACATCCCTGGTGTTGCTGTATAACGTCCCATTCCCAGAAGTCACCACTCCGGTCACATCCCCCGGTGTTACTGTATAACGTCCCATTCCCAGCAGTCAAGTCAACGGTCACATCCCCCTTTGTTACTGTATAATGTCCCATTCCCAGCAGTCACCTCTCCGGTCACATCCCCCGGTGTTACTGTATAGCATCCCATTCCCAGCAGTCACCTCTCCGGTCACATCCCCCGGTGTTACAGTAAAATGTCGCATTCCCAGCGGTCACCTCTCCGGTCACATCCCCGGTGTTACTGTATAACGTCCCATTCCCAGCAGTCACCTCTCCTGTCACATCCCCCGGTGTTACTGTATAACTTCCCATTCCCAGCAGCCACCTCTCCGGTCACATCCCCCAGTGTTACTGTATAACTTCCCATTCCCAGCGGTCACCTCTCCGGTCACATCCCCAGTGTTAATGTATAACGTCCCATTCCCAGCAGTCACCTCTCCGGTCACATCCCCCGCTGTTACTGTATAACGCCCCATTCCCAGCAGTCACCTCTCCTGTCACATCCCCCGGTGTTACTGTATAACGTCCCATTCCCAGCAGTCACCTCTCCGGTCACATACCCCGGTGTTACTGTATAACGTCCCATTCCCAGCAGCCACCTCTCCGGTCACATCCTCCGGTGTTACTGTATAACGTCCCATTCCCAGCAGTCACCTCTCCAGTCACATCCCCCCGGTGTTACTGTATAACGTCCCATTCCCAGCCGTCACCTCTCCGGTCACATCCCCTGTGTTACTGTATAACGTCCCATTCCCAGCAGTCACCTCTCCGGTCACATCCCCCGGTGTTACTGTATAATGTCTCATTCCCAGCAGTCACCTCTCCGGTCACATCCCCAGTGTTACTGTATAATGTCCCATTCCCAGCAGTCACCTCTCCGGTCACATCCCCCGGTGTTACTGTATAACGTGCCATTCCCAGCAGTCACCTCTCCGGTCACATCCCCCGGTGTTACTGTATAACGTCCCATTCCCAGCAGTCACCTCTCCTGTCACATCCCCCCGGTGTTACTGTATAACGTCCCATTCCCAGCAGTCACCTCTCCGGTCACATCTCCCGGTGTTACTGTATAATGTCCCATTTCCAGCAGTCATCTCTCAGGTCACATCCCCCGGTGTTACTGTAAAATGTCGCATTCCCAGCAGTCACCTCTCCGGTCACATCCCCCGGTGTTACTGTATAACGTCCCATTCCCAGCAGTCACCTCTCCGGTCACATCCCCCGGTGTTACTGTATAACTTCCCATTCCCAGCAGCCACCTCTCCCGTCACATCCCCCGGTGCTACTGTATAACTTCCCATTCCCAGCAGCCACCTCTCCCGTCACATCACCCGGTGTTACTGTATAACGTCCCATTCCCAGCAGTCACCTCTCCGGTCACATCCCCCGGTGTTCCAATATAACGTCCCATTCCCAGCAGTCACCTCTCCGGTCACATCCCCGGTGTTACCGTATAATGTCCCATTCCCAGCAGCCACCTCTCCCGTCACATCCCCCGGTGTTACTGTATAACGTCCCATTCCCAGCA
The DNA here is from genome assembly GCF_055691185.1 of Crinia signifera. NCBI lineage: Eukaryota > Metazoa > Chordata > Amphibia > Anura > Myobatrachidae > Crinia > Crinia signifera. The sequence goes on along the minus strand of NC_139222.1, from coordinate 3,869,809 downwards.
GTCACCTCTCCGGTCACATCCCCCGGTGTTCCAATATAACGTCCCATTCCCAGCAGTCACCTCTCCGGTCACATCCCCGGTGTTACCGTATAACGTCCCATTCCCAGCAGACACCTCTCCGGTCACATCCCCGGTGTTACTGTATAACGTCCCATTCCCAGCAGTCACCTCTCTGGTCACATCCCCGGTGTTACCGTATAACGTCCCATTCCCAGCAGTCACCTCTCTGGTCACATCCCCGGTGTTACCGTATAATGTCCCATTCCCAGCAGTCACCTCTCCGGTCACATCCCCCGGTGTTACTGTATAACGTCCCATTCCCAGCAGCCACCTCTCCGGTCACATCCCCCGGTGTTACTGTATAACGTCCCATTCCCAGCAGTCACCTCTCCGGTCACATCCCCCGGTGTTACTGTATAATGTCCCATTCCCAGCAGTCACCTCTCCGGTCACATCCCCCGGTGTTACTGTATAATGTCCCATTCCCAGCAGTCACCTCTCCGGTCACATCCCCCGGTGTTAACGTATAACCCATTCCCAGCAGACACCTCTCCGGTCACATCCCCGGTGTTACTGTATAACGTCCCATTCCCAGCAGTCACCTCTCTGGTCACATCCCCGGTGTTACCGTATAACGTCCCATTCCCAGCAGTCACCTCTCTGGTCACATCCCCGGTGTTACCGTATAACGTCCCATTCCCAGCAGTCACCTCTCCGGTCACATCCCCTGGTGTTACTGTATAACGTCCCATTCCCAGCAGTCACCTCTCCGCTCACATCCCCCGGTGTTACTGTATAACGTCCCATTCCCAGCAGTCACCTCTCTGGTCACATCCCCCGGTGTTACTGTATAACGTCCCATTCCCGGCAGTCACCTCTCTGGTCACATCCCCCGGTGTTACTGTATAACGTCCTATTCCCAGCAGTCACCTCTCCGGTCACATCCCCGGTGTTACTGTATAGCGTCCCATTCCCAGCAGTCACCTCTCCGGTCACATCCCCCGGTGTTACTGTATAATGTCCCATTCCCAGCAGTCACCTCTCCTGTCACATCCCCCGGTGTTACTGTATAGCATCCCATTCCCAGCAGTCACCTCTCCGGTCACATCCCCCGGTGTTACAGTAAAATGTCGCATTCCCAGCGGTCACCTCTCCGGTCACATCCCCGGTGTTACTGTATAAGGCCCATTCACAGCAGTCACCTCTCCGGTCACATCCCCCGGTGTTACTGTATAACGTCCCATTCCCAGCAGTCACCTCTCCGGTCACATCCCCCGGTGTTACTGTATAACGTCCCATTCCCAGCAGTCACCTCTCCTGTCACATCCCCCGGTGTTACTGTATAACTTCCCATTCCCAGCAGCCACCTCTCCGGTCACATCCCCCAGTGTTACTGTATAACTTCCCATTCCCAGCAGTCACCTCTCCGGTCACATCCCCAGTGTTAATGTATAACGTCCCATTCCCAGCGGTCACCTCTCCGGTCACATCCCCGGTGTTACTGTATAAGGCCCATTCACAGCAGTCACCTCTCCGGTCACATCCCCCGGTGTTACTGTATAACGTCCCATTCCCAGCAGTCACCTCTCCGGTCACATCCCCCGGTGTTACTGTATAACGTCCCATTCCCAGCAGTCACCTCTCCTGTCACATCCCCCGGTGTTACTGTATAACTTCCCATTCCCAGCAGCCACCTCTCCGGTCACATCCCCCAGTGTTACTGTATAACTTCCCATTCCCAGCAGTCACCTCTCCGGTCACATCCCCAGTGTTAATGTATAACGTCCCATTCCCAGCAGTCACCTCTCCGGTCACATCCCCCGCTGTTACTGTATAACGCCCCATTCCCAGCAGTCACCTCTCCTGTCACATCCCCCGGTGTTACTGTATAACGTCCCATTCCCAGCAGCCACCTCTCCGGTCACATCCTCCGGTGTTACTGTATAACGTCCCATTCCCAGCAGTCACCTCTCTGGTCACATCCCTCGGTGTTACTGTATAATGTCCCATTCCCAGCAGTCACCTCTCCTGTCACATCCCGAGGTGTCACTGTATAACGTCCCATTCCCAGCAGTCACCTCTCCGGTCACATCCCCCAGTGTTACTGTATAATGTCCCATTCCCAGCAGTCACCTCTCCGGTCAGCAGCTGAATGATCTTGTTGGTGAGTTCCAGGATCTTCTGTTCATTGTGCCTCTTATTTACCAGTGAGTGAGGTGGAGGCACCGTAATGGGGCTCTGGGTCCTGCTCAGTCCTCCTGACACACGGGGAAGGCTGCTGGATGTCTCACACTCACCGGATGTCTTCTTCACTACTGTGTAACCCTGTGTATTGGGGAGACATCAAATATCATTATATACAATCCCAGATCCCCCTCACATCCCCGGTCACGTCCCTGTTTTATTACTATAGATATAAGTGATGTCACTGTCACCTCCCCGGTCACATCCCTGTATTATTACTATAGATATAAGTGATGTCACTGTCACCTCCCCGGTCACATCCCTGTATTATTACTATAGATATAAGTGATGTCACTGTCACCTGCCCAGTCATGTCCCTGTATTATTACTATAGATATAAGTGATGTCACTGTCACCTCCCCAGTCATGTCCCTGTATTATTACTATAGATATAAGTGATGTCACTGTCATCTCCCCGGTCATGTCCCTGTATTATTACTATAGGTATAAGTGATGTCACAGTCACCTCCCCGGTCACATCCCTGTATTATTACTATAGGTATAAGTGATGTCACTGTCACCTTCCCGGTCACATCCCTGTATTATTACTATAGATATAAGTGATGTCACTGTCACCTCCCCAGTCACGTCCCTGTATTATTACTAAAGATTTAAGTGATGTCACTGTCACCTCCCCGGTCACGTCCAAGTATTATTACTATAGATATAAATGATGTCACTGTCACCTTCCCGGTCACATCCCTGTATTATTACTATAGATATAAGTGATGTCACTGTCACCTTCCCGGTCACATCCCTGTATTATTACTATAGATATAAGTGATGTCACTGTCACCTCCCCGGTCATGTCCCTGTATTATTACTATAGATATAAGTGATTTCACCTCCCTGGTCACGTCCCTGTATTATTACTATAGATATAAGTGATGTCACTGTCACCTCCCTGGTCACGTCCCTGTATCATTACTATAGATATAAGTGATGTCACTGTCACCTCCCCAGTCACGTCCCTGTATTATTACTAAAGATATAAGTGACGTCACTGTCACCTCCCCGGTTACGTCCCTGTATTATTACTATAGATATAAATGATGTCACTGTCACCTCCCCGGTCACGTCCCTGTATTATTACTATAGATATAAGTGATGTCACTGTCACCTCCCCGGTCACGTCCCTGTATTATTACTATAGATATAAGTGATGTCACCTCCCCGGTCACATCCCTGTATTATTACTATAGATATAAGTGATGTCACTGTCAGCTCCCCAGTCACGTCCCTGTATTATTACTATAGATATAAGTGATGTCACTGTCACCTCCCCAGTCACGTCCCTGTATTATTACTATAGATATAAGTGATGTCACTGTCACCTCCCCAGTCACGTCCCTGTATTATTACTATAGATATAAGTGATGTCACTGTCACCTCCCCGGTCACATCTCTATATAATTACTATAGATATAAGTGATGTCACTGTCACCTCCCCGGTCACGTCCCTGTATTATTACTATAGATATAAGTGATGTCACTGTCACCTCCCCGGTCACGTCCCTGTATTATTACTATAGATATAAGTGATGTTACCTCCCCGGTCACGTCCCTGTATTATTACTATAGATATAAGTGATGTCACCTCCCCGGTCACGTCCCTGTATTATTACTATAGATATAAGTGATGTCACCTCCCCGGTCACGTCCCTGTATTATTACTATAGATATAAGTGATGTCACTGTCACCTTTCCCGGTCACGCCCCTGTATTATTACTATAGATATAAGTGATGTCACTGTCACCTCCCCGGTCACGTCCCTGTATTATTACTATAGATATAAGTGATGTCACTGTCACCTCCCCGGTCACGTCCCTGTATTATTACTATAGATATAAGTGATGTCACCTCCCCGGTCACGTCCCTGTATTATTACTATAGATATAAGTGATGTCACTGTCACCTCCCCGGTCACGTCCCTGTATTATTACTATAGATATAAGTGATGTCACTGTCACCTCCCCGGTCAGCAGGTAGATGATCTCCAGGGTGATAGTTATTATCCTCTCAGTCCTGGGACTCTTGTCCGTGTCCATCCTCAGGGAATCAGAGAGAATACAGAACGTGTGACGTGTAATAAAGACTCCTCACAGCTGGAGCGCCTAGGATTAAATATAATACATATAACAGGTCACAGAGCCAAAGGCTGCTCCTCCTGTATAATCACAACAGGTCACCACAGGCTGCTCCCCCTGTATAATATCAGGACACCACAGGCTGCTCCCCGTGTAGAACAATAATAATAGGACACAACAGGCTGCTCCCCCTGTATAATAATAACAGGACACCACAGGCTGCTCCTCCTGTATAATATCAGGACACCACAGGCTGCTCCCCCTGTATAATATTAGGACACCACAGGCTGCTCCCCCTGTATAATATTAGGACACCACAGGCTGCTCCCCCTGTATAATAATAATAATAGGACACAACAGGCTGCTCCCCTGTATAATGATATTAGGACACCACAGGCTGCTCCACCTGTATAATATTAGGACACTACAGGTTGCTCCCCCTGTATAATAATAACAGGACACCACAGGCTGCTTCTCCTGTATAATAACAGAACCCCACAGGCTGCTCCCCCTGTATAATAATAACAGGACACCACAGGCTGCTTCTCCTGTATAATAACAGAACCCCGCAGGCTGCTCCCCCTGTATAATAATAATAGGACACAACAGGCTGCTCCCCCGTATAATAATATTAGGACACCACAGGCTGCTCCCCCTGTATAATATTAGGACACCACAGGCTGCTCCCCCTGTATAATAATAATTACAGGACACTACAGGCTGCTCCCCCTGTATAATAATAACAGGACACCACAGGCTGCTCCCCCTGTATAATAATAACAGGACACCACAGGCTGCTCCTCCTGTATAATAATAATAATAGGACACCACAGGCTGCTCCTCCTGTATAATAATAATAATAGGACACCACAGGCTGCTCCCCCTGTATAATAATAATAGGACACCACAGGCTGCTCCCTCTGTATACGAATAATTACAGGACACTACAGGCTGCTCCCCCTGTATAATAATAACAGGACACCACAGGCTGCTCCTCCTGTATAATAATAATAGGACACCACAGGCTGCTCCCCCTGTAGAATTACCTGCTCTCTCCCGCTCCGTCACGTAATAACCCGGAAGTTGTAATGAAGCACAGAGGGCGGGGATTAGGCCGGATATAACGTAATAATCTGAAAGAGAGACGGAATTTCGCTGGAACGCGGAAGTACGCTGGAACGCACAGACAGGAAGTTTGTTGCTGAAACGCGGAAGTAGTGTGGAACGCATAGACCGGAAGTGTCGTGTCCCGGGCTCCGGAGGTGTCCCGCTGCAGAGGGCTCCGGCCTGGGGTTCCCAGCTGTGTGTGTGGAGGATGATTAGTGATATAGGGGGCGGTATATGAGTGCAGGACCCCCCTCCCCCGCGGTGACTGATCTGCATGGTAACCCCTTAGTGACCAGACTTCCTGTTACCATGGTAATGAGTGTCCCCATAGTGTGTGTATGCTGGGAGGCCTATGGTGGCACTGTGCAGCCAGCTACATTGTGTACAGCTGGTGATGTCCCCTGACAGGTGGTGATATCCCTGTTCTGTCTGTGTGATGTGCTCATTGTCCCTGTGCCCCCCTGTGTGTTACCTTCCTGTGCCCCCCTGTGTGTTACCGTCCTGTGCCCCCCCGTGTGTTACCGTCCTGTGCCCCCCCCCGTGTGTTACCGTCCTGTGCCCCCCCCCTGTGTGTTACCGTCCTCTCACCCCCTGTGTGTTACCGTCCTGTGCCCCTCTCCGTGTTACCGTCCTGTGCCTCCCTGCGTGTTACCGTCCTGTGCCGCCCTGCGTGTTACCGTCCTGTGCCCCCCTGCTTGTTACCTAGGGTTACCACCTAGTCCCTTTAATTCCGGACACATGTTAATTACACAGGTTCTGTGGCAGTTTAAAATCAGGTGAAGTGGAGTCTTGAAGTCAGCCAGCCACAGAACCTGTGTAATTAATATGTGTCCGGAATTAAAGGGACTAGGTGGTAACCCTAGTGTTACCGTCCTGTGCCCCCCTGCGTGTTACCGTCTTGTGCCCCCTGTGTGTTACCGTATTGTGCCCCCTGTGTGTTACCTTCCTGTGCCCCCCCTGTGTGTTACCGTCCTGTGCCCCCCTGTGTGTTACCGTCCTGTGCCCTCCTGTGTGTTACCATCCTGTGCCCCCCTGTGTTACCGTCCTGTGATCCCCCTGTGTGTTACCGTCCTGTGCCCCCCTGTGTGTTATCGTCCTGTGCCCCCCTGTGTGTTACCATCCTCTGCCCCCCTGTGTGTTACCGTCCTCTGCCCCCCTGTGTGATACCGTCCTGTGCCCCCCCTGTGTGATACCGTCCTGTGCCCCCATGTGATACATGGTATGGCAGTGGCTGGGAAGTAACGTGGCTGGGTAGAATGATGCATGGAGATGGATTGTCCTACAGACATGTCACTGATAGTGGCACAGCCAATCACACGGTTCCTGCCATAGGGCGGCACTGGGGGTGGTGACTAAGGATGAAGCAGGGGATAATGCAGGATCTGTAGTCACCAGGGAAGGGCTGGACAGCAGCATCCGCCCAACGTCATGCCAACTAGGTCATACTTCACCATCCACGTGGGCATAGTTATATTATAATAGTGTGCCCGAAGCGGGGGTCGTGGTGCACTTATACCATCCACGTGGGCATAGTTATATTATAATAGTGTGCCTGAAGCGAGGGGATGTGGCACACTTATACCATCCATGTGGGCATAGTTATATTATAATAGTGTGCCCAAAGCGAGGGGACGTGGCGCACTTATACGGTGTATAGGGCAGATGACACTTGGCCCTCAGTGGTGTATAGGGTGGAGGACGCTTGGCCCTCAGTGGTGTATAGGGTGGATGACACTCGGCCCTCAGTGGTGTATAGGGTGGATGACACTTGGCCCTCAGTGGTGTATAGGGTGGATGACACTTGGCCCTCAGTGGTGTATAGGGTGGATGACACTCGGCCCTCAGTGGTGTATAGGGTGGATGACGCTTGGACCTCAGTGGTGTATAGGGTGGATGACGCTTGGCCCTCAGTGATGTATAGGGTTGATGACATTTGGACCTCAGTGGTGTATAGGGTGGATGACACTTGGCCCTCAGTGGTGTATAGGGCGAATGACGCTTGGACCTCTGTGGTGTATAGGGTGGATGACGCTTGGCCCTCAGTGGTGTATAGGGCGAATGACACTTGGACCTCTGTGGTGTATAGGGCGAATGACACTTGGACCTCAGTGGTTATGGGGCGAATGACACTTGGACCTCAGTGGTGTATAGGGTGGATGACGCTCCTCCCTCAGTGGTGTATAGGGTGGATGACGCTTGGCCCTCAGTGGTGTATAGGGTGGATGACGCTTGGACCTCAGTGGTGTATAGGGTGGATGACGCTTGGACCTCAGTGGTGTATAGGGTGGATAACGCTTGGACCTCGTGGTGTATAGGGTGGATGACGCTTGGACCTCGGTGGTGTATAGGGTGGATGACGCTTGGCCCTCGGTGATGTATAGGGTTGCTGACATTTGGACCTCAGTGGTGTACAGGGTGGATGACACTTGGCCCTCAGCGGTGTATAGGGTGGATGACACTTGGCCCTCAGTGGTGTATAGGGTGGATGACACTCGGCCCTCAGTGGTGTATAGGGCAAATGACACTTGGACCTCAGTGGTGTATAGGATGGATGACACTCGGCCCTCAGTGGTGTATAGGGTGGATGATACTCGGCCCTCAGTGGTGTATAGGGTGGATGACGCTTGGACCTCTGGTGTATAGGGTGGATGACGCTTGGACCTCAGTGGTGTATAGGGTGGATGACACTCGGCCCTCAGTGGTGTATAGGGTGGATGACGCTTGGACCTCAGTGGTGTATAGGGTGGATGACACTCGGCCCTCAGTGGTGTATAGGGTGGATGACACTTGGCCCTCAGTGGTGTACAGGGTGGATGACGCTTGGACCTCAGTGGTGTATAGGGTGGATGACGCTTGGCCCTCAGTGATGTATAGGGTTGATGACATTTGGACCTCAGTGGTGTATAGGGTTGATGACACTTGGACCTCAGTGGTGTATAGGGTGGATGACACTTGGCCCTCAGTGGTGTATAGGGCGAATGACACTTGGACCTCTGTGGTGTATAGGGCGAATGACACTTGGACCTCAGTGGTGTATAGGGTGGATGACGCTTGGACCTCAGTGGTGTATAGGGTGGATGACGCTTGGCCCTCAGTGATGTATAGGGTTGATGACACTTGGACCTCAGTGGTGTATAGGGTTGATGACACTTGGACCTCAGTGGTGTATAGGGTGGATGACGCTTGGACCTCAGTGGTGTATAGGGTGGATGACGCTTGGCCCTCAGTGGTGTATAGGGCGGATGACGCTTGGACCTCAGTGGTGTATAGGGCGGATGACGCTTGGCCCTTAGTGGTGTATAGGGCGAATGACACTTGGACCTCTGTGGTGTATAGGGCGAATGACACTTGGACCTCAGTGGTGTATAGGGCGAATGACACTTGGACCTCAGTGGTGTATAGGGCGAATGACACTCGGCCCTCAGTGGTGTATAGGGGGAATGACACTCGGCCCTCAGTGGTGTATAGGGTGGATGACACTCGGCCCTCAGTGGTGTATAGGGTGGATGACACTTGGACCTCAGTGGTGTATAGGGTGGATGACACTCTGCCCTCAGTGGTGTATAGAGTGGATGACGCTTGGACCTCAGTGGTGTATAGGGTGGATGACGCTTGGCCCTCAGTGATGTATAGGGTTGATGACATTTGGACCTCAGTGGTGTATAGGGTTGATGACACTTGGACCTCAGTGGTGTATAGGGTGGATGACACTCGGCCTCAATGGTGTATAGGGCGAATGACACTTGGACCTTAGTGGTGTATAGGGTGGATGACGCTCGGCCCTCAGTGGTGTATAGCGTGGATGACGCTTGGCCCTCAGTGGTGTATAGGGTGGATGACGCTTGGACCTCAGTGGTGTATAGGGTGGATGACGCTTGGACCTCAGTGGTGTATAGGGTGGATAACGCTTGGACCTCGGTGGTGTATAGGGTGGATGACGCTTGGCCCTCGGTGATGTATAGGGTTGCTGACATTTGGACCTCAGTGGTGTATAGGGTTGATGACACTTGGACCTCAGTGGTGTATAGGGCGGATGACACTTGGCTCTCAGTGGTGTATAGGGCGAATGACACTTGGACCTCAGTGGTGTATAGGGCGAATGACACTTGGACCTCAGTGGTGTATAGGGCGGATGACACTCGGCCCTCAGGGGTGTATAGGGTGGATGACACTTGGACCTCAGTGGTGTATAGGGTGGATGACACTTGGACCTCAGTGGTGTATAGGGTGGATGACACTCTGCCCTCAGTGGTGTATAGGGTGGATGACGCTTGGACCTCAGTGGTGTATAGGGTGGATGATGCTTGGCCCTCAGTGATGTATAGGGTTGATGACATTTGGACCTCAGTGGTGTATAGGGTTGATGACACTTGGACCTCAGTGGTGTATAGGGTGGATGACACTCGGCCTCAATGGTGTATAGGGCGAATGACACTTGGACCTCAGTGGTGTATAGGGTGGATGACGCTTGGCCCTCAGTGGTGTATAGGGTGAATGACGCTTGGACCTCAGTGGTGTATAGGGTGGATGACACTTGGACCTCAGTGGTGTATAGGGTGGATGACACTTGGCCTCAATGGTGTATAGGGTGGATGACACTTGGCCCTCAGTGGTGAATAGGGCAGATGACACTTGGCCCTGGGTGGTGAATAGGGTGTACGACACTTGGACCTCAGTGGTGGATAGGGTGGATGACGCTTGGCCCTTAGTGGTGTATTATTGGCCCTCAGTGGTGGATAGGGTGGATGACACTTGGCCCTCAGTGGTGGATAGGGTGGATGACACTTGGCCCTCAGTGGTGTATAGGGTGGATGACGCTTGGACCTCAGTGGTGTACAGGGTGGATGACGCTTGGCCCTCGGTGATGTATAGGGTTGCTGACATTTGGACCTCAGTGGTGTATAGGGTTGATGACACTTGGACCTCAGTGGTGTATAGGGCGGATGACACTTGGCTCTCAGTGGTGTATAGGGCGAATGACACTTGGACCTCAGTGGTGTATAGGGCGAATGACACTTGGACCTCAGTGGTGTATAGGGTGGATGACACTCGGCCCTCAGGGGTGTATAGGGTGGATGACACTTGGACCTCAGTGGTGTATAGGGTGGATGACACTCTGCCCTCAGTGGTGTATAGGGTGGATGACGCTTGGACCTCAGTGGTGTATAGGGTGGATGATGCTTGGCCCTCAGTGATGTATAGGGTTGATGACATTTGGACCTCAGTGGTGTATAGGGTTGATGACACTTGGACCTCAGTGGTGTATAGGGTGGATGACACTCGGCCTCAATGGTGTATAGGGCGAATGACACTTGGACCTCAGTGGTGTATAGGGTGGATGACGCTTGGCCCTCAGTGGTGTATAGGGTGAATGACGCTTGGACCTCAGTGGTGTATAGGGTGGATGACACTTGGACCTCAGTGGTGTATAGGGTGGATGACACTTGGCCTCAATGGTGTATAGGGTGGATGACACTTGGCCCTCAGTGGTGAATAGGGCAGATGACACTTGGCCCTGGGTGGTGAATAGGGTGTACGACACTTGGACCTCAGTGGTGGATAGGGTGGATGACGCTTGGCCCTTAGTGGTGTATTATTGGCCCTCAGTGGTGGATAGGGTGGATGACACTTGGCCCTCAGTGGTGGATAGGGTGGATGACACTTGGCCCTCAGTGGTGTATAGGGTGGATGACGCTTGGACCTCAGTGGTGTACAGGGTGGATGACACTTGGCCCTCAGCGGTGTATAGGGTGGATGACACTTGGCCGGTCAGATGAGTCTTACTAGTGTCTTCCCCAGGTCCCTGGAATTCCTGAGCACGATGGCTGGTTGTTAGACAGGATTGCTGCCAATGTTTATGTATCGTGTCTCCCACCTGTTTGGCCACACTCTTTCTCTCTTATCTTTCGTCTCTGTTCTCTCAGAAGATCATCTCTCGGTTTTTCCTTTAAATCTTGGAATTCTTTTTCTCTATCATCTATAAGGGTTACTGGGGTTCACTTAGGCCCTTATTCTGGTTGACTCGCAAGATAGACGACGCCCGCATGCCCCTCTTGCACGACACGAACCCCCGCACAGCTGTGAATGGATGATTTGCATAATTATCCATTCGCAGCCTTCAGTGCGGGGCGTTCCCATGGGCGTTCCCCTGGCCCGCCACCCCACGCCCGGACTTGTGTGTGCGTGTAGCCAAAAATCGGTCCCCCATTGCGAACGCGCAGGGGATTGATTCAGTCAGAATCCCCTATATGGTGGGTATAGATGGGGTCCAAAGGAGCCAGTGCAGATTAAAAAAACATCAACAGGGTGTGCTGGCTCCTCCCCCCTAGACCCCTCCCACAGCTAAGGTTGGAATAATGTGCAGCTGACGGAACGTAGGGTCAGTGTACCGCTAAGCACGGCGCCTGTGCGCACACGCCCTCAGCATGCCGCGCACTGAACTTCATTGGAGTGGTGAGCAGATATCGTGGGAACCCACTAGGGGCATTTATGTGCAGGTGGCCATACCCCGCCTGCGCACACTGGCAGCATCGGTGAATTGGGGCACTTTAACTCTTATTTACACTATATAAAAGTTTTTTGCCAGTGTAAATATATCAGTAGCTCCGGGGGGCGGAGCTACCTCAGAGCAGGACCGGCGGCGCCTCAGCACCATTACTCAGCAGAGGAACAGTGCAGCGTGTTCAGGCTCCTCCAAGGCACTCCAGTCGCAGGTTGTCACTGTGTGTGTGTGTGTCTCTATCTCCTTCATGCGCTGTATGTGGCACCAGGCTTTCACCCTCCCCTACTGACACGCTCATATGTGGCCAGCTGTCACAGCAAAGTGACGCATTTGGCGGTTATGTGGCAGAACCGCATTGCTTGAGTTCTATGAAATGTATTAGGTCACAAATGTCCCAGCAGATAGCGGCTACGCAGCACAGACACAGCTAACACAGGTATCGGAGGAAATCAGATGCACAGGGTCCGGAGAAGCCCCGAAGATCAGCGTGGTGAGTATATTTTCCTTCCACAGGTACCGCACTATGGATTCTATAGGAGAAGGAGACGGATCTTCTATCAACATAGGTAAGTATTGGATGAATGGGCTCCGTGTGAAATAACATTTTACTGTCAGTGTGTGTGTGTTTTTTTTTACTATTTGTACTGCTGGGGGATGGTTCGTGAAATACAGGGGGACCCCTACTCATTTTGTCCCCCATATTTTGGGAACCAGGACCGGCCCTTGAGCCTGGTGCTGGTTTCATTAAATCCTGGGGACCCCTAATTGTTCTGCCCCGTGATGTATCTGTTTAAGCCAGCCTGGGAAACTCCAGAGAAAAACATTCCAGATTGCTAAGCGTTTATAAGCAAATATACCTCAGGTTTGCTCTCTTAGATGACCATTACCAGGTTCAGGCTCTGCCCTTCGGACTGCCCACGGCTCCAAGGGTAATCACAAAGGTGATGTTGGTGACGGTGTTGCCGCGGCGTACGCATTGGATCAATATTATCCCGTACCTGGACGATCTCTTGGTAAAGGCGAGGTGCAGGGAACTGCGGTCGGTCAGCCTAGATCGGAGTACTCACCTATTGTCCCGTCCTGGATGGTGCCTACCCCGAGGCTTCTGTTTCTGGGAATGGTCTTGGTAACTGTGGCCTAAAGGGTTTTTCTGCCTCCAGACAAAGTGGAGACGCTTCAGTCTCTGGTCAGGGAAGTTCTGAGACTGGGCAGGGTCTCAGTCCACCTGTGCACCTGTCCCTCAGGAAAGATGGTTGCATTCTACGAGGCGATTCAATACGGTAGCTTCCATGCCAGGGGGTTTCAGTTGGACCTCCCGTGCGAGTGGTTGGGTTCGCAGCTGCAGATGCATTTCCCCTCAGGCCAGGATATCTCTGGCGGGGCGGCTGCATCTGTTGGAGGGGCGGAGCTTCGGAATCCAGGACTGGATTCTGCTTATAACAGACGCAAGTCTGAGAGGTGGGGGGGCTGTTACCCAAGGGGTGGGGTTCCAGGGCAAGTGGTCAAGCCATGAGTCTGTTCTTCCAATAAATATCTTGGAGCTCAGAGCCATTCACGAAGCCCTACGTCAAGCCTCCCATCTACTCCTGAATCAATTCAGGTGCAGTCGGACAACGCTACGGCTGTAGCATACATCAAGAAGGGACGAAAAGCTGGGCCTGCATGAGAGAGGTGTCCAGGATTCTCGTCTGGGCAGAAAAAAACCTTAGGGCCATATCGGCCATCATTATAATGGGCATGGAAAACTGGGAAGCTGTCTTCCTCATTCATCACGACATGCACCCGGGGGAGTGGGGACTACACCCTCATTTGTCTACTCACAGACCGTTGGGGCTGTCCGGAGATAGACCTAAAGGCAACTCGGCTCAACAAGAAGCTTCGGCTGTATTGTGCCAGAACCAGGGACCCTCAGGCCGCGGTGGTGGATGCACTGCCGACATCCTGGCCATATCGACTGGTGTACCTGTTCCCTCCGATTCCGTTGCTGTCCCGGTACTCCGCAAGGTCAGGAAGGAGAAGGCGCAGGCAGTTCTAATCTCTCCTGACTGGCCCAGAAGGGCATGGTAAGCCCTTCTTCTGGCTATGTAGGCGGACGACCCTTGGCCTCTGCTGCCGAGGAGGTTGAGCAGATTATCTTAGGTGAGGGGAGACGCTGTTCTCTGTTATTCATCTGAGCCTGTTCCTGCGGTTTTTACAGGCTGGGGTGGATGTGGGCCTGCATTTGGGCTCCATAAAGGGGTAGATCTCTGCCTTATCCAGAAACGACTAGCCTTATTACCGGAGGTTCAGACCTTTGTACAGGGAGTGCTTCACATGCAACCTCCTTTTGTTCCCCCCACAGCTCCATGGGACCTGACATTTCTGCAATCCTCCTGGTTCGAGCCGTTGGACTCTGTGGAGGACAAGTTCCTTACTTGGAAGACTGATGCTTTTGGCCTTAGCTAGGAGGGTCTCAGAATTGGGGGCCTTGACATGTAAGAGCCTTTATTTGGTCTTTTACGAGGACAGAGGTGAGCTCAGGACTCGTTCGCCGTTTCTGCCTAAGGTGCTTTCACCGTTTCACCTGATCCAACTCATCGTAGTTCCGTCACGGTTCGGTTTATCTGAACTAAAATCTTTGGATGTTGCGCGGGGCTTGGAGATTTACCTTAAAAGGACGGCAGGTGTCAGGAAGATGGATTTTGTTTTTGTGCTATATGATGCTCATAAGATGGTTGTCCTGCCTCAAAGCTGTCTATTGCTCGATGGCTTTACCTGCCTATTCAGCTAGCTGGTACGTCGGTGGCTTTGCCGGTTCCGCAGTCTATTTGATCCCACTCCACTAAGTCTGTGGGTTCCTCCTCCTCAAAATCCCCTCAAAGAATAATTTGATGGCGAGCAGTAACGGATGGACTTGCCGCTAATCGCAGGGCTGCAATAATTCAGCAAGCTTATTGCAAGTGGGTATTGGATACTGCTACATGCACAGGGAAAACATTTCTCTAGACGCACAATTTCTGGTAACTGTTAAGGTGCATACACACTGTACAATTTTGTTGACCAACTTTTTTGACCAAAATATCTTTCAGTGTGTTTGCGACGAACGATGATGCGCATACCCACCAGTCAACCGTGCATGCAGCTCAATATGGAGATCTTTCAAAAACAGCCTATAAACTGTAGCTAGATCTTTCGTCTGTCGTCAACATCTTTCGTCCAGGACACTAGGTTCAAGGGAAATGTCTTTCAACGAAATTGGTAAAAAAAAATTGTCCAGTGTGTATGTGCCTTTAGGCCATTGAATACAGAGGCGCCATCTTGAGACGTTATTTACCCTGAATAACAACATATAGATTATTGTATCTATTACGTTGAACCCTTATTACAGATGGAAACAGAAATAAGGAAACCACAGAGACAACATTTTATAGTTAAACAGGATCATCACAATTATTTTACAACAACAAAAGGTTGGATCACCTCAGCGAGGAGCCCAAGGATGGAGGATTACTACACTTACTGACATCTGTTCCTAGAGTAAATACTTTCCACATACAGAGTCTCAGCTATGTAAATTATGGTTTAAAAATCATAGTTGTCATTTCACACAATCGGAACATTAATCTGGCTTCTCATAAATTAGATTTCTGTGATGGAAAACAACAGCTGATTTCTGTGTAAAACATTTCCCAAACTAAGTGGTACATTTACTAAAATGGGAGTTCTATTGAAGATGGAAGGTTGCCCATAGCAACCAGATTAGATTCTACTTCTTATAGATAGCATCTGATTGGTAGAACTCCCATATTCTGTACATTTACCCCTAAGTACTTGGAAATAGTTTCTTACCTATATGAGTCTTCTCATGTCTAATAAGATGAGTTTTGCGTGTAAACGATTTCCCACACTCAATGCATGGAAATGGCCTCTCACCTTTGTGGTTTCGTTCATGTATAACAAAATCTGATTTGTGTGTAAAACATTTCCCACACTCAGGGCATGAAAATGGCTTCTCACCTGTGTGACTTCTCTGATGTGTAACAAGATTTGCTTTCCAGGTAAAACATTTCCCACACTCAGCGCACGAAAATGGCTTGTCGCCTGAGTGAATTCTCTGATGTCTAACAAGATCTAATTTGTTTATAAAACCTTTCCCACACTCAGGGCATGAATATGGCCTCTCACCTGTGTGACATCTCTCGTGTTTAACAAGATCTTTTTCCTGTGTAAAACATTTCCCACACTCAGAACATGTAAATGGTTTCTCACTTGTGTGACGGCTCTGATGTCTGACAAGCTGTGATTTACGTATAAAACATTTCCCACACTCAGAGCATAGAAACGGCTTGTCCCCTGTGTGACTTCTCTGATGTGTAACAAGATTTGCTTTCAAGGTAAAACATTTCCCACACTCAGCGCACGAAAATGGCTTGTCGCCTGAGTGAATTCTCTGATGTCTAACAAGATCTAATTTGTTTATAAAACCTTTCCCACACTCAGGGCATGAATATGGCCTCTCACCTGTATGACATCTCTCGTGTTTAACAAGATCTTTTTCCTGTGTAAAACATTTCCCACACTCAGAACATGTAAATGGTTTCTCACTTGTGTGACGGCTCTGATGTCTGACAAGCTGTGGTTTACGTGTAAAACATTTCCCACACTCAGAGCATGCATATGGCTTATCACCTGTGTGACTTCTCTGATGTCTAATAAAATCTGATTTGTATGTATAACATTTCCCACACTCGGAACACAGAAATGGCCTCTCACCTGTGTGACTTTTCTGATGTCTAGTAAGATCTGATTTTTGTGTAAAACATTTCCCACACTCAGCACATGGAAAAGTTCTCTCACCCGCCTTAGCTGGATGATGGGTAATAATTGGGTTGTTCTGTGTAGAACCTGTGTAACCTTTACAATGAATCAATGCACCTGCTTTAATAGATGTAACAGATCTACCAATGCCAGAGTGATCAGGAAAACATTTCCCATGATCGGAAAGGTCAGACGATATAACTGGGGTGATAGGTTTTTCTTCCATTTGGATGTTATCTTCTATTTCACTATCTGGAGATGAAACAAGGTGATCCTCAGAGACATTCCGGCTGTTATATCCATCTGCTGGGAATAAAATGTAACAAAGCCAAATAACTATAATTAGCGATGACATAAGATTACGAGGCTTTGGAAAACTGATTAGAATGACAACATTATAAATAACACAATGATCTCAGGTGGTGACCACCAAGCAGTAGAGTCTGGTGGTGACCAAGACCTGAAGCCCCACAGATCCCCCAGGAGCACTAATACCATCAGCCACTTGGACAATATACCACCAACTATAGGAATAGCATTTCTACTGGTATCTGCTGTACACAACATTCTCATTGCTTAGTTTCTTTTATTTAATTAACCTTTTCTTCCATTGACATATAGTTATCTATAGATAACAAGAGGGCAAATCGACTGTCTCTAATAACAGGGTATAGTCGCACTTGCAGCATTTACCAAATATCGAAAAAGCAATTTTTTTATATATCGAAATAGGTATGTCCAATAAATTATCCAAAATTCAGGAGTGTTGGGCAAGGAAACACCAGTAATGGTGCTAGTCCCCTTCTGAGCAGTCCGCCCAAAATCCATCAGTACAGGGCAAGTCCACCAGATATGGAGAGGGTTGCCAATCTCTTGGTCACATCTCCAGCGTGGAGAAATGTTATGTATTTGTACTGGACATCTATACCAGCGAGCTAGGATTATACAGTCGCCAATACCAGAAGTGAAGAACTAGCGGAAGTACTGAGCTTCCGTCAGACTTTTCCCAAGTTCCTCCTGCCAGGCTAGAATGTATGACGGCCATTTGGTGGCTGAGCTTTCCAAACACCACTGGTACAAGCGAGAGACCAAATGTCACGGTGGGTGTTCTAATAACCCAAATTATACACATTTAGTAGGGTTCCACCTGAGGGGTGCTGTTCTCAGAGAAAGCACATAATGTTGGTACAAGCTACAGCTTGTTTCTGTTTGTCTTGTTGTTATACCAGTGTGCCGGGTTTCCGGATGTACCCCTTGTTGTTGAAGACCTGGTATTGGGGTCCCTTGACCTTGACCAGCGGGTCGGTGTAACTCTGCAGTCACTATGTTCTGTGTGGGTTTTGTATTGGTTCACTGGATCAGTGCTCCGGGTTTTGCTGATCCACCTTGCCTGGTGGTCATGCATACCCTGGTCTTTGGGTGTGGCTGCATGCAAGGCCACTTGCTATTGAGGTGTTCTTCCAGCACTGAGACCCTGCCAGTTATAGTTCTTTGTGTATCCTGGTCACTCCTGTTATATTCCTTAGTTTTCCTGTTATACTGATAGTATTCTGCTGGTTCCTGTAATTGCTATGTACCTGGACATTCTGAGAGTCCTAGATTCAGAGAGTACTCAGTGTAATCCGGCCTGTGTCAGAGAACCATTCCGTCCAGTCTGTGTCCAGCGTCTGTGAGTACCAGCGGCCTCCCCGCACCTTTCATTACCTTCTGCTGTCGGTACTCTCACAGCTCCAGCTGGAGCCCTAGCTTTTATTAGAGACAGGCCTAAATGCCAAATATATCCAAAGTAGGTATAGGGGGCCCCGGTTCCCCCACCTACACATATTGGAATACCTACTTTGGATATATTTGAGAAGCTACCTCTGCCTTGAGAAAGGTCCTCCTGGACCGAAACGTCAACAGGCTCTGATAAGAACAATGAACTGGACGCGGACACCGTTAACACTATTAAGAAGTCTGGAGAGTGCAGTTATTCCCATATGGGAATTGTGTGTGTGTGTGTGTGTATATATATCTATATATATACATACACACTTGCACAACTGTGGCGCGCCTCTCAGGAATATTGAAGCCTCTCATTATGGTTGTGTGGACGCCAATGGGGCAATGATTGTGTGGAAGTCACGGTGGCGTTGTTAGGTGGGGTGACTATTGTGTTGGACATCTACAAGAATATCCAAGGCATATGACTGACAGCAGTGTGGAGGACACAGTGACTACAGAGGGATGGGAGAGAACAAAAGAGAGGGAGGTTGGAAAAGCAGATTGGGGGGGGGGGCGGACAGAAGTGCACTGAACAGAAATGGGTCCTGGCGCTCCGCCACTGGGTGCAGGATAAAATCTAGGCCCTGGCTTTTAGGAGAGGAAGGCCATAACCTGCAGAGCTCCACAGCACTACCAGTTCCTATCCGGAGGGGTCTCAGAGGGGTAAGGTAGGAGAGACGTGCAGCAGGAACCACTGCCCAAACCCTGATTTTTATAGGATGGTGCAGGAGTTTCATTTCAAGGTATCCTGTCACTCTCCTGGTCAGGCCACACCCTCTCTGCCCTCCAGCTTGTTAATGACCAGCAACGGGAGGACCCGAGGTGCCACCAACGTCAAGGACAAGTCATTTTCTAAGGAACTTGTCCAGAAGATCTTCATCCATGATATCCAGAATACACGCCCTTGGGCCTAATGAGGGGAGATACTCACCAATGGGAGTGATCAGGCTGGCGACCAAAGGAATAACTATATGGACCAAGACCACCGTATATGCAAGAAATGTAGGTCAGCTAGACCAGGTCCTTCCTCCAAATGTGCAAGGAAGATAAAGGGTGAGAATATTATATTATACAGGACTTATATGTGGTGTAAAGCCACAATTGTGACCAATCGTACCTCTCAGGTGGGCGAATCTGGGTTTGGTGGAGAAGGGATAATGGTACGGGGCTGGTAATTCCTGATGTATGAGATCACCAGAGAGTGCGGGGAGGAGACTGGTCAGATCTCTGTGCTGGTAACACACAGTGACATGATGTGAGGGGGAGAGCAGGAGTATAATAGGGGCTGATGGCTGCTGATATATGAGATACACCAGAGAGTGCGGGGAGGAGACTGGTCAGATCTCTGGGCTGGTAACACACAGTGACATGATGTGAGGGGGAGAGCAGGAGTATAATAGGGACTGATGGCTCCTCGTGTATGAGATACACCAGAGAGTGCGGGGAGGAGACTGGTCAGATCTCTGGGCTGGTAACACACAGTGACATGATGTGAGGGGGAGAGCAGGAGTATAATAGGGGCTGATGGCTCCTGATGTATGAGATACACCAGAGAGTGCGGGGAGGAGACTGGTCAGATCTCTGGGCTGGTAACACACAGTGACATGATGTGAGGGGGAGAGCAGGAGTATAATAGGGGATGATGGCACCTGATGTATGAGATACACCAGAGATTGCGGGGAGGAGACTGGTCAGATCTCTGGGCTGGTAACACACAGTGACATGATGTGAGGGGGAGAGCAGGAGTATAATAGGGGCTGATGGCTTCTGATGTATGAGATACACCAGAGAGTGCGGGGAGGAGACTGGTCAGATCTCTGGGCTAGTAACACACAGTGACATGATGTGAGGGGGAGAGCAGGAGTATAATAGGGGCTGATGGCTGCTGATGTATGAGATACACCAGAGAGTGCGGGGAGGAGACTGGTCAGATCTCTGGGCTGGTAACACACAGTGACATGATGTGAGGGGGAGAGCAGGAGTATAATAGGGGCTGATGGCTGCTGATGTATGAGATACACCAGAGTGTGGGGAGGAGACTGGTCAGATCTCTGGGCTGGTAACACAGTGACATGATGTGAGGGGGAGAGCAGGAGTATAATAGGGGCTGATGGCTCCTGATGTATGAGATACACCAGAGAGTGCGGGGAGGAGACTGGTCAGATCTCTGGGCTGGTAACACACAGTGACATGATGTGAGGGGGAGAGCAGGAGTATAATAGGGGCTGGTGGCTGCTGATGTATGAGATACACCAGAGAGTGCGGGGAGGAGACTGGTCAGATCTCTGGGCTGGTAACACACAGTGACATGATGTGAGGGGGAGAGCAGGAGTATAATAGGGGCTGGTGGCTGCTGATGTATGAGATACACCAGAGAGTGCGGGGAGGAGACTGGTCAGATCTCTAGGCTGGTAACACACAGTGACATGATGTGAGGGGGAGAACAGGAGTATAATAGGGGCTGATGGCTCCTGATGTATGAGATACACCAGAGAGTGCGGGGAGGAGACTGGTCAGATCTCTGGGCTGGTAACACACAGTGACATGATGTGAGGGGGAGAGCAGGAGTATAATAGGGGCTGATGGCTCCTGATGTATGAGATACACCAGAGAGTGCGGGGAGGAGACTGGTCAGATCTCTGTGCTGGTAACACACAGTGACATGATGTGAGGGGGAGAGCAGGAGTATAATAGGGGCTGATGGCTCCTGATGTATGAGATACACCAGAGAGAGTGCGGGGAGGAGACTGGTCAGATCTCTGGGCTGGTCACACACAGTGACATGATGTGAGGGGAGAGCAGGAGTATAATAGGGGCTGATGGCTCCTGATGTATGAGATACACCAGAGAGTGCGGGGAGGAGACTGGTCAGATCTCTGGGCTGGTAACACACAGTGACATGATGTGAGGGGAGAGCAGGAGTCTAATAGGGGCTGATGGCTGCTGATGTATGAGATACACCAGAGAGTGCGGGGAGGAGACTGGTCAGATCCCTGGGCTGGTAACACACAGTGACATGATGTGAGGGGAGATCAGGAGTATAATAGGGGCTGATGGCGCCTGACTCCCCCACTGAACAGATGTATTTGATTCATTAGTTTGTAGTCTATTCTGCAATAAGTGGTTTATTACTCACCTGTGCTGATATCTGTAGGGCTTTTCTTCTCCTTATATCGCTGGTCCCCCCTCACATCCGTCTCCTCCTCTTCCTGTACGTTATGAACTTTTTTACCAATCGAATGTTCCTGGGAATACAGAGGACGGGGACATCTCTCTGGGGTATTCCTGTTACTGGCCCCATCTGTAGGAGACACACAGTGACTGAGGACATGGTATATATGTGATTATCCTGGGATTACAGAGGACGGGGACATCTCTCTGGGGTATTCCTGTTACTGGCCCCATCTGTAGGAGACACACAGTGACTGAGGACATGGTATATATGTGATTATCCTGGGAATACAGAGGACGGGGACATCTGTCTGGGGTATTCCTGTTACTGGGCCCATCTGTAGGAGACACGCAGTGACTGAGGACATTGTATATATGTGATTATCCTGGGAATACAGAGGACGGGGACATCTGTCTGGGGTATTCCTGTTACTGGGCCCATCTGTAGGAGACACGCAGTGACTGAGGACATTGTATATATGTGATTATCCTGGGAATACAGAGTACGGGGACATCTCTCTGGGGTATTCCTGTTAGTGGGCCCATCTGCAGGATACACACAGTGACTGAGGACATGGTATATATGTGATTATCCTGGGAATACAGAGGACGGGGACATCTCTCTGGGGTATTCCTGTTACTGGGCCCATCTGTAGGAGACACGCAGTGACTGAGGACATTGTATATATGTAATTATAAGATGCTGGGTGTATATAGGGGACCCCCATACCTGCTCCCCTATGTACAATAAATGTCTCCTCTTACCCAGTGATGTGAGGGGCCGATGATTCTCCGTCATCACGTCCTTGTACAGACCCCTGTGTTCCTCTATATACTCCCCGTCCTGCATGGAGAGATAGACAGTGACATCCTCACACCTTATAGGCACCTGACACACACAATGGTACAGTCATCACCCAGACACATCCCCCGGTGTTACTGTATAACGTCCCATTCCCAGCAGTCACCTCTCCGGTCACATCCCCCGGTGTTACTGTATAACGTCCCATTCCCAGCAGTCACCTCTCCGGTCACATCCCCCGGTGTTACTGTATAACGTCCCATTCCCAGCAGTCACCTCTCCGGTCACATCCCCCGGTGTTACTGTATAACTTCCCATTCCCAGCAGCCACCTCTCCGGTCACATCCCCCAGTGTTACTGTATAACGTCCCATTCCCAGCAGTCACCTTTCCGGTCACATCCCCAGTGTTACTGTATAACGTCCCATTCCCAGCAGTCACCTCTCCGGTCACATCCCCCGGTGTTACTGTATAACGTCCCATTCCCAGCAGTCACCTCTCCGGTCACATCTCCGGTGTTACTGTATAACGTCCCATTCCCAGCAGTCACCTCTCCGGTCACATCCCCCGGTGTTACTGTATAACGTCCCATTCCCAGCAGTCACCTCTCCGGTCACATCCCCCGGTGTTACTGTATAACGTCCCATTCCCAGCAGTCACGTCACCGGTCACATCCCCCTTTGTTACTGTATAATGTCCCATTCCCAGCAGTCATCTCTCCGGTCACATCCCTGGTGTTACTGTATAACGTCCCATTCCCAGCAGTCACCTCTCTGGTCACATCCCCCGGTGTTACTGAATAACGTCCCATTCCCAGCAGTCACCTCTCTGGTCATATCCCTGGTGTTACTGTATAACGTCCCATTCCCAGCAGTCACCTCTCCGGTCACATCCCCCGGTGTTACTGTATAACGTCCCATTCCCAGCAGTCACCTCTCTGGTCACATCCCCCAGTGTTACTGTATAACGTCACATTCCCAGCAGTCACCTCTCCGGTCACATCCCCCGGTGTTACTGTATAACGTCCCATTCCCAGCAGTCACCTCTCCTGTCACTTCCCCCGATGTTACTGTATAACGTCCCATTCCCAGCAGTCACGTCACCGGTCACATCCCCCTTTGTTACTGTATAATGTCCCATTTCCAGCAGTCATCTCTCAGGTCACATCCCCCGTTGTTACTGTAAAATGTCGCATTCCCAGCAGTCACCTCTCCGGTCACATCCCCCGGTGTTACTGTATAATGTCCCATTCCCAGCAGTCACCTCTCCGGTCACATCCCCCGGTGTTACTGTATAACTTCCCATTCCCAGCAGCCACCTCTCCCGTCACATCCCCCGGTGCTACTGTATAACTTCCCTTCCCAGCAGTCACCTCTCCGGTCACATCCCCTGGTGTTCCAATATAACGTCCCATTCCCAGCAGTCACCTCTCCGGTCACATCCCCGGTGTTACCGTATAATGTCCCATTCCCAGCAGTCACCTCTCCGGTCACATCCCCCGGTGTTAACGTATAACCCATTCCCAGCAGTCACCTCTCCGGTCACATACCCTGGTGTTACTGTATAACGTCCCATTCCCAGCAGTCACCTCTCTGGTCACATCCCCGGTGTTACTGTATAACGTCCCATTCCCAGCAGTCACCTCTCTGGTCACATCGCCGGTGTTACCGTATAATGTCCCATTCCCAGCAGTCACCTCTCCGGTCACATCCCCCCGGTGTTACCGTATAACCTATTCCCAGCAGTCACCTCTCCGGTCACATCCCCGGTGTTACTGTATAACGTCCCATTCCCAGCAGTCACCTCTCTGGTCATATCCCTGGTGTTACTGTATAACGTCACATTCCCAGCAGTCACCTCTCCTGTCACATCCCTGGTGTTGCTGTATAACGTCCCATTCCCAGAAGTCACCACTCCGGTCACATCCCCGGTGTTACTGTATAACGTCCCATTCCCAGCAGTCACCTCTCCGGTCACATCCCCCGGTGTTACTGTATAACGTCCCATTCCCAGCAGTCACCTCTCCTGTCACATCCCCCGGTGTTACTGTATAACTTCCCATTCCCAGCAGCCACCTCTCCGGTCACATCCCCCAGTGTTACTGTATAACTTCCCATTCCCAGCAGTCACCTCTCCGGTCACATCCCCAGTGTTAATGTATAACGTCCCATTCCCAGCAGTCACCTCTCCGGTCACATCCCCCGCTGTTACTGTATAACGCCCCATTCCCAGCAGTCACCTCTCCTGTCACATCCCCCGGTGTTACTGTATAATGTCCCATTCCCAGCAGCCACCTCTCCGGTCACATCCTCCGGTGTTACTGTATAACGTCCCATTCCCAGCAGTCACCTCTCCGGTCACATCCCCGGTGTTACTGTATAACGTCCCATTCCCAGCAGTCACCTCTCCGGTCACATCCCCCGGTGTTACTGTATAACGTCCCATTCCCAGCAGTCACCTCTCCAGTCACATCCCCCCGGTGTTACTGTATAACGTCCCATTCCCAGCCGTCACCTCTCCGGTCACATCCCCCGGTGTTACTGTATAATGTCCCATTCCCAGCAGTCACCTCTCCGGTCACATCCCCCGGTGTTACTGTATAACTTCCCATTCCCAGCAGCCACCTCTCCCGTCACATCCCCCGGTGCTACTGTATAACTTCCCATTCCCAGCAGCCACCTCTCCCGTCACATCCCCCGGTGTTACTGTATAACGTCCCATTCCCAGCAGTCACCTCTCCGGTCACATCCCCCGGTGTTCCAATATAACGTCCCATTCCCAGCAGTCACCTCTCCAGTCACATCCCCGGTGTTACCGTATAATGTCCCATTCCCAACAGCCACCTCTCCCGTCACATCCCCCGGTGTTACTGTATAACGTCCCATTCCCAGCAGTCACCTCTCCGGTCACATCCCCCGGTGTTCCAATATAACGTCCCATTCCCAGCAGTCACCTCTCCGGTCACATCCCCGGTGTTACCGTATAACGTCCCATTCCCAGCAGACACCTCTCCGGTCACATCCCCGGTGTTACTGTATAACGTCCCATTCCCAGCAGTCACCTCTCTGGTCACATCCCCGGTGTTACCGTATAACGTCCCATTCCCAGCAGTCACCTCTCTGGTCACATCCCCGGTGTTACCGTATAATGTCCCATTCCCAGCAGTCACCTCTCCGGTCACATCCCCCGGTGTTAACGTATAACCCATTCCCAGCAGACACCTCTCCGGTCACATCCCCGGTGTTACTGTATAACGTCCCATTCCCAGCAGTCACCTCTCTGGTCACATCCCCGGTGTTACCGTATAACGTCCCATTCCCAGCAGTCACCTCTCTGGTCACATCCCCGGTGTTACCGTATAACGTCCCATTCCCAGCAGTCACCTCTCCTGTCACATCCCCCGGTGTTACTGTATAGCATCCCATTCCCAGCAGTCACCTCTCCGGTCACATCCCCCGGTGTTACAGTAAAATGTCGCATTCCCATCGGTCACCTCTCCGGTCACATCCCCGGTGTTACTGTATAAGGCCCATTCACAGCAGTCACCTCTCCGGTCACATCCCCCGGTGTTACTGTATAACGTCCCATTCCCAGCAGTCACCTCTCCGGTCACATCCCCCGGTGTTACTGTATAACGTCCCATTCCCAGCAGTCACCTCTCCTGTCACATCCCCCGGTGTTACTGTATAACTTCCCATTCCCAGCAGCCACCTCTCCGGTCACATCCCCCAGTGTTACTGTATAACTTCCCATTCCCAGCAGTCACCTCTCCGGTCACATCCCCAGTGTTAATGTATAACGTCCCATTCCCAGCGGTCACCTCTCCGGTCACATCCCCGGTGTTACTGTATAAGGCCCATTCACAGCAGTCACCTCTCCGGTCACATCCCCCGGTGTTACTGTATAACGTCCCATTCCCAGCAGTCACCTCTCCGGTCACATCCCCCGGTGTTACTGTATAACGTCCCATTCCCAGCAGTCACCTCTCCTGTCACATCCCCCGGTGTTACTGTATAACTTCCCATTCCCAGCAGCCACCTCTCCGGTCACATCCCCCAGTGTTACTGTATAACTTCCCATTCCCAGCAGTCACCTCTCCGGTCACATCCCCAGTGTTAATGTATAACGTCCCATTCCCAGCAGTCACCTCTCCGGTCACATCCCCCGCTGTTACTGTATAACGCCCCATTCCCAGCAGTCACCTCTCCTGTCACATCCCCCGGTGTTACTGTATAACGTCCCATTCCCAGCAGCCACCTCTCCGGTCACATCCTCCGGTGTTACTGTATAACGTCCCATTCCCAGCAGTCACCTCTCTGGTCACATCCCTCGGTGTTACTGTATAATGTCCCATTCCCAGCAGTCACCTCTCCTGTCACATCCCGAGGTGTCACTGTATAACGTCCCATTCCCAGCAGTCACCTCTCCGGTCACATCCCCCGGTGTTACTGTATAACGTCCCATTCCCAGCAGTCACCTCTCCTGTCACATCCCCCGGTGTTACTGTATAACGTCCCATTCCCAGCAGTCACCTCTCCGGTCACATCTCCGGTGTTACTGTATAACGTCCCATTCCCAGCAGTCACCTCTCCGGTCACATCCCCCGGTGTTACTGTATAACGTCCCATTCCCAGCAGTCACCTCTCCGGTCACTTCCCCCGATGTTACTGTATAACGTCCCATTCCCAGCAGTCACGTCACCGGTCACATCCCCCTTTGTTACTGTATAATGTCCCATTTCCAGCAGTCATCTCTCAGGTCACATCCCCCGTTGTTACTGTAAAATGTCGCATTCCCAGCAGTCACCTCTCCGGTCACATCCCCCGGTGTTACTGTATAATGTCCCATTCCCAGCAGTCACCTCTCCGGTCACATCCCCCGGTGTTACTGTATAACTTCCCATTCCCAGCAGCCACCTCTCCCGTCACATCCCCCGGTGCTACTGTATAACTTCCCTTCCCAGCAGTCACCTCTCCGGTCACATCCCCTGGTGTTCCAATATAACGTCCCATTCCCAGCAGTCACCTCTCCGGTCACATCCCCGGTGTTACCGTATAATGTCCCATTCCCAGCAGTCACCTCTCCGGTCACATCCCCCGGTGTTACTGTATAACGTCCCATTCCCAGCAGTCACCTCTCTGGTCACATCCCCGGTGTTACTGTATAACGTCCCATTCCCAGCAGTCACCTCTCTGGTCACATCCCCGGTGTTACCGTATAATGTCCCATTCCCAGCAGTCACCTCTCTGGTCACATCCCCGGTGTTACTGTATAACGTCCCATTCCCAGCAGTCACCTCTCTGGTCACATCCCCGGTGTTACCGTATAACCTATTCCCAGCAGTCACCTCTCCGGTCACATCCCCGGTGTTACTGTATAACGTCCCATTCCCAGCAGTCACCTCTCTGGTCATATCCCTGGTGTTACTGTATAACGTCCCATTCCCAGCAGTCACCTCTCCTGTCACATCCCTGGTGTTGCTGTATAACGTCCCATTCCCAGAAGTCACCACTCCGGTCACATCCCCCGGTGTTACTGTATAACGTCCCATTCCCAGCAGTCAAGTCAACGGTCACATCCCCCTTTGTTACTGTATAATGTCCCATTCCCAGCAGTCACCTCTCCGGTCACATCCCCCGGTGTTACTGTATAGCATCCCATTCCCAGCAGTCACCTCTCCGGTCACATCCCCCGGTGTTACAGTAAAATGTCGCATTCCCAGCGGTCACCTCTCCGGTCACATCCCCGGTGTTACTGTATAACGTCCCATTCCCAGCAGTCACCTCTCCAGTCACATCCCCCGGTGTTACTGTATAACGTCCCATTCCCAGCAGTCACCTCTCCTGTCACATCCCCCGGTGTTACTGTATAACTTCCCATTCCCAGCAGCCACCTCTCCGGTCACATCCCCCAGTGTTACTGTATAACTTCCCATTCCCAGCAGTCACCTCTCCGGTCACATCCCCAGTGTTAATGTATAACGTCCCATTCCCAGCAGTCACCTCTCCGGTCACATCCCCCGCTGTTACTGTATAACGCCCCATTCCCAGCAGTCACCTCTCCTGTCACATCCCCCGGTGTTACTGTATAACGTCCCATTCCCAGCAGCCACCTCTCCGGTCACATCCTCCGGTGTTACTGTATAACGTCCCATTCCCAGCAGTCACCTCTCCAGTCACATCCCCCCGGTGTTACTGTATAACGTCCCATTCCCAGCCGTCACCTCTCCGGTCACATCCCCTGTGTTACTGTATAACGTCCCATTCCCAGCAGTCACCTCTCCGGTCACATCCCCCGGTGTTACTGTATAATGTCTCATTCCCAGCAGTCACCTCTCCGGTCACATCCCCAGTGTTACTGTATAATGTCCCATTCCCAGCAGTCACCTCTCCGGTCACATCCCCCGGTGTTACTGTATAACGTGCCATTCCCAGCAGTCACCTCTCCGGTCACATCCCCCGGTGTTACTGTATAACGTCCCATTCCCAGCAGTCACCTCTCCTGTCACATCCCCCCGGTGTTACTGTATAACGTCCCATTCCCAGCAGTCACCTCTCCGGTCACATCCCCCGGTGTTACTGTATAATGTCCCATTTCCAGCAGTCATCTCTCAGGTCACATCCCCCGGTGTTACTGTAAAATGTCGCATTCCCAGCAGTCACCTCTCCGGTCACATCCCCCGGTGTTACTGTATAATGTCCCATTCCCAGCAGTCACCTCTCCGGTCACATCCCCCGGTGTTACTGTATAACTTCCCATTCCCAGCAGCCACCTCTCCCGTCACATCCCCCGGTGCTACTGTATAACTTCCCATTCCCAGCAGCCACCTCTCCCGTCACATCCCCCGGTGTTACTGTATAACGTCCCATTCCCAGCAGTCACCTCTCCGGTCACATCCCCCGGTGTTCCAATATAACGTCCCATTCCCAGCAGTCACCTCTCCGGTCACATCCCCGGTGTTACCGTATAATGTCCCATTCCCAGCAGCCACCTCTCCCGTCACATCCCCCGGTGTTACTGTATAACGTCCCATTCCCAGCAGTCACCTCTCCGGTCACATCCCCCGGTGTTCCAATATAACGTCCCATTCCCAGCAGTCACCTCTCCGGTCACATCCCCGGTGTTACCGTATAATGTCCCATTCCCAGCAGACACCTCTCCGGTCACATCCCCGGTGTTACTGTATAACGTCCCATTCCCAGGAGTCACCTCTCCGGTCACATCCCCCGGTGTTACTGTATAACGTCCCATTCCCAGCAGTCACCTCTCCGGTCACATCCCCCGGTGTTACTGTATAACGTCCCATTCCCAGCAGTCACCTCTCCGGTCACATCCCCCGGTGTTACTCTATAACGTCCCATTCCCAGCAGTCACCTTTCCGGTCACATCCCCCGGTGTTACTGTATAACGTCCCATTCACAGCAGTCACCTCTCCGGTCACATCCCCCGGTGTTACTGTATAACCTCTCATTCCCAGCAGTCACCTCTCCGGTCACATCCCCCGGTGTTACTCTATAACGTCCCATTCCCAGCAGTCACCTTTCCGGTCACATCCCCCGGTGTTACTGTATAACGTCCCATTCACAGCAGTCACCTCTCCGGTCACATCCCCCGGTGTTACTGTATAACATCCCATTCCCAGTAGTCACCTCTCCGGTCACATCCCCCGGTGTTACTGTATAACCTCTCATTCCCAGCAGTCACCTCTCTGGTCACATCCCCGGTGTTACCGTATAACGTCCCATTCCCAGCAGTCACCTCTCTGGTCACATCCCCGGTGTTACCGTATAATGTCCCATTCCCAGCAGTCACCTCTCCGGTCACATCCCCCGGTGTTAACGTATAACCCATTCCCAGCAGACACCTCTCCGGTCACATCCCCGGTGTTACTGTATAACGTCCCATTCCCAGCAGTCACCTCTCTGGTCACATCCCCGGTGTTACCGTATAACGTCCCATTCCCAGCAGTCACCTCTCTGGTCACATCCCCGGTGTTACCGTATAACGTCCCATTCCCAGCAGTCACCTCTCCTGTCACATCCCCCGGTGTTACTGTATAGCATCCCATTCCCAGCAGTCACCTCTCCGGTCACATCCCCCGGTGTTACAGTAAAATGTCGCATTCCCAGCGGTCACCTCTCCGGTCACATCCCCGGTGTTACTGTATAAGGCCCATTCACAGCAGTCACCTCTCCGGTCACATCCCCCGGTGTTACTGTATAACGTCCCATTCCCAGCAGTCACCTCTCCGGTCACATCCCCCGATGTTACTGTATAACGTCCCATTCCCAGCAGTCACCTCTCCGGTCACATCCCCCGGTGTTACTGTATAACGTCCCATTCCCAGCAGTCACCTCTCCGGTCACATCCCCCGGTGTTACTGTATAACGTCCCATTCCCAGCAGTCACCTCTCCGGTCACATCCCCCGGTGTTACTGTATAACGTCCCATTCCCAGTAGTCACCTCTCCTGTCACATCCCCCGGTGTTACTGTATAACTTCCCATTCCCAGCAGCCACCTCTCCGGTCACATCCCCCAGTGTTACTGTATAACATCCCATTCCCAGCAGTCACCTCTCCGGTCACATCCCCAGTGTTAATGTATAACGTCCCATTCCCAGCGGTCACCTCTCCTGTCACATCCCCCGGTGTTACTGTATAACTTCCCATTCCCAGCAGCCACCTCTCCGGTCACATCCCCCAGTGTTACTGTATAACTTCCCATTCCCAGCAGCCACCTCTCCGGTCACATCCCCCAGTGTTACTGTATAACTTCCCATTCCCAGCAGTCACCTCTTCGGTCACATCCCCAGTGTTAATGTATAACGTCCCATTCCCAGCAGTCACCTCTCCGGTCACATCCCCCGCTGTTACTGTATAACGCCCCATTCCCAGCAGTCACCTCTCCTGTCACATCCCCCGGTGTTACTGTATAACGTCCCATTCCCAGCAGCCACCTCTCCGGTCACATCCTCCGGTGTTACTGTATAACGTCCCATTCCCAGCAGTCACCTCTCTGGTCACATCCCTCGGTGTTACTGTATAATGTCCCATTCCCAGCAGTCACCTCTCCTGTCACATCCCGAGGTGTCACTGTATAACGTCCCATTCCCAGCAGTCACCTCTCCGGTCACATCCACCAGTGTTACTGTATAATGTCCCATTCCCAGCAGTCACCTCTCCGGTCAGCAGCTGAATGATCTTGTTGGTGAGTTCCAGGATCTTCTGTTCATTGTGCCTCTTATTTACCAGTGAGTGAGGTGGAGGCACCGTGATGGGGCTCTGGGTCCTGCTCAGTCCTCCTGACACACGGGGAAGGCTGCTGGATGTCTCACACTCACCGGATGTCTTCTTCACTACTGTGTAACCCTGTGTATTGGGGAGACATCAAATATCATTATATACAATCCCAGATCCCCCTCACATCCCCGGTCACGTCCCTGTTTTATTACTATAGATATAAGTGATGTCACTGTCACCTCCCCGGTCACATCCCTGTATTATTACTATAGATATAAGTGATGTCACTGTCACCTCCCCGGTCACATCCCTGTATTATTACTATAGATATAAGTGATGTCACTGTCACCTGCCCAGTCATGTCCCTGTATTATTACTATAGATATAAGTGATGTCACTGTCACCTCCCCAGTCATGTCCCTGTATTATTACTATAGATATAAGTGATGTCACTGTCATCTCCCCGGTCATGTCCCTGTATTATTACTATAGGTATAAGTGATGTCACAGTCACCTCCCCGGTCACATCCCTGTATTATTACTATAGGTATAAGTGATGTCACTGTCACCTTCCCGGTCACATCCCTGTATTATTACTATAGATATAAGTGATGTCACTGTCACCTCCCCAGTCACGTCCCTGTATTATTACTAAAGATTTAAGTGATGTCACTGTAACCTCCCCGGTCACGTCCAAGTATTATTACTATAGATATAAATGATGTCACTGTCACCTTCCCGGTCACATCCCTGTATTATTACTATAGATATAAGTGATGTCACTGTTACCTTCCCGGTCACATCCCTGTATTATTACTATAGATATAAGTGATGTCACTGTCACCTCCCCGGTCATGTCCCTGTATTATTACTATAGATATAAGTGATTTCACCTCCCTGGTCACGTCCCTGTATTATTACTATAGATATAAGTGATGTCACTGTCACCTCCCTGGTCACGTCCCTGTATCATTACTATAGATATAAGTGATGTCACTGTCACCTCCCCAGTCACGTCCCTGTATTATTACTAAAGATATAAGTGACGTCACTGTCACCTCCCCGGTTACGTCCCTGTATTATTACTATAGATATAAATGATGTCACTGTCACCTCCCCGGTCACGTCCCTGTATTATTACTATAGATATAAGTGATGTCACTGTCACCTCCCCGGTCACGTCCCTGTATTATTACTATAGATATAAGTGATGTCACCTCCCCGGTCACATCCCTGTATTATTACTATAGATATAAGTGATGTCACTGTCACCTCCCCAGTCACGTCCCTGTATTATTACTATAGATATAAGTGATGTCACTGTCACCTCCCCAGTCACGTCCCTGTATTATTACTATAGATATAAGTGATGTCACTGTAACCTCCCCAGTCACGTCCCTGTATTATTACTATAGATATAAGTGATGTCACTGTCACCTCCCCGGTCACATCTCTATATAATTACTATAGATATAAGTGATGTCACTGTCACCTCCCCGGTCACGTCCCTGTATTATTACTATAGATATAAGTGATGTCACTGTCACCTCCCCGGTCACGTCCCTGTATTATTACTATAGATATAAGTGATGTTACCTCCCCGGTCACGTCCCTGTATTATTACTATAGATATAAGTGATGTCACCTCCCCGGTCACGTCCCTGTATTATTACTATAGATATAAGTGATGTCACCTCCCCGGTCACGTCCCTGTATTATTACTATAGATATAAGTGATGTCACTGTCACCTTTCCCGGTCACGCCCCTGTATTATTACTATAGATATAAGTGATGTCACTGTCACCTCCCCGGTCACGTCCCTGTATTATTACTATAGATATAAGTGATGTCACTGTCACCTCCCCGGTCACGTCCCTGTATTATTACTATAGATATAAGTGATGTCACCTCCCCGGTCACGTCCCTGTATTATTACTATAGATATAAGTGATGTCACTGTCACCTCCCCGGTCAGCAGGTAGATGATCTCCAGGGTGATAGTTATTATCCTCTCAGTCCTGGGACTCTTGTCCGTGTCCATCCTCAGGGAATCAGAGAGAATACAGAACGTGTGACGTGTAATAAAGACTCCTCACAGCTGGAGCGCCTAGGATTAAATATAATACATATAACAGGTCACAGAGCCAAAGGCTGCTCCTCCTGTATAATCACAACAGGTCACCACAGGCTGCTCCCCCTGTATAATATCAGGACACCACAGGCTGCTCCCCGTGTAGAACAATAATAATAGGACACAACAGGCTGCTCCCCCTGTATAATAATAACAGGACACCACAGGCTGCTCCTCCTGTATAATATCAGGACACCACAGGCTGCTCCCCCTGTATAATATTAGGACACCACAGGCTGCTCCCCCTGTATAATATTAGGACACCACAGGCTGCTCCCCCTGTATAATAATAATAATAGGACACAACAGGCTGCTCCCCTGTATAATGATATTAGGACACCACAGGCTGCTCCACCTGTATAATATTAGGACACTACAGGTTGCTCCCCCTGTATAATAATAACAGGACACCACAGGCTGCTTCTCCTGTATAATAACAGAACCCCACAGGCTGCTCCCCCTGTATAATAATAACAGGACACCACAGGCTGCTTCTCCTGTATAATAACAGAACCCCGCAGGCTGCTCCCCCTGTATAATAATAATAGGACACAACAGGCTGCTCCCCCGTATAATAATATTAGGACACCACAGGCTGCTCCCCCTGTATAATATTAGGACACCACAGGCTGCTCCCCCTGTATAATAATAATTACAGGACACTACAGGCTGCTCCCCCTGTATAATAATAACAGGACACCACAGGCTGCTCCCCCTGTATAATAATAACAGGACACCACAGGCTGCTCCTCCTGTATAATAATAATAATAGGACACCACAGGCTGCTCCTCCTGTATAATAATAATAGGACACCACAGGCTGCTCCCCCTGTATAATAATAATAGGACACCACAGGCTGCTCCCTCTGTATACGAATAATTACAGGACACTACAGGCTGCTCCCCCTGTATAATAATAACAGGACACCACAGGCTGCTCCTCCTGTATAATAATAATAGGACACCACAGGCTGCTCCCCCTGTAGAATTACCTGCTCTCTCCCGCTCCGTCACGTAATAACCCGGAAGTTGTAATGAAGCACAGAGGGCGGGGATTAGGCCGGATATAACGTAATAATCTGAAAGAGAGACGGAATTTCGCTGGAACGCGGAAGTACGCTGGAACGCACAGACAGGAAGTTTGTTGCTGAAACGCGGAAGTAGTGTGGAACGCACATACCGGAAGTAGCGTGTCCCGGGCTCCGGAGGTGTCCCCGCTGCAGAGGGCCCCGGCCTGGGGTTCCCAGCTGTGTGTGTGGAGGATGATTAGTGATATAGGGGGCGGTATATGAGTGCAGGACCCCCCTCCCCCGCGGTGACTGCTCTGCATGGTAACCCCTTAGTGACCAGACTTCCTGTTACCATGGTAGTGAGTGTCCCCATAGTGTGTGTATGCTGGGAGGCCTATGGTGGCATTGTGCAGCCAGCTACATTGTGTACAGCTGGTGATGTCCCCTGACAGGTGGTGATATCCCTGTTCTGTCTGTGTGATGTGCTCATTGTCCCTGTGCCCCCCTGTGTGTTACCTTCCTGTGCCCCCCTGTGTGTTACCGTCCTGTGCCCCCCCGTGTGTTACCGTCCTGTGCCCCCCCGTGTGTTACCGTCCTGTGCCCCCCCCCTGTGTGTTACCGTCCTCTCACCCCCTGTGTGTTACCGTCCTGTGCCCCTCTCCGTGTTACCGTCCTGTGCCTCCCTGCGTGTTACCGTCCTGTGCCCCCCTGCGTGTTACCGTCCTGTGCCCCCCTGCGTGTTACCGTCCTGTGCCCCCCTGCTTGTTACCTAGGGTTACCACCTAGTCCCTTTAATTCCGGACACATGTTAATTACACAGGTTCTGTGGCAGTTTAAAATCAGGTGAAGTGGAGTCTTGAAGTCAGCCAGCCACAGAACCTGTGTAATTAATATGTGTCCGGAATTAAAGGGACTAGGTGGTAACCCTAGTGTTACCGTCCTGTGCCCCCCTGCGTGTTACCGTCTTGTGCCCCCTGTGTGTTACCGTATTGTGCCCCCTGTGTGTTACCTTCCTGTGCCCCCCCTGTGTGTTACCGTCCTGTGCCCCCCTGTGTGTTACCGTCCTGTGCCCTCCTGTGTGTTACCATCCTGTGCCCCCCTGTGTTACCGTCCTGTGATCCCCCTGTGTGTTACCGTCCTGTGCCCCCCTGTGTGTTATCGTCCTGTGCCCCCCTGTGTGTTACCGTCCTGTGCCCCTGTGTGTTACCGTCCTCTGCCCCCCTGTGTGATACCGTCCTGTGCCCCCCCTGTGTGATAC
This sequence comes from Crinia signifera, assembly GCF_055691185.1. NCBI lineage: Eukaryota > Metazoa > Chordata > Amphibia > Anura > Myobatrachidae > Crinia > Crinia signifera. Next base: position 3,833,695 of record NC_139222.1, on the reverse strand, counting down.
CGTCCTGTGCCCCCATGTGATACATGGTATGGCAGTGGCTGGGAAGTAACGTGGCTGGGTAGAATGATGCATGGAGATGGATTGTCCTACAGACATGTCACTGATAGTGGCACAGCCAATCACACGGTTCCTGCCATAGGGCGGCACTGGGGGTGGTGACTAAGGATGAAGCAGGGGATAATGCAGGATCTGTAGTCACCAGGGAAGGGCTGGACAGCAGCATCCGCCCAACGTCATGCCAACTAGGTCATACTTCACCATCCACGTGGGCATAGTTATATTATAATAGTGTGCCCGAAGCGGGGGTCGTGGTGCACTTATACCATCCACGTGGGCATAGTTATATTATAATAGTGTGCCTGAAGCGAGGGGATGTGGCACACTTATACCATCCATGTGGGCATAGTTATATTATAATAGTGTGCCCAAAGCGAGGGGACGTGGCGCACTTATACGGTGTATAGGGCAGATGACACTTGGCCCTCAGTGGTGTATAGGGTGGAGGACGCTTGGCCCTCAGTGGTGTATAGGGTGGATGACACTCGGCCCTCAGTGGTGTATAGGGTGGATGACACTTGGCCCTCAGTGGTGTATAGGGTGGATGACACTTGGCCCTCAGTGGTGTATAGGGTGGATGACACTCGGCCCTCAGTGGTGTATAGGGTGGATGACGCTTGGACCTCAGTGGTGTATAGGGTGGATGACGCTTGGCCCTCAGTGATGTATAGGGTTGATGACATTTGGACCTCAGTGGTGTATAGGGTGGATGACACTTGGCCCTCAGTGGTGTATAGGGCGAATGACGCTTGGACCTCTGTGGTGTATAGGGTGGATGACACTTGGCCCTCAGTGGTGTATAGGGCGAATGACACTTGGACCTCTGTGGTGTATAGGGCGAATGACACTTGGACCTCAGTGGTTATGGGGCGAATGACACTTGGACCTCAGTGGTGTATAGGGTGGATGACGCTCCTCCCTCAGTGGTGTATAGGGTGGATGACGCTTGGCCCTCAGTGGTGTATAGGGTGGATGACGCTTGGACCTCAGTGGTGTATAGGGTGGATGACGCTTGGACCTCAGTGGTGTATAGGGTGGATAACGCTTGGACCTCGTGGTGTATAGGGTGGATGACGCTTGGACCTCGGTGGTGTATAGGGTGGATGACGCTTGGCCCTCGGTGATGTATAGGGTTGCTGACATTTGGACCTCAGTGGTGTACAGGGTGGATGACACTTGGCCCTCAGCGGTGTATAGGGTGGATGACACTTGGCCCTCAGTGGTGTATAGGGTGGATGACACTCGGCCCTCAGTGGTGTATAGGGCAAATGACACTTGGACCTCAGTGGTGTATAGGGTGGATGACACTCGGCCCTCAGTGGTGTATAGGGCAAATGACACTTGGCCCTCAGCGGTGTATAGGGTGGATGACACTTGGCCCTCAGTGGTGTATAGGGTGGATGACACTCGGCCCTCAGTGGTGTATAGGGCAAATGACACTTGGCCCTCAGTGGTGTATAGGGTGGATGACACTCGGCCCTCAGTGGTGTATAGGGCAAATGACACTTGGCCCTCAGCGGTGTATAGGGTGGATGACACTTGGCCCTCAGTGGTGTATAGGATGGATGACACTCGGCCCTCAGTGGTGTATAGGGTGGATGATACTCGGCCCTCAGTGGTGTATAGGGTGGATGACGCTTGGACCTCTGGTGTATAGGGTGGATGACGCTTGGACCTCAGTGGTGTATAGGGTGGATGACACTCGGCCCTCAGTGGTGTATAGGGTGGATGACGCTTGGACCTCAGTGGTGTATAGGGTGGATGACACTCGGCCCTCAGTGGTGTATAGGGTGGATGACACTTGGCCCTCAGTGGTGTACAGGGTGGATGACGCTTGGACCTCAGTGGTGTATAGGGTGGATGACGCTTGGCCCTCAGTGATGTATAGGGTTGATGACATTTGGACCTCAGTGGTGTATAGGGTTGATGACACTTGGACCTCAGTGGTGTATAGGGTGGATGACACTTGGCCCTCAGTGGTGTATAGGGCGAATGACACTTGGACCTCTGTGGTGTATAGGGCGAATGACACTTGGACCTCAGTGGTGTATAGGGTGGATGACGCTTGGACCTCAGTGGTGTATAGGGTGGATGACGCTTGGCCCTCAGTGATGTATAGGGTTGATGACACTTGGACCTCAGTGGTGTATAGGGTTGATGACACTTGGACCTCAGTGGTGTATAGGGTGGATGACGCTTGGACCTCAGTGGTGTATAGGGTGGATGACGCTTGGCCCTCAGTGGTGTATAGGGCGGATGACGCTTGGACCTCAGTGGTGTATAGGGCGGATGACGCTTGGCCCTTAGTGGTGTATAGGGCGAATGACACTTGGACCTCTGTGGTGTATAGGGCGAATGACACTTGGACCTCAGTGGTGTATAGGGCGAATGACACTTGGACCTCAGTGGTGTATAGGGCGAATGACACTCGGCCCTCAGTGGTGTATAGGGGGAATGACACTCGGCCCTCAGTGGTGTATAGGGTGGATGACACTCGGCCCTCAGTGGTGTATAGGGTGGATGACACTTGGACCTCAGTGGTGTATAGGGTGGATGACACTCTGCCCTCAGTGGTGTATAGAGTGGATGACGCTTGGACCTCAGTGGTGTATAGGGTGGATGACGCTTGGCCCTCAGTGATGTATAGGGTTGATGACATTTGGACCTCAGTGGTGTATAGGGTTGATGACACTTGGACCTCAGTGGTGTATAGGGCGAATGACACTTGGACCTCAGTGGTGTATAGGGTGGATGACACTCGGCCTCAATGGTGTATAGGGCGAATGACACTTGGACCTTAGTGGTGTATAGGGTGGATGACGCTCGGCCCTCAGTGGTGTATAGCGTGGATGACGCTTGGCCCTCAGTGGTGTATAGGGTGGATGAAGCTTGGACCTCAGTGGTGTATAGGGTGGATGACGCTTGGACCTCAGTGGTGTATAGGGTGGATAACGCTTGGACCTCGGTGGTGTATAGGGTGGATGACGCTTGGCCCTCGGTGATGTATAGGGTTGCTGACATTTGGACCTCAGTGGTGTATAGGGTTGATGACACTTGGACCTCAGTGGTGTATAGGGCGGATGACACTTGGCTCTCAGTGGTGTATAGGGCGAATGACACTTGGACCTCAGTGGTGTATAGGGCGAATGACACTTGGACCTCAGTGGTGTATAGGGTGGATGACACTCGGCCCTCAGGGGTGTATAGGGTGGATGACACTTGGACCTCAGTGGTGTATAGGGTGGATGACACTCTGCCCTCAGTGGTGTATAGGGTGGATGACGCTTGGACCTCAGTGGTGTATAGGGTGGATGATGCTTGGCCCTCAGTGATGTATAGGGTTGATGACATTTGGACCTCAGTGGTGTATAGGGTTGATGACACTTGGACCTCAGTGGTGTATAGGGTGGATGACACTCGGCCTCAATGGTGTATAGGGCGAATGACACTTGGACCTCAGTGGTGTATAGGGTGGATGACGCTTGGCCCTCAGTGGTGTATAGGGTGAATGACGCTTGGACCTCAGTGGTGTATAGGGTGGATGACACTTGGACCTCAGTGGTGTATAGGGTGGATGACACTTGGCCTCAATGGTGTATAGGGTGGATGACACTTGGCCCTCAGTGGTGAATAGGGCAGATGACACTTGGCCCTGGGTGGTGAATAGGGTGTACGACACTTGGACCTCAGTGGTGGATAGGGTGGATGACGCTTGGCCCTTAGTGGTGTATTATTGGCCCTCAGTGGTGGATAGGGTGGATGACACTTGGCCCTCAGTGGTGGATAGGGTGGATGACACTTGGCCCTCAGTGGTGTATAGGGTGGATGACGCTTGGACCTCAGTGGTGTACAGGGTGGATGACGCTTGGCCCTCGGTGATGTATAGGGTTGCTGACATTTGGACCTCAGTGGTGTATAGGGTTGATGACACTTGGACCTCAGTGGTGTATAGGGCGGATGACACTTGGCTCTCAGTGGTGTATAGGGCGAATGACACTTGGACCTCAGTGGTGTATAGGGCGAATGACACTTGGACCTCAGTGGTGTATAGGGTGGATGACACTCGGCCCTCAGGGGTGTATAGGGTGGATGACACTTGGACCTCAGTGGTGTATAGGGTGGATGACACTCTGCCCTCAGTGGTGTATAGGGTGGATGACGCTTGGACCTCAGTGGTGTATAGGGTGGATGATGCTTGGCCCTCAGTGATGTATAGGGTTGATGACATTTGGACCTCAGTGGTGTATAGGGTTGATGACACTTGGACCTCAGTGGTGTATAGGGTGGATGACACTCGGCCTCAATGGTGTATAGGGCGAATGACACTTGGACCTCAGTGGTGTATAGGGTGGATGACGCTTGGCCCTCAGTGGTGTATAGGGTGAATGACGCTTGGACCTCAGTGGTGTATAGGGTGGATGACACTTGGACCTCAGTGGTGTATAGGGTGGATGACACTTGGCCTCAGTGGTGTATAGGGTGGATGACACTTGGCCCTCAGTGGTGAATAGGGCAGATGACACTTGGCCCTGGGTGGTGAATAGGGTGTACGACACTTGGACCTCAGTGGTGGATAGGGTGGATGACGCTTGGCCCTTAGTGGTGTATTATTGGCCCTCAGTGGTGGATAGGGTGGATGACACTTGGCCCTCAGTGGTGGATAGGGTGGATGACACTTGGCCCTCAGTGGTGTATAGGGTGGATGACGCTTGGACCTCAGTGGTGTACAGGGTGGATGACACTTGGACCTCAGTGGTGTACAGGGTGGATGACACTTGGCCGGTCAGATGAGTGTTACTAGTGTCTTCCCCAGGTCCCTGGAATTCCTGAGCACGATGGCTGGTTGTTAGACAGGATTGCTGCCAATGTTTATGTATCGTGTCTCCCACCTGTTTGGCCGCACTCTTTCTCTCTTATCTTTCGTCTCTGTTCTCTCAGAAGATCATCTCTCGGTTTTTCCTTTAAATCTTGGAATTCTTTTTCTCTATCATCTATAAGGGTTACTGGGGTTCACTTAGGCCCTTATTCTGGTTGACTCGCAAGATAGACGACGCCCGCATGCCCCTCTTGCACGACACGAACCCCCGCACAGCTGTGAATGGATGATTTGCATAATTATCCATTCGCAGCCTTCAGTGCGGGGCGTTCCCATGGGCGTTCCCCTGGCCCGCCACCCCACGCCCGGACTTGTGTGTGCGTGTAGCCAAAAATCGGTCCCCCATTGCGAACGCGCAGGGGATTGATTCAGTCAGAATCCCCTATATGGTGGGTATAGATGGGGTCCAAAGGAGCCAGTGCAGATTAAAAAAACATCAACAGGGTGTGCTGGCTCCTCCCCCCTAGACCCCTCCCACAGCTAAGGTTGGAATAATGTGCAGCTGACGGAACGTAGGGTCAGTGTACCGCTAAGCACGGCGCCTGTGCGCACACGCCCTCAGCATGCCGCGCACTGAACTTCATTGGAGTGGTGAGCAGATATCGTGGGAACCCACTAGGGGCATTTATGTGCAGGTGGCCATACCCCGCCTGCGCACACTGGCAGCATCGGTGAATTGGGGCACTTTAACTCTTATTTACACTATATAAAAGTTTTTTGCCAGTGTAAATATATCAGTAGCTCCGGGGGGCGGAGCTACCTCAGAGCAGGACCGGCGGCGCCTCAGCACCATTACTCAGCAGAGGAACAGTGCAGCGTGTTCAGGCTCCTCCAAGGCACTCCAGTCGCAGGTTGTCACTGTGTGTGTGTGTGTCTCTATCTCCTTCATGCGCTGTATGTGGCACCAGGCTTTCACCCTCCCCTACTGACACGCTCATATGTGGCCAGCTGTCACAGCAAAGTGACGCATTTGGCGGTTATGTGGCAGAACCGCATTGCTTGAGTTCTATGAAATGTATTATGTCACAAATGTCCCAGCAGATAGCGGCTACGCAGCACAGACACAGCTAACACAGGTATCGGAGGAAATCAGATGCACAGGGTCCGGAGAAGCCCCGAAGATCAGCGTGGTGAGTATATTTTCCTTCCACAGGTACCGCACTATGGATTCTATAGGAGAAGGAGACGGATCTTCTATCAACATAGGTAAGTATTGGATGAATGGGCTCCGTGTGAAATAACATTTTACTGTCAGTGTGTGTGTTTTTTTTTTACTATTTGTACTGCTGGGGGATGGTTCGTGAAATACAGGGGGACCCCTACTCATTTTGTCCCCCATATTTTGGGAACCAGGACCGGCCCTTGAGCCTGGTGCTGGTTTCATTAAATCCTGGGGACCCCTATTTGTTCTGCCCCGTGATTTATCTGTTTAAGCCAGCCTGGGAAACTCCAGAGAAAAACATTCCAGATTGCTAAGCGTTTATAAGCAAATATACCTCAGGTTTGCTCTCTTAGATGACCATTACCAGGTTCAGGCTCTGCCCTTCGGACTGCCCACGGCTCCAAGGGTAATCACAAAGGTGAGGTTGGTGACGGTGTTGCCGCGGCGTACGCAGGGGATCAATATTATCCCGTACCTGGACGATCTCTTGGTAAAGGCGAGGTGCAGGGAACTGCGGTCGGTCAGCCTAGATCGGAGTACTCACCTATTGTCCCGTCCTGGATGGTGCCTACCCCGAGGCTTCTGTTTCTGGGAATGGTCTTGGAAACGGTGGCCTAAAGGGTTTTTCTGCCTCCAGACAAAGTGGAGACGCTTCAGTCTCTGGTCAGGGAATTTCTGAGACTGGGCAGGGTCTCAGTCCACCTGTGCACCTGTCCCTCAGGAAAGATGGTTGCATTCTACGAGGCGATTCAATACGGTAGCTTCCACGCCAGGGGGTTTCAGTTGGACCTCCTGTGCGAGTGGTTGGGTTCGCACCTGCAGATGCATTTCCCCTCAGGCCAGGATATCTCTGGCGGGGCGGCTGCATCTGTTGGAGGGGCGGAGCTTCGGAATCCAGGACTGGATTCTGCTTATAACAGACGCAAGTCTGAGAGGTGGGGGGGCTGTTACCCAAGGGGTGGGGTTCCAGGGCAAGTGGTCAAGCCATGAGTCTGTTCTTCCAATAAATATCTTGGAGCTCAGAGCCATTCATGAGGCCCTACGTCAAGCCTCCCATCTACTCCTGAATCAATTCAGGTGCAGTCGGACAACGCTACGGCTGTAGCATACATCAAGAAGGGACGAAAAGCTGGGCCTGCATGAGAGAGGTGTCCAGGATTCTCGTCTGGGCAGAAAAAAACCTTAGGGCCATATCGGCCATCATTATAATGGGCATGGAAAACTGGGAAGCTGTCTTCCTCAGTCATCACGACATGCACCCGGGGGAGTGGGGACTACACCCTCATTTGTCTACTCACAGACCGTTGGGGCTGTCCGGAGATAGACCTAATGGCATCTCGGCTCAACAAGAACCTTCGGCTGTATTGTGCCAGAACCAGGGACCCTCAGGCCGCGGTGGTGGATGCACTGCCGACATCCTGGCCATATCGACTGGTGAACCTGTTCCCTCCGATTCCGTTGCTGTCTCGGTACTCCGCAAGGTCAGGAAGGAGAAGGCGCAGGCAATTCTAATCTCTCCAGACTGGCCCAGAAGGGCATGGTACGCCCTTCTTCTGGCTATGTTGGTGGACGACCCTTGGCCTCTGCTGCTGAGGAGGGACCTTCTAAAGCAGGAGCCCTTCATTTATCCATGCTTACAACGTTTGTCAGCTTGGAGGTTGAGCGGACTAATCTTAGGTGAGGGGAGACGCTGTTCTCTGTTATTCATCTGGAGTGGATATGGGCCTGCATTTGGGCTCCATAAAGGGGTAGATCTCCGCCTTATCCAGAAACGACTAGCCTTATTACCGGAGGTTCAGACCTTTGTACAGGGAGTGCTTCACATGCAACCTCCTTTTGTACCCCCCACAGCTCCATGGGACCTGACATTTCTTCAATCCTCCTGGTTCGAGCCGTTGGACTCTGTGGAGGACCAAGTTCCTTACTTGGAAGACTGATGCTTTTGGCCTCAGCTAGGAGGGTCTCAGAATTGGGGGCCTTGACATGCAAGAGCCTTTATTTGGTCTTTTACGAGGACAGAGGTGAGCTCAGGACTCGTTCGCCGTTTCTGCCTAAGGTGCTTTCACCGTTTCACCTGATCCAACTCATCGTAGTTCCGTCGCGGTTCGGTTTATCTGAACTAAAATCTTTGGATGTTGCGCGGGGCTTGGAGATTTACCTTAAAAGGACGGCAGGTGTCAGGAAGACGGATTTTGTTTTTGTGCTATATGATGCTCATAAGATGGTTGTCCTGCCTCTAAGCTGTCTATTGCTCGATGGCTTCGCCTGCCTATTCAGCTAGCTGGTACGTCGGTGGCTTTGCCAGCACCGCAGTCTATTTGAGCCCACTCCACTAAGTCTGTGGGTTCCTCCTCCTCAAAATCCCCTCGAAGAATAATTTGATGGCGAGCAGTTACGGATGGACTTGCCGCTAATCGCAGGGCTGCAATAATTCAGCAAGCTTATTGCAAGTGGGTATTGGATACTGCTACATGCACAGGGAAAACATTTCTCTAGACGCACAATTTCTGGTAACTGTTAAGGTGCATACACACTGTACAATTTTGTTGACCAACTTTTTTGACCAAAATATCTTTCAGTGTGTTTGCGACGAACGATGATGCGCATACCCACCAGTCAACCGTGCATGCAGCTCAATATGGAGATCTTTCAAAAACAGCCTATAAACTGTAGCTAGATCTTTCGTCTGTCGTCAACATCTTTGGTCCAGGACACTAGGTTCAAGGGAAATGTCTTTCAACGAAATTGGTAAAAAAAAATTGTCCAGTGTGTATGTGCCTTTAGGCCATTGAATACAGAGGCGCCATCTTGAGACGCTATTTACCCTGAATAACAACATATAGATTATTGTATCTATTACGTTGAACCCTTATTACAGATGGGAACAGAAATAAGGAAACCACAGAGACAACATTTTATAGTTAAACCGAATCATCACAATTATTTTACAACAACAAAAGGTTGGATCACCTCAGCGAGGAGCCCAAGGATGGAGGATTAATACACTTACTGACATCTGTTCCTAGAGTAACTACTTTCCACATACAGAGTCTCAGCTATGTAAATTATGGTTTATAAATCATATTTTTGTAATTTCTCACAAACAGAACATTAGACTGGCTTCTCATCAATGAGATTTCTTTGATGGATAACAAAATCTGATTTATGTGTAAAACATTTCCCAAACTAAGTGGTACATTTACTAAGATGGGAGTTCTATTGAAGATGGGAGGTTGCCGATAGCAACCAGATTAGATTCTACTTCTTATATAGATAGATATAGATAGAATCTGATTGGTAGAACTTCCATCCTATGTAAATTTACCCCTAAGAACTTGGAAATGGTTTCTTACCTACATGTATCTTCTCATGTCTAATAAGATGATATTTCTGTGTAAATGATTTCCCACACTCAGAGCATGGAAATGGCCTCTCACCTTTGTGATTTCGTTGATGTCTAGCAAGATGTGGTTTGTGCATAAAACATTTCCCACACTCAGAGCATAGAAACGGCTTGTCCCCTGTGTGACTTCTCTGATGTGTAACAAGATTTGCTTTCAAGGTAAAACGTTTCCCACACTCAGCGCACGAAAATGGCTTGTCGCCTGAGTGAATTCTCTGATGTCTAACAAGATCTAATTTGTTTATAAAACCTTTCCCACACTCAGGGCATGAATATGGCCTCTCACCTGTGTGACATCTCTCGTGTTTAACAAGATCTTTTTCCTGTGTAAAACATTTCCTACACTCAGAACATGTAAATGGTTTCTCACTTGTGTGACGGCTCTGATGTCTGACAAACTGTGATTTACGTGTAAAACATTTCCCACACTCGGAGCATAGAAACGGCTTGTCCCCTGTGTGACTTCTCTGATGTGTAACAAGATTTGCTTTCAAGGTAAAACATTTCCCACACTCAGCGCACGAAAATGGCTTGTCGCCTGAGTGAATTCTCTGATGTCTAACAAGATCTAATTTGTTTATAAAACCTTTCCCACACTCAGGGCATGAATATGGCCTCTCACCTGTGTGACATCTCTCGTGTTTAACAAGATCTTTTTCCTGTGTAAAAACATTTCCCACACTCAGAACATGTAAATGGTTTCTCACTTGTGTGACGGCTCTGATGTCTGACAAGCTGTGGTTTACGTGTAAAACATTTCCCACACTCAGAGCATGCATATGGCTTATCACCTGTGTGACTTCTCTGATGTCTAATAAAATCTGATTTGTATGTATAACATTTCCCACACTCGGAACACAGAAATGGCCTCTCACCTGTGTGACTTTTCAGATGTCTAGTAAGATCTGATTTTTGTGTAAAACATTTCCCACACTCAGCACATGGAAATGTTCTCTCACCCGCCTTAGCTGGATGATGGGTAATAATTGGGTTGTTCTGTGTAGAACCTGTGTAACCTTTACAATGAAGCAATGCACCTGCTTTAATAGATGTAACAGATCTACCAATGCCAGAGTGATCAGGAAAACATTTCCCATGATCGGAAAGGTCAGACGATATAACTGGGGCGATAGGATTTTCTTCCATTTGGATGTTATCTTCTATTTTACCATCTGGAGATGAAACGAGATGATCCTCGGAGACATTCCGGCTGTTACATCCATCTGCTGGGAATAAAATGTAACAATGCCAAATAACAATAATTAGCGATGACATAAGATTACGAGGCTTTGGAAAACTGATTAGAATGACAACATTATAAATAACACAATGATCTCAGGTGGTGACCACCAAGCAGTAGAGTCTGGTGGTGACCAAGACCTGAAGCCCCACAGATCCCCCAGGAGCACTAATACCATCAGCCACTTGGACAATATACCACCAACTATAGGAATAGCATTTCTACTGGTATCTGCTGTACACAACGTTCTCATTGCTTAGTTTCTTTTTTTTAATTAACCTTTTCTTCCATTGACATATAGTTATCTATAGATAACAAGAGGGCAAATCGACTGTCTCTAATAACAGGGTATAGTCGCTCTTGCAGCATTTACAAATATCGAAAAAGCTATTTTTTAATATATCGAAATAGGTATGTCCAATAAATTATCCAAAATTCAGGAGTGTTGGACAAGGAAACACCAGTAATGGTGCTAGTCCCCTTCTGAGCAGTCCGCCCAAAATCCATCAGTACAGGGCAAGTCCACCAGATATGGAGAGGGTTGCCAATCTCTTGGTCACATCGCCAGCGTGGAGAAATGTTATGTATTTGTACTGGACATCTATACCAGCGAGCTAGGATTATACAGTCGCCAATACCAGAAGTGAAGAACTAGCGGAAGTACTGAGCTTCCGTCAGACTTTTCCCAAGTTCCTCCTGCCAGGCTAGAACGTATGACGGGCATTTGGTGGCTGAGCTTTCCAAACACCACTGGTACAAGCGAGAGACCAAATGTCACGGTGGGTGTTCTAATAACCCAAATTATTCAAATTTAGTAGGGTTCCACCTGAGGGGTGCTGTTCTCAGAGAAAGCACATAATGTTGGTACAAGCTACAGCTTGTTTCTGTTTGTCTTGTTTTTGTTGTTATACCAGTATGCCGGGTTTCCGGATGTACCCCTTGTGGTTGAAGACCTGGTATTGGGGTCCCTTGACCTTGACCAGCGGGTCGGTGTAACTCTGCAGTCACTATGTTCTGTGTGGGTTTTGTATTGGTTCACTGGATCAGTGCCCCGGGTTTTGCTGATCCACCTTGCCTGGTGTTCATGCATACCCTGGTCTTTGGGTGTGGCTGCATGCTAGGCCACTTACTATTTAGGTGTACTTCCAGCACTGAGACCCTGCCAGTTATAGTTCTTTGTGTATCCTGGTCACTCCTGTTATATTCCTTAGTTTTCCTGTTATACTGATAGTATTCTGCTGGTTCCTGATTATTCCTATGTACCTGGACATTCTGAGAGTCCTAGATTCAGAGAGTACTCAGTGTAATCCGGCCTGTGTCAGAGAACCATTCCGTCCAGTCTGTGAGTACCAGCGGCCTCCCCGCACCTTTCATTACCTTCTGCTGTCGGTACTCTCACAGCTCCAGCTACAATTATATCCAAGGCATATGACTGACAGCAGTGTGGAGGACACAGTGACTACAGAGGGACGGGAGAGAACAAAAGAGAGGGAGGTTGGAAAAGCAGATCGGGGGGGGGGGGGGGGGGGACAGAAGTGCACTGAACAGAAATGGGTCCTGGCGCTCCGCCACTGGGTGCAGGATAAAATCTAGGCCCTGGCTTTTAGGAAAGGAAGGCCATAACCTGCAGAGCTCCACAGCACTACCAGTTCCTATCCGGAGGGGTCTCAGAGGGGTAAGGTAGGAGAGAGGTGCAGCAGGAACCACTGCCCAAACCCCGATTTTTATAGGATGGTGCAGGAGTTCCATTTCAAGGCATCCTGTCACTCTCCTGGTCAGGCCACACCCTCTCTGCCCTCCAGCTTGTTAATGACCAGCAACGCAAGGACTAGAGGTGCCACCAATGTCAAGGACAAGTCATTTTCTAAGGAACTTTTCCAGAAGATCTTCATCCATGATATCCAGAATACACGCACTTGGGCCTAATGAGGGGAGATACTCACCAATAGGAGTGATCAGGCTGGTAACCAAAGGAATAACTATATGGTCCAAGACCACCGTGTATGCAAGAAATGTAGGTCAGCTAGACCAGGTCCTTCCTCCAAATGTGCAAGGAAGATAAAGGGTGAGAATATTATATTATACAAGACTTATGTGTGGTGTAAAGCTACAACTGTGACCAATCACACACTTCAGGTGGGCGAGTCTGGGTTTGGTGGAGAAGGGATAATGGTACGGTGCTGGTAATTCCTGATGTATGAGATCACGAGAGAGTGCGGGGAGGTGACTGGTCAGATCTCTGGGCTGGTAACACACAGTGACATGATGTGAGGGGGAGAGCAGGAGTATAATAGGGGCTGATGGCTCCTGATGTATGAGATACACCAGAGAGTGCAGGGAGGAGACTGGTCAGATCTCTGGGCTGGTAACACACAGTGACATGATGTGAGGGGAGAGCAGGAGTATAATAGGGGCTGATGGCTCCTGATGTATGAGATACACCAGAGAGTGCGGGGAGGAGACTGGTCAGATCTCTGGGCTGGTAACACACAGTGACATGATGTGAGGGAGGAGAGCAGGAGTATAATAGGGGCTGATGCCTCCTGATGTATCAGATACACCAGAGAGTGTGGGGAGGAGACTGGTCAGATCTCTGGGCTGGTAACACACAGTGACAAGATGTGAGGGGGAGAGCAGGAGTATAATAGGGACTGATGGCTCCTGATGTATGAGATACACCAGAGAGTGCAGGGAGGAGACTGGTCAGATCTCTGGGCTGGAAACACACAGTGACATGATGTGAGGGGGAGAGCAGGAGTATAATAGGGGCTGATGTCACCTGATGTATGAGATACACCAGAGAGTGCGGGGAGGAGACTGGTCAGATCTCTGGGCTGGTAACACACAGTGACATGATGTGAGGGGGAGAGCAGGAGTATAATAGGGGCTGATGGCACCTGATGTATGAGTTACACCAGAGAGTGCGGGGAGGAGACTGGTCAGATCTCTGGGCCGGTAACACACAGTGACATGATGTGAGGGGGAGAGCAGGAGTATAATAGGGGCTGATGGCTCCTGATGTATGAGATACATCAGAGAGTGTGGGGAGGAGACTGGTCAGATCTCTGGGCTGGTAACACACAGTGACATGATGTGAGGGGGAGAGCAGGAGTATAATAGGGGCTGATGGCTCCTGATGTATGAGATACACCAGAGAGTGCAGGGAGGAGACTGGTCAGATCTATGGGCTGGTAACACACAGTGACATGATGTGAGGGGGAGAGCAGGAGTATAATAGGGGCTGATGGCACCTGATGTATGAGATACACCAGAGAGTGCGGGGAGGAGACTGGTCAGATCTCTGGGCTGGTAACACACAGTGACATGATGTGAGGGGGAGAGCAGGAGTATAATAGGGGCTGATGGCTCCTGATGTATGAGATACACTAGAGAGTGCGGGGAGGAGACTGGTCAGATCTCTGGGCTGGTAACACAGTGACATGATGTGAGGGGGGAGAGCAGGAGTATAATAGGGGCTGGTAATTCCTGATGTATGAGATACACCAGAGAGTGCGGGGAGGAGACTGGTCAGATCTCTGGGCTGGTAACACACAGTGACATGATGTGAGGGGGAGAGCAGGAGTATAATAGGGGCTGATGGCTCCTGATGTATGAGATACACCAGAGAGTGCAGGGAGGAGACTGGTCAGATCTCTGGGCTGGTAACACACAGTGACATTATGTGAGGGGGAGAACAGGAGTATAATAGGGGCTGATGGCTCCTGATGTATGAGATACACCAGAGAGTGCGGGGAGGAGACTGGACAGATCTCTGGCTGGTAACACACAGTGACATGATGTGAGGGGGAGAGCAGGAGTATAATAGGGGCTGATGGCTGCTGATGTATGAGATACACCAGAGAGTGCAGGGAGGAGACTGGTCAGATATCTGGGCTGGTAACACACAGTGACATGATGTGAGGGGGAGAGCAGGAGTATAATAGTGGCTGATGGCTCCTGATGTATGAGATACACCAGAGAGTGTCGGGAGGAGACTGGTCAGATCTCTGGGCTGGTAACACACAGTGACATGATGTGAGGGGAGAGCAGGAGTATAATAGAGGCTGATGGCTCCTGATGTATGAGATACACCAGAGAGTGCGGGGAGGAGACTGGTCAGATCTCTGGGCTGGTAACACACAGTGACATGATGTGAGGGGGAGAGCAGGAGTATAATAGGGGCTGATGGCACCTGATGTATGAGTTACACCAGAGAGTGCGGGGAGGAGACTGGTCAGATCTCTGGGCTGGTAACACACAGTGACATGATGTGAGGGGGAGAGCAGGAGTATAATAGGGGCTGATGGCTCCTGATGTATGAGATACATCAGAGAGTGTGGGGAGGAGACTGGTCAGATCTCTGGGCTGGTAACACACAGTGACATGATGTGAGGGGGAGAGCAGGAGTATAATAGGGGCTGATGGCTCCTGATGTATGAGATACACTAGAGAGTGCGGGGAGGAGACTGGTCAGATCTCTGGGCTGGTAACACAGTGACATGATGTGAGGGGGGAGAGCAGGAGTATAATAGGGGCTGGTAATTCCTGATGTATGAGATACACCAGAGAGTGCGGGGAGGAGACTGGTCAGATCTCTGGGCTGGTAACACACAGTGACATGATGTGAGGGGGAGAGCAGGAGTATAATAGGGGCTGATGGCTCCTGATGTATGAGATACACCAGAGAGTGCAGGGAGGAGACTGGTCAGATCTCTGGGCTGGTAACACACAGTGACATTATGTGAGGGGGAGAGCAGGAGTATAATAGGGGCTGATGGCTCCTGATGTATGAGATACACCAGAGAGTGCGGGGAGGAGACTGGTCAGATCTCTGGGCTGGTAACACACAGTGACATGATGTGAGAGGGAGAGCAGGAGTATAATAGGGGCTGATGGCACCTGATGTATGAGTTACACCAGAGAGTGCGGGGAGGAGACTGGTCAGATCTCTGGGCTGGTAACACACAGTGACATGATGTGAGGGGAGAGCAGGAGTATAATAGGGGCTGATGGCTCCTGATGTATGAGATACACCACAGAGTGCAGGGAGGAGACTGGTCAGATCTCTGGGCTGGTAACACACAGTGACATGATGTGAGGGGGAGAGCCGGAGTATAATAGGGGCTGATGGCTCCTGATGTATGAGATACATGAGAGAGTGCGGGAGGAGACTGGTCAGATCTCTTGGCTGGTAACACACAGTGACATGATGTGAGGGGGAGAGCAGGAGTATAATAGGGGCTGATGGCTCCTGATGTATGATACACCAGAGAGTGCGAGGAGGAGACTGGTCAGATCTCTGGTAACACACAGTGACATGATGTGAGGGGGAGAGCAGGAGTATAATAGGGGCTGATGGTTACTGATGTATGAGATACACCAGAGAGTGCGGGGAGGAGACTGGTCAGATCTCTGGGCTGGTAACACACAGTGACATGATGTGAGGGGGAGAGCAGGAGTATAATAGGGGCTGATGGCTCCTGATGTATGAGATACACCAGAGAGTGCGGGGAGGAGACTGGTCAGATCTCTGGTAACACACAGTGACATGATGTGAGGGGGAGAGCAAGAGTATAATAGGGGCTGATGGCACCTGATGTATGATACACCAGAGAGTGCGGGGAGGAGACTGGTCAGATCTCTGGTAACACACAGTGACATGATGTGAGGGGGAGAGCAGGAGTATAATAGGGGCTGATGGTTACTGATGTATGAGATACACCAGAGAGTGCGGGGAGGAGACTGGTCAGATCTCTGGGCTGGTAACACACAGTGACATGATGTGAGGGGGAGAGCAGGAGTATAATAGGGGCTGATGGCTCCTGATGTATGAGATACACCAGAGAGTGCGGGGAGGAGACTGGTCAGATCTCTGGTAACACACAGTGACATGATGTGAGGGGGAGAGCAGGAGTATAATAGGGGCTGATGGCACCTGATGTATGATACACCAGAGAGTGCGGGGAGGAGACTGGTCAGATCTCTGGTAACACACAGTGACATGATGTGAGGGGGAGAGCAGGAGTATAATAGGGGCTGATGGCTCCTGATGTATGAGATACACCAGAGAGTGCGGGGAGGAGACTGGTCAGATCTCTGGGCTGGTAACACACAGTGACATGATGTGAGGGGGAGAGCAGGAGTATAATAGGGGCTGATGGCTCCTGATGGCTCATTGAGAGGGAAGCTTTCTGACTAAAGTGAAGCTTGATTACTTAAGTGAGTTGGAAACTGAAGCAGGTGAGTTAGAATACTGAAAAAGGTGAGTTTGAACACAGTCTAAATTTTCATCTTCTATTTTATTGTATTATATTCATCTTCTTTCTATCGTATTGCAACCTGTTGCTCAATTTTGACATTTAATTCATTTTTATCTATATTTTTTCCAACATTGTATTTCATTTTACTCATTCACTATTATCTTCTCTTATCTTTGCCACACATTTATTGCACTCTGGTTCCCTCTTCACGCCTGCTCACATTTGCCTCACTTCTGACCTTCTCTGTTCCCTTCATCCTCTCACTTGTTGCTGTTTCATACTTAATTGGATTACTCAATCAACCTGATTTTACCCACTTGTCTCCTCTCTGACAGTAGTTCCTTGCCTGTTACCTTCTCTCTCACTCTGTTTTCTACCAAATCTACTACAGACGCTGTCTGTCCTCCCAAATCCCTCTGTCTGATTTCACTAACCTACCCTCTCACCTTCGGTTCCTCATGGCTGTTAATCTCTCAACTTCACTTTCTCCAACTGCTCCTCCCCCCTCCCATCCCATACCTATCCTGACCACTCGCCCCCGCACCCCCACCCTCCCAACGACCCCCCCTCGCTTCTGCAATCCCAAAAACCTTATCCACATAAATACACAACCCACCCCCCCTCTTTCCTGTGCACTATGGAACGCCAGATCCATCTGCAACAAACTCCCTGCCATCCATGACCTATTCATCTCTAGAGCATTCCACCTCCTTGCTATCACCGAGACCTGGCTCTCCACCTCTGATTCTGTCTCTCCGGCTGCTCTCTCCCACGGTGGCCTCTCTTTCTCTCACACTCCCAGGTCGGATGGTCGCCAAGGTGGCGGTGTGGGTCTTCTCCTCTCAGCCTCATGCACCCACAGTGTCATTCACCCTGAACCCTCTCTCCTTTTCTCCTCCTTTGAGTCTCACTCTATCCGTCTATACTACCCCTACCACCTCCGTGTTGCTGCAATCTACCGCCCCCCTGGCCCTATCTCCCAATTTCTTGACAACTTCGCCGCCTGGCTCCCACACTTCCTCTCCTCTGACCTGCCATCTGTCATTCTTGGTGACTTTAACATCCCCTTGGATAACCCCGCTGATCCTGGCACCTCCAAACTCCTCTCTCTCTGCTCCTCTCTTGGCCTATCTCAGTGGACTACCTCTCCCACCCACATCCAAGGACACTCCCTCGATCTCGTCTTCTCTCGCTCTTGTTCCCTTACTGACTACACTATCTCGGCTTTTCCTCTTTCTGACCATCACCTCATCTCCTTCTCCCTCACTGCTTCCCCCTCTCCCACTCCCCCTCCCAAGCGCATTGTCTCACGGCATAACGTCAACACACTTGATCTTGCTGCCTTCTCTAACACGCTGTGTCCTCTTCTCGCCCCAATCACCACCATGTCCTGCCCGAACCTCGCCGCCTCCTTCTATAATGACACCCTATCTTCGACATTGGACTCTGCCTGCCCTCCATCCTCTATCCCCCTTCGATGCTCCAACCCCCAACCGTGGCACTCGCCTATCACCCGATTCCTTAAAAAGTGCTCTCGCACTGCTGAGCGCTTCTGGAAGAAATCACGCTCCCTCGCGGATTATCTCCATTTCAAATTCATTCTTTCCTCCTTCAGCTCTGCCCTTGCTCTGGCCAAGGAATCCTACTTTAAGTCCCTCATCCTTTCCCAATCATCCAATCCCCGCAGGCTCTTCGCCACCTTCAACTCCTTGCTCTCCCCCCCTCCTCCAGCTCTTCCGTCCTCCATCGTAGCCGCTGATTTTGCTACCTACTTTTCAACCAAAATCTCCTCTCTCAGGACTGCCATCACTGCTGCCATGACCCCACCCTCTCCCTCCTCCCCTCCTACATCCCCACTCCCCTCCTTCCAACCCCTGTCCTCATTTTACCCCACCACTGCTGCTGAAGTCCACTCTATCCTTCAATCCGCTTCTCCCTCCACCTGCCCGCTCGATCCTATCCCCTCCAATATTATCCGTCGTCTCAGTCCGTCAGTCTGCTCTCACCTGGCTCACCTGTTTAATCTTTCCCTATCCTCTGGGATCTTCCCTTCCTCCTTCAAACACGCTCTTGTCTCCCCAATTCTCAAAAAAACAAATCTGGACCCCAACTCCCCATCCAACTACAGGCCCATCTCCCTCCTCCCTTTTGCCTCCAAACTCCTAGAACGTCTGACCTATAATCGTCTCCTAAACCACCTTACTGCTAACTCCATTCTCGACCCCCTCCAATCCGGGTTCCGCCCTTTACATTCCACTGAAACTGCCCTGACCAAAGTCACTAACGATCTAATATCGGCTAAATCCAAAGGCCTCTTCTCTATCCTCATCCAGCTTGATCTGTCGGCTGCCTTTGACACTGTTGACCACCCTCTCCTGCTCAACACACTCCGCTCCTTTGGCATCACTGGCACGGTATTCTCCTGGTTCACCTCATACCTCTCCGATCGCTCCTTCTCCGTCTCCACTCCGAGCTCCTCCTCTCCTACTACCCCGCAGCCAGTCGGTGTTCCCCAAGGGTCTGTCCTTGGCCCTCTCCTCTTCTCTCTCTACACCACCTCTCTGGGCACTCTCATCAGCTCCTATGGTTTTCATTACCACCTTTATGCTGATGATACCCTAATCTATCTCTCTTCCCCCGACCTTTCCCCATCACTCCTGTCCAAGGTCTCTGAATGCCTCACAGCCATCTCAGCCTGGATGACCCAACGCTTCCTGAAGCTAAACATGGCTAAAACTGAACTTCTAATCTTCCATCCCCCGAACATCCCCTCTTCTCCCACTATCTCCATCAGTATTGGTGAAACCGAGATCACCTCCACCGACCAAACGCGCTGCCTCGGTGTCATCATTGACTCCTCCCTCTCTTTCACCCCCCACATTCGTGCTCTCTCACAGTCTTGCCGCTTTCACCTACGCAACATCTCACGCATCAGACCATTCCTCTCCACTGACGCGACCAAAATTCTCATTCACTCTCTTGTCATCTCCCGCCTTGACTACTGCAACATCCTTCTCTCCGGGCTACCTCTCACCCGCCTCGCACCTCTCCAATCCATTCTTAACGCTGCTGCTAGGCTCATCTTCCTCTCCCGCCGCTCTACCTCCGCCTCCCCCCTCTGTCTATCTCTTCACTGGCTCCCCATTCCTTTCCGAGTTCTCTTTAAACTCCTCACCACCACCTACAAAGCTCTCTCCTCCTCCACCGCTCCTTACCTCTCTTCACTGATCTCTATCCACACTCCCTCCCGTCCTCTTCGCTCCATCGCTGACCGCCGACTGACCTCTCACCTAATCACCTCCTCCCACTCCCGTGTCCAAGACTTCTCTCGCGCTGCCCCCCTGCACTGGAACAACCTCCCGCCACCCATCAGGCTTTCTGATTCCCTTACCTCCTTCAAGCGCTCCCTCAAAACCCACTTTTTTCGACTAGCCTATCCCTCCTCCTAACCTCTTTTGATCCTCTTATCCTGCCTCCGTTCCCCTCCGTTCCTACTTATCCTATTGTTTTTCGTTCGTCCACCCACCTATTTTTAGTATGTTAACTCTTATGAGTAGGGCCCTCCTTCCTCACGTACTCACCCTACCTCTTTACCTCACCTGTGCTCCTGTCCTGTTCTTCCCTTCCTCTACTTCATCTTTAGTCTCCTTGACAATTTTGACACCTACTTCTGAACTGATGCTGACTTTAGTTCTACCAGCTATACCCCCATTTATACTGTATTTTTCAACACACCCTGTACGTTACCTCGTCATTTTTTTTTTTTTTTGTTTGCTATGTACGGCGCTGCGGACACTTTGCGGCGCCCTATAAATAAACGTACTACTACTACTTAGATACACCAGAGAGTGCGGGGAGGAGACTGGTCAGATCTCAGGGCTGGTAACACACAGTGACATGATGTGAGGGGGAGAGCAGAAGTATAATAGGGGCTGATGGCTCCTGATGTATGAGATACACCAGAGAGTGCGGGGAGGAGACTGGTCAGATCTCTGGGCTGGTAACACACAGTGACATGATGTGAGGGGGAGAGCAGGAGTATAATAGGGGCTGATGGCTCCTGATGTATTAGATACACCAGAGAGTGCGGGGAGGAGACTGGTCAGATCTCTGGGCTGGTAACACACAGTGACATGATGTGAGGGGGAGAGCAGGAGTATAATAGGGGCTGATGGCTGCTGATGTATGAGATACACCAGAGAGTGTGGGGAGGAGACTGGTCAGATCTCTGGGCTGGTAACACACAGTGACATGATGTGAGGGGAGAGCAGGAGTATAATAGTGGCTGATGACTCCTGATGTATGAGATACACCAGAGTGTGCGGGGAGGAGACTGGTCAGATCTCTGGGCAGGTAACACACAGTGACATAATGTGAGGGGGAGAGCAGGAGTATAATAGGGGATGATGGCTCCTGATGTATGAGATACACCAGAGAGTGCGGGGAGGAGACTGGTCAGATCTCTGGGCTGGTAACACACAGTGACATGATGTGAGAGGGAGAGCAGGAGTATAATAGGGGCTGATGGCTCCTGATGTATGAGATACACCAGAGAGTGCGGGGAGGAGACTGGTCAGATCTCTGGGCTGGTAACACACAGTGACATGATGTGAGGGGGAGAGCAGGAGTATAATAGGGGCTGATGGCTGCTGATGTATGAGATACACCAGAGAGTGCGGGAGGAGACTGGTCAGATCTCTGGGCTGGTAACACACAGTGACATGATGTGAGGGGGAGAGCAGGAGTATAATAGGGGCTGATGGCTCCTGATGTATGAGTTACACCAGAGTGTGCGGGGAGGAGACAGGTCAGATCTCTGGGCTGGTAACACACAGTGACATGATGTGATGGGAGAGCAGGGGTATAATAGGGGCTGATGGATCCTGATGTATGAGATACACCAGAGAGTGCGGGGAGGAGACTGGTCAGATCTCTGGGCTGGTAACACACAGTGACATGATATGAGGGGGAGAGCAGGAGTATAATAGGGGTCTGATGGCTCCTGATGTATGAGATACACCAGAGTGCGGGGAGGAGACTGGTCAGATCTCTGGGCTGGTAACACAGAGACATCATGTGAGGGGGAGAGCAGGAGTATAATAGGGGCTGATGGCTCCTGATTTATGAGATACACCAGAGAGTGCGGGGAGGAGACTGGTCAGATATCTGGGCTGGTAACACACAGTGACATGATGTGAGGGGGAGAGCAGGAGTATAATAGGGGCTGGTGGCTCCTGATGTATGAGATACACCAGAGAGTGTGGGGAGGAGACTGGTCAGATCTCTGGGCTGGTAACACACAGTGACATGATGTGAGGGGAGAGCAGGAGTATAATAGGGGCTGATGGCACCTGATGTATGAGATACACCAGAGAGTGTGGGGAGGAGACTGGTCAGATCTCTGGGCTGGTAACACACAGTGACATGATGTGAGGGGGAGAGCAGGAGTTTAATAGGGACTGATGGCACCTGATGTATGAGATACACCAGAGAGTGCGGGGAGGAGACTGGTCAGATCTCTGGGCTGGTAACACACAGTGACATGATGTGAGGGGAGAGCAGGAGTATAATAGGGGCTGATGGCTCCTGATGTATGAGATACACAAGAGAGTGCGGGGAGGAGACTGGTCAGATCTCTGGGCTGGTAACACACAGTGTCATGATGTGAGGGGGAGAGCAGGAGTATAATAGGGGCTGATGGCTCCTGATGTATGAGATACACCAGAGTGCGGGGAGGAGACTGGTCAGATCTCTGGGCTGGTAACACACAGTGACATGATGTGAGGAGGAGAGCAGGAGTATAATAGGGGCTGATGGCTCCTGATGGATGAGATACACCAGAGAGTGCGGGGAGGAGACTGGTCAGATCTCTGGGCTGGTAACACACAGTGACATGATGTGAGGGGAGAGCAGGAGTATAATAGGGACTGATGGCTCCTGATGTATGAGATACACCAGAGAGTGCGGGGAGGAGACTGGTCAGATCTCTGGGCTGGTAACACACAGTGACATGATGTGAGGGGGAGAGCAGAAGTATAATAGGGGCTGATGGCTCCTGATGTATGAGATACACCAGAGAGTGCGGGGAGGAGACTGGTCAGATCTCTGGGCTGGTAACACACAGTGACATGATGTGAGGGGGAGAGCAGGAGTATAATAGGGGCTGATGGCACCTGATGTATGAGATACACCAGAGAGTGCGGGGAGGAGACTGGTCAGATCTCTGGGCTGGTAACACACAGTGACATGATGTGAGGGGGGAGAGCAGGAGTATAATAGGGGCTGATGGCTCCTGACTCCCCCACAGCACAGATACACAGATATTGTACTACTGACCTGTGCTGATAACTGTAGGAATTTTCTTCTCCTTACACCGCTGGTCACCCCTCATCTCCTTCTCTTCTTCTCCCTCTGTATCTTCAGCCTTCACATCAGTCACATCTGTCTCTTCCTCTTCCTCTATATTATGGACCTTTTTATCAATCAAAAGTTCCTGGGAATACAGAGGACGGGGACATCTCTCTGGGGTATCTCTGTTACTGGGCCCATCTGTAGGAGACACGCAGTGACTGAGGACATGGTATATATGTGATTATCATGGGAATACAGAGGACGGGGACATCTCTCTGGGGTATCTCTGTTACTGGGCCCATCTGTAGGAAACACGCAGTGACTAAGGACATTGTATATATGTGATTATCCTGGGAATACAGAGGATGGGGACATCTCTCTGGAGTATGTCTGTTACTGGGCCCATCTGTAGGAGACACGCAGTGACTGAGTACATTGTATATATGTGATTATCCTGGGAATACAGAGGACGGGGACATCTCTCTGGGGTATTCCTGTTACTGGGCCCATCTGTAGGAGACACACAGTGACTGAGGACATGGTATATATGTGGTTATCCTGGGAATACAGAGGACAGGGACATCTCTCTGGGGTATTCCTGTTACTGGGCCCATCTGTAGGAGACACACGGTGACTAAGGACATTGTATATATGTGATTATCCTGGGAATACAGAGGACGGGGACATCTCTCTGGGGTATTCCTGTTACTGGGCCCATCTGTAGGAGACACACGGTGACTAAGGACATTGTATATATGTGATTATCCTGGGAATACAGAGGACGGGGACATCTCTCTGGGTATTCCTGTTACTGGGCCCATCTGTAGGAGACACGCAGTGACTGAGGACATGGTATATATGTGATTATCCTGGGAATACAGAGGACGGGGACATCTCTCTGGGGTATTCCTGTTACTGGGCCCATCTGTAGGAGACACGCAGTGACTGAGGACATGGTATATATGTGATTATCCTGGGAATACAGAGGACGGGGACATCTCTCTGGGGTATTCCTGTTACTGGGCCCATCTGTAGGAGACACGCAGTGACTGAGGACATTGTATATATGTGATTATCCTGGGAATACAGAGGACGGGGACATCTCTCTGGGGTATTCCTGTTACTGGGCCCATCTGTAGGAGACACGCAGTGACTGAGGACATTGTATATATGTGATTATCCTGGGAATACAGAGGACGGGGACATCTCTCTGGGGTATCCCTGTTACTGGGCCATCTGTAGGAGACACACAGTGACTGAGTACATTGTATATATGTGATTATCCTGGGAATACAGAGGACGGGGACATCTCTCTGGGGTATTCCTGTTACTGGGCCCATCTGTAGGAGACACGCAGTGACTGAGGACATTGTATATATGTGATTATCCTGGGAATACAGAGGACGGGGACATCTCTCTGGGGTATTCCTGTTACTGGGCCATCTGTAGGAGACACGCAGTGACTGAGGACATTGTATATATGTGATTATCCTGGGAATACAGAGGACGGGGACATCTCTCTGGGGTATTCCTGTTACTGGGCCCATCTGTAGGAGACACACAGTGACTGAGGACATTGTATATATGTGATTATACTGGGAATACAGAGGACGGGGACATCTCTCTGGGGTATTCCTGTTACTGGCCCATCTGTAGGAGACACGCAGTGACTGAGGACATGGTATATATGTGATTATCCTGGGAATACAGAGGACGGGGACATCTCTCTGGGGTATCTCTGTTACTGGGCCCATCTGTAGGAGACACGCAGTGACTCAGGACATGGTATATATGTGATTATCAGATGCTGGGTGTATATAGGGGACCCCCATACCTGCTCTCCCCTGTACAATAAATGTCTCCTCTTACCCAGTGATGTGAGGGGCCGGTGATTCTCCATCATCACGTCCTTGTACAGACCCCTGTGTTCCTCTATATACACCGCCTCCTGCATGGAGAGATAGACAGTGACATCCTGACACCTTATAGGCACCTGCCACACACAGTGATACAGTCATCACCCAGACACATCTCCCGGTGTTACTGTATAACGTCCCATTCCCAGCAGTCACCTCTCCGGTCACATCCTCCGAAGTAACTATATAACGTCCCATTCCCAGCGGTCACCGCTCCGGTCACATCCCCCCGGTGTTACTGTATAACGTCCCATTCCCAGCAGTCACCTCTCCGGTCACATCCCCCGGTGTTACAGTATAACGTCCCATTCCCAGCAGTCACCTCTCCGGTCACATCCCCCGGTGTTACCGTATAACGTCCCATTCCCAGCAGTCACCTCTCCGGTCACATCCCCCGGTGTTACTGTATAAAGTCCCATTACCAGCAGTCACCTCTCCGGTCACACCCACTGATGTTACTGTATAACGTCCCATTCCCAGCAGTCACGTCTTCGGTCACATCCACCGATGTTACTGTATAACGTCCCATTCCCAGCAGTCACCTCTCCGGTCACATTCCCCGGTGTTACTTTATAACATCCCCTTCCCAGCAGTCACCTCTCCGGTCACATCCCCTGGTGTTACCGTATAACGTCCCATTCCCAGAAGTCACCTTTCTGGTCACATCCCCCGGTGTTACTGTATAACGTCTCATTCCCAGCAGTCATCTCTCCGGTCACATCCCCAGGGGCTACAGTATAACGTCCCATTCCCAGCAGGCACCTCTCCGGTCACATCCCCGGGGTTACTGTATAACGTCCCATTCCCAGCAGTCACCTCTCCGGTCACATTCCCCGGTGTTACTTTATAACATCCCCTTCCCAGCAGTCACCTCTCCGGTCACATCCCCCGGTGTTACTGTATAACGTCACATTCCCAGCAGTCACCTCTCCGGTCACATCCCCCAGTGTTACTGTATAACGTCACATTCCCAGCAGTCACCTCTCCGGTCACATACCCCTGTGTTACTGTATAACGTCCCATTCTCAGCAGTCACCTCTCCGGTCACATCCCCCGGTGTTACTGTATAACGACCCATTCCCAGCAGTCACCTCTCCGGTCACATCCCCCGGTGTTACTGTATAACGACCCATTCCCAGCAGTCACCTCTCCGGTCACATCCCCCGGTGTTACTGTCTAACGTCCCATTCCCAGCAGTCACCTCTCCGGTCACATCCCCCGGTGTTACTGTATAACGTCCCATTCCCAGCAGTCACCTCTCCGGTCACATCCCCCGGTGTTACTGTATAACGTCCCATTCCCAGCAGTCACCTCTCCGGTCACATCCCCCGATGTTACTGTATAACGTCCCATTCCCAGCAGTCACCTCTCCGGTCACATCCCCTGGTGTTACTGTCTAATGTCCCATTCCCAGCACTCACCTCTCCGGTAACATCCTCCGGTGTTACTGTATAATGTCCCATTCCCAGCAGTCACCTCTCTGGTCACATCCCCAGTGTTACTGTATAACGTCCCATTCCCAGCAGTCACCTCTCCGGTCACATCCCCCGGTGTTACTGTATAACGACCCATTCCCAGCAGTCACCTCTCCGGTCACATCCCCCGGTGTTACTGTCTAACGTCCCATTCCCAGCAGTCACCTCTCCGGTCACATCCCCAGGTGTTACTGTCTAACGTCCCATTCCCAGCAGTCACCTCTCCGGTCACATCCCCAGGTGTTACTGTATAACGTCCCATTCCCAGCAGTCACCTCTCCGGTCACATCCCCCCGGTGTTACTGTCTAACGTCCCATTCCCAGCAGTCACCCTTCCGGTCATATCCCCCGGTGTTACTGTATAACGTCCCATTCCCAGCAGTCACCTCTCCGGTCACATCCCCTGGTGTTACTGTATAACGTCCCATTCCCAGCAGTCACCTCTCCTGTCACATCCCCCCGTGTTACTGTAGAACGTCCCATTCCCAGCAGTCACCTCTCCGGTCACATCCCCCGGTGTTACTGTATAACGTCCCATTCCCAGCAGTCACCTCTCCGGTCACATCACCCGGTGTTACTGTATAATGTCCCATTCCCAGCAGTCACCTCTCCGGTCACATCCCCCCGTGTTACTGTATAACGACCCATTCCCAGCAGTCACCTCTCCGGTCACATCACCCAGTGTTACTGTATAACGTCCCATTCCCAGCAGTCACCTCTCCGGTCACATCCCCGGTGTTACTGTATAATGTCCCATTCCCAGCAGTCACCTCTCCGGTCACATCCCCAGGTGTTACTGTATAACGTCCCATTCCCAGCAGTCACCTCTCCGGTCACATCCCCTGGTGTTACTGTATAACGTCCCATTCCAAGCAGCCACCTCTCCGGTCACATCCCCCAGTGTTACTGTATAATGTCCCATTCCCAGCAGTCACCTCTCCGGTCACATCCCCCCGGTATTACTGTATAACGTCCCATTCCCAGCAGTCACCTCTCCTGTCACATCCCCCGGTGTTACTGTATAATGTCCCATTCCCAGCAGTCACCTCTCCGGTCACATCCCCGGTGTTACTGTATAACGTCCCATTCCCAGCAGTCACCTCTCCGGTCACATCCCCCGGTGTTACTGTATAATGTCCCCATTCCCAGCAGTCACCTCTCCGGTCACATCCCCCGCTGTTACTGTATAACGTCCCATTCCCAGCAGTCACCTCTCCGGTCACATCCCCCGGTGTTACTGTATAACGTCCCATTCCCAGCAGTCACCTCTCCGGTCACATCCCCCGGTGTTACTGTATAACGTCCCATTCCCAGCAGTCACCTCTCCAGTCAGCAGCTGAATGATCTTGTTGGTGAGTTCCAGGATCTTCTGGTCATTGTGCCTCTCATGTATCAGTGAGTGAGGTGGAGGCACCGTGATGGGGCTCTGGGTCCTGCTCAGTCCTCCTGACACACGGGGACGGCTGCTGGGTGTCTCACATTCACCAGTTGTCTTCTTCACTACTGTGTAACCCTGGGTATTGGGGGAGACATCAAATATCATTATATACAATCCTAGATCCCCTCACCTCCCCGGTCACATCCCTGTATTATTACTATACATATAAGTTATGTCACTGTTACCTCCCCGGTCACATCCCTGTATTATTACTATAGATATAAGTGATGTCACTGTCACCTCACCGGTCACATTCCTGTAATATTACTATAGATATAAGTGATGTCACTGTCACCTCCCCAGTCACGTCCCTGTATTATTACTATAGATATAAGTGATGTCACTGTCACCTCCCAGGTCACGTTCCTGTATTATTACTATAGATATAAGTGATGTCACTGTCACCTCCCTGGTCACGTCCCTGTATTATTACTATAGATATAAGTGATGTCACTGTCCCCTCCCCGGTCACGTCCCTGTATTATTACTATAGATATAAGTGATGTCACTGTCACCTCCCTGGTCACGTCCCTGTATTATTACTATAGATATAAGTGATGTCCCTATCACCTCCCTGTATTATTACTATAAATATAAGTGTTGTCACTGTCACCTCCCCAGTCACTTCCCTGTTTATTACTATAGATATAAGTGATGTCATTGTCACCTCCCTGATCACGTCCCTGTATTATTACAATAGATATAAGTGATGTCACCTCCCCGGTCACGTTCCTGTATTATTGCTATAGATATAAGTGATGTCACTGTCACCTCCCCGGTCACGCCCCTGTATTATTACTATAGATATAAGTGATGTCACTGTCACCTCCCCAGTCACCTCCCTGTATTATTACTATAGATATAAATTATGTCACTGTTACCTCCCCGGTCACGTCCCTGTATTATTACTATAGATATAAGTGATGTCACTGTCACCTACCCAGTCACATCCCTGTATTATTACTATAGATATAAGTGATGTCACTGTCACCTCCCCGGTCACGTCCCTGTATTATTACTATAGATATAAGTGATGTCACTGTCACCTCCCCGGTCACGTCCCTGTATTATTACTATAGATATAAGTGATGTCACTGTCACCTCCCCGGTCACATCCTTGTATTATTTACTATAGATATAAGTGATGTCACTGTCACCTACCCGGTCACATCCCTGTATTATTACTATAGATATAAGTGATGTCACTGTCACCTCCCTGGTCACGTCCCTGTATTATTACTATAGATATAAGTGATGTCACTGTCACCTCCCCGGTCACGTCCCTGTATTATTACTATAGATATAAGTGATGTCACTGTCACCTCCCCGGTCACATCCCTGTATTAATACTATAGATATAAGTGATGTCACTGTCACATCCCTGTATTATTACTATAGATATAAGTGATGTCACTGTCACCTCCCCGGTCACATCCCTGTATTAATACTATAGATATAAGTGATGTCACTGTCACCTCCCCGGTCACATCCCTGTATTAATACTATAGATATAAGTGATGTCACTGTCACATCCCTGTATTATTACTATAGATATAAGTGATGTCACTGTCACGTCCCTGGTCACGTCCCTGTATTATTACTATAGATATAAGTGATGTCACTGTCACCTCCCTGGTCACGTCCCTGTATTATTACTATAGATATAAGTGATGACACTGTCACCTCCCCGGTCACGTCCCTGTATTATTACTATAGATATAAGTGATGTCACTGTCACCTCCCCGGTCACATCCCTGTATTATTACTATAGATATAAGTGATGTCACTGTCACCTCCCTGTATTATTACTATAGATATAAGTGATGTCACTGTCACCTCCCCGGTCACATCCCTGTATTAATACTATAGATATAAGTGATGTCACTGTCACATCCCTGTATTATTACTATAGATATAAGTGATGTCACTGTCACCTCCCCGGTCACATCCCTGTATTAATACTATAGATATAAGTGATGTCACTGTCACCTCCCCGGTCACATCCCTGTATTAATACTATAGATATAAGTGATGTCACTGTCACATCCCTGTATTATTACTATAGATATAAGTGATGTCACTGTCACGTCCCTGGTCACGTCCCTGTATTATTACTATAGATATAAGTGATGTCACTGTCACGTCCCCGGTCACGTCCCTGTATTATTACTATAAATATAAGTGATGTCACTGTCACCTCCCTGGTCACGTCCCTGTATTATTACTACAGATATAAGTGATGTCACTGTCACCTCCCCGGTCAGCAGGTAGATGATCTCCAGGGTGATAGTTATTATCCTCTCAGTCCTGGGACTCCTGTCCGTGTTCATCCTCAGGGAATCAGTGAGAATACAGAACGTGTGACGTGTAATAAAGACTCTGGTTCCTCACAGCTGGAGCGCCTAGGAATAAATATAATACATATAACACGCCACAGAGAGCACGTAACACAGATTTGTAACACAGAGTCACCAGTAAGTCCCCCTGTATAATACCAACAACAGGACGCCACAGGCTGCTCCCCCTGTATAATAATAATAATAATAACAACAACAGGACACCAAAGGCTGCTCCCCCTGTATAATAATAATAATAAAAGGACACCACATGCTGCTACCCCTGTATAATAATAATAATAGGACACCACAGGCTGCTCCCCCTGTATAATAATAAAAACAACAGGACACCACAGGCTGCTCCCACTGTATAATAATAACAGGACACCAAAGGCGGCTCCCTCTGTATATTAACACGACACTACAGGCTGCTCCCCCTGTATAATAATAATAGGACACCACAGGCTGCGTTCCCTGTATATTAATAATAGGACACCACAGGCTGCTTCCCCTGTATAATGATAATAACTGGACACCACAGGCTGCTCCCCCTGTATAATAATAATACTAATAATAATAACAGAACACCACAGGCTGCTCCCCCTGTATAATAATAATAATAATAATAATAATAATAATAATAATAACAGGACACCACAGGCTGCTCCCCCTGTATAATAATAATAATAACTGGATACCACAGGCTGCTCCTCCTGTATAATAATAATATCAGGACACCTCAGGCTGCTCCCCCTGTATAATAATAATAGGACACCACAGGCTGCTCCCCCTGTATAATAATAACAGGACACCACAGGCTGCTCCCCCTGTATAATAATAACAGGACACCACAGGCTGCTCCCCCTGTATAATAATAATAATAGGACACCACAGGCTTCTCCCCCTGTATAATAATAACAGGACACCACAGGCTGCTCCCCCTGTATAATAATAATAATAATAATAGGACGCCACAGGCTGCTCCCCCTGTATAATAATAACAGGACACCACAGGCTGCTCCCCCTGTATAATAATAATAATAATAGGACACCACAGGCTGCTCCCCCTGTATAATAATAACAGGACACCACAGGCTGCTCCCCCTGTATAATAATAACAGGACACCACAGGCTTCTCCCCCTGTATAATAATAACAGGACACCACAGGCTGCTCCCCCTGTATAATAATAATAGGACACCACAGGCTGCTCCCCCTGTATAATAATAATAACAGGACACCACAGGCTGCTCCCCCTGTATAATAATAATAATAGGACACCACAGGCTGCTCCCCCTGTTTAATTACCTGATGTCTACTCTGCTACTGCTCTAGTTTCCTCCTTGACATGGATGTTGTTATGGAGTATAGGGGGCGGGGATTAGACCGGATGTCATGTGATATAGGGAACTGGAGTGGAACGCAGAAGCTGATTTAGTGATGGACCGCACAGACCGGAAATTATTTGGAACGCAGTAGTGTGGATCGCACAGACCAGAAGTGTGTTGCTGGAACGCGGAAGTTTTGTGGAACGCACAGACCGGAAGTGGCGTGTCCCGTGCTCCGGAGGTGTCCCCGCTGCAGAGAGCTCCGGCCTGGGATTCCCAGCTGTGTGTGTGGAGGATGATTAGTGATATAGGGGGCGGTATATGAGTGCAGGACCCACCTACCCCGCGGTGACTGCTCTGCATGGTAACCCCTTAGTGACCAGACTTCCTGTTACCATGGTAATGGTGCCCCCATAGTGTGTGTATGCTGGGAGGCCTATGGTGGCACTGTGCAGCCAGCTACATTGTGTACAGCTGGTGATGTCCCCTGACAGGTGGTGATATCCCTGTTCTGTCTGTGTGATGTGCTCATTGTCCCTGTGCTCCCCCTGTGTGTTACCTTCCTGTGCCCCCCCCTGTGTTACCGTCCTGTGCCCTCCTGTGTGTTACCGTCCTGTGCCCCCCTGTGTGTTACCGACCGTCCTGTGCCCCCCCGTATGTTACCGCCCTGTGCGTTACCATCCTGTGCCCCCTGTGCGTCACCGTCCTGTGCCCCCTGTGCATCACCGTCCTGTGCCCCCTGTGCATCACCGTCCTGTGCCCCCCGTGTGTTACCATCCTGTGCCCCACTGTGTTACCGTCCTGTGCCCCCCTGTGTGTTACCGTCCTGTGCCCCCCTGTGTGTTACCGTCCTGTGCCCCGTGTGTGTTACCGTCCTGTGCCCCCCTGTGTGTCATCGTCCTGTGCCCCCCCTGTGTTTTACCTTCCTGTGCCCCCTGTGTGTCAACGTCCTGTGCCCCCGTGTGTTACCGTCCTGTGCCCCCTGTGTGTCATCGTCCTGTGCCCCCCTGTGTGTCAACGTCCTGTGCCCCCTGTGTGTTACCATCCTGTGACCCACTGTTACTGTCCTGTGCCCCCCTGTGTGTTACCCCCTGTTCCCCCGTGTGCTACCGTCCTGTGCTCCCCCCTGTGTGTTACCAGCCCGTGCCCCCTTGTGTGTCAACGTCCTGTGCCCCACTGTGTGTTACCGTCCTGTGCCCCACTGTGTGTTACCGTCCTGTGCCCCACTGTGTTACCGTCCTGTGCCCCACTGTGTTACCTTCCTGTGCCCCCCCTTGTGTGTTACCGTCCTGTGCCCCCCCTTGTGTGTTACCGTCTTGTGCCCCCCCCTTGTGTGTTACCGTCCTGTGCCCCCCTGTGTGTTACCGTCGTGTGCTACCGTTCTGCGCTCCCCCTGTGTGTTACCTTCCTCTGTCCCCCCTTGTGTGTTACCGTCCTGTGACCCTTCTGTGTGTTACTGTCCTGTGCCCCCCCGAGGGGGTCAACAAAATGGCTACTAAGCATGATCCAGGGCTAAGTTGAAGCCCACATCTATGGCGCGAGCAACGGCATAGGATTTACATGTGTAAGGGGAATGCTGGAGGTGCGTCACATTACACTAGTTACCACACAGGGGCTGCAATGATCAGCCCGCAGCTCCGGTCTCCTACCCGCACCGCTGGCCAGGTTTGGGCGCACCTGCTGTGCAGCAGGGAGATGAGCACCTGGCAGGAGCTGCCCCACCTGAGCGCAGGATTCCTCACTGTCACCTCCCTGCAGTCCGGCTACGTACTGGCTGCAGAGGAAGCCAGAAGCCCCTACAAGCTGTGCGGATTATTGGAGGGGTCCCATCTGTGGTTGGTTGCCGCTTCTCTTGCTGGTGTCACAAAGACGAGTTAAGCTGCTGAGAAAGCCAAGACCCCTCCTCTTTCATACCTAGAACCAGAGATATCAGGGTGCATAGTGGACACATATTCCCCATTAATTCAGACCCACCATGGGTTCTGACGCTTGCCATTAGCCTTCTGGGGGTCTCAGTAACTTAGGGTTCATATCCTCTGGTAGCTAAAGGTCTCTCCTCCCATAAGAACAGGGGGCCTTATTCTAGTTCAATCTTTGAGGCAAATTTCTTCTTAGATGGACAAAACCATGTGCTCTGCAGGTGGGGCAGATGTAACATGTGCAGAGAGAATTAGATTTGGGTGAGTTATTTTGTTTCTGTGCAGGGTAAATACTGGCTGCATTATTTTGACACTGCAATATAGATCTCACTTTGAAGAAAAACCCCACCCAAATCTAATTCTCATCTGCCCCACCTGCGGTGCACATGGTTTTGGCTCATGGTTCTGAGATGATTGGACCACCGCTTTTAGAGCGCAGAAATACGCAAAGAGAAAAGAGAATGAGGTCCATTGTCCGTGTTTCATCTAGCGTAATGTGATGCTGGTCAATAATAGATACACTCGGGAGATTCGGGATGCCAGAGGATTTTGTGTCATTGTTAACAAGATTGTATACCACGCCAGGTACCCAGGTTGCCATCAACGGGTACGTATCTCAGCCCTTCAATATTGAAAGGGGTACGAGGCAGGGGTGTCCTCTATCACCCCTGCTATATGCAATGGCATTGGAGCCACTGGCAATCTCCTTGAGGAATACGGATAGATACATGGGGGTCGAGGTGGGAGGGCTAGAGGCAAAATTGGCACTGTACGCGGACGACATGCTGCGTTTTGTTTCTAGACCCTCGGACTCGATACCGTGTATAGTGGAAGTAATCAAATCTTTTGGCTCATTTGCAGGCTACAAAGTTAATTGTAGTAAATCAGAACTCATGGTGCTGACAGGGGAGGCCTCAAATTTGAAGCCGAATCCTCTAATAAACCAGTTCGCGATTGTAAGAAGCCATTTTAAATATCTGGGTGTATTCATACCCGTGAAAACGGCCGATATTTACATAAAAAATATTACATCAGTGATAATGGGTATATCAAAACTTTTGAAGAACTGGGTGACACTACCATTATCATTAATGGGGAGAGCGGAGGTAATTAAGAGTGTGGCTTTTCCAAAATTGGCATACATCCTGCAAATGATACAACAGATACGAAAGTAGTGGACCGCATGTTTTCCTCCTTCCTGTGGTCAGGAGGTAAAAGTAAAGTAGCCTACAATAAATAGCAGTTACCCAAACCTCCCAACTTTGGTCGTTTAGCAGGCGGGACGCTGCTGCTGTGAAATTTTTGTGGGGCGTGGCCTAATTTGGGGGCATGGCCTATGCTCGCGGCTCTTCCGCGAGGCCACGCCCCCATTTTGACGCTATGGGGGCATGACCCAGAGGCTCTGTGAGCCTCTAGCCATGCCCCCAGCCCCCTGGCTG
Organism: Crinia signifera; assembly: GCF_055691185.1. Taxonomy (NCBI): domain Eukaryota; kingdom Metazoa; phylum Chordata; class Amphibia; order Anura; family Myobatrachidae; genus Crinia; species Crinia signifera. The sequence continues at coordinate 3,798,496 of NC_139222.1, read as the reverse complement.
CGGGAATAGACGCTGTGCGCATGCGCACAGCGTTTATTCCCCGCTGCTTAGCAGCTGACAGGGGGGACTCCCAACAGCCCACCCACACCGCGGGACACTGCCGCCCGCGGGTGGGACAGCGGGACAGGCCCTGACAATCGGGACTGTCCCGATAAAATCGGGACTGTTGGGAGGTATGGTTACCCAGAAAGGAAGGTGGGTTAAATATGCCGAACGTAGGGGCCTACTGCAAGGCAGTCTGCTTTAGATATATCACAGATTGGCTTCAGAGGAGATCAGTTTTCACCAATCTTGAGCTAGAGGAAGGTTTTTTTTCTCCGTACTCACCCACAGCGTTGATTCACTCCCCAAAAAATGTGATACCCACAGATTTGTTCACTTCCATTTTATTTAAAGAAACATACAAAGCTTGGGGAAGCACTAATAAACAAATAAAGAGGAATTTTACAAGGTCACAGTTCAATACAATATGGGGAAATCCACAATTTAAACCAGGGGTAACAAATAGTAGGTTTCTGAGATGGAAAGAAAAGGGCATCAGTGTAATCAGAGATGTATTGATCCAGGAGGCAAGGTAATGCCATTTGTTGAGTTAAAAGAGAAATATGGATTGGAACAAGCGCAGTTCTATATGTACCTTCAGGTGAGGCATTAGGCCCTAGGAGCAGAAAGATAATGCCGGCATTAATAGTGATATTGGGAGTAGCGAATAAGCTTATCTTATACCACTGGATCAAGCGGACAGCCCCATCTATAGCAGAACTGGAAACTATGGTGCTGAAAATCATCTATATGGAAAGGAAAGCTACTCTCCCGCATATTGAGACAGGCATCACCAGGTTCTATAAAAAATGGGGTCTTTATATTGAATCATTGCCCACGGAGACTAGGGAAAATGTGATGGAGCTATGTGATAATACCACATGGTCAATAAGGAGGCAAAATGGGGTAAATTAAAGGAAGAGATGAAAAGGTTCGGAACTAAACTTAGAGTAAAGGATACTAGCAGGCGAAGGTAAAAAGATATAAGAGGTTGTTGATAGGTTTGGCAAGGTTGTTTTATGTAGAATGTCTACCTACCCTTGTGTGTCAGTACAGATGGGGTTATTTTTTCTGGTTCTATATTCGTATATTGTTTTTTTTCTTTTTCGTTTTTTTCTTTGACTGTTTGTTAAAGAATAACAGAAGCAGAAATGAGGGGGATTAGATACATGTGAATAGAGTGAAGTTAAACATTTTGGGAACAACAAGAAATACAATAATAGGGGAAGAGGGGGGAAGGGAAAAATTGTCTAAATTTTTTTTGTTTTTGTTTTTTCACAAAGGGCCCATCATGAAATACACTTTTTTTTTTTTTTTTTTTTTAGTCACAGTCAATTTAACACATATACCACCAGGTAGCACTGTAAAAATTTTAGTAGTCATACACTTAGGCCCCTTATTAAGTATAAACACAAAAGGAAAGGGATAGAAGGGAGAGGGAAGGGGGAAGGAGGGGAAGGGGAAAGGGAAAGAAAAAAAAAAGAAAAGGGAGGGGAAAAGGGAGGAAGGGAAGGGGGAAAGGAAGAAAAAAAAAATCACAGATCACGTTACACACTAACAACACAGTATCCCCTCATCCCCATAGAGGTTTAAGAGGAAGGGAAAGAAAAGGAAAGGAGAAAAGGGGAAAAAGGGAGGAGGTAGGAAAATATTTCTTGAGGTTCAATATGAATATGTGTTTTTGATTGAGTCCTATTGGAGAATTGTAAACTATATACCCCGAATAAGATAACTTAAAATCTGTATGTATGATTTATTTTGAGTTTTTATGTTTATGTTTGTGTATATATTTATGTATTTTTGTTGGAAAAAAAAAATAAAAAAGGTGTATAAAAATAAATAAATATTAAGGTGGGCTACAGTTACATTTCAATGAAATATATAAATAACAATGTATATACATATATGATTACATTAAAATAGGGGAGGGGCACAGAAATGTTGTGCCTAGGGACGGCCTGACCCCTAAATTCGCCCCTGAGCCTTCCCTCTCCTTCCCTGTGCCTCCCAGCCTGCCCCCTCCTTCCCTGTGCCTCCCAGCCTGCCCTCTCCTTCCCTGTGCCTCCCAGCCTGCCCCCTCCTTCCCTGTGCCTCCCAGCCTGCCCTCTCCTTCCCTGTGCTTCCCAGCCTGCCCTCTCCTTCCCTGTGCCTCCCAGCCTGCCCTCTCCTTCCCTGTGCCTCCCAGCCTGCCCTCTCCTTCCCTGTGCTTCCCAGCCTGCCCCCTCCTTCCCTGTGCCTCCCAGCCTGCCCTCTCCTTCCCTGTGCTTCCCAGCCTGCCCTCTCCTTCCCTGTGCCTCCCAGCCTGCCCTCTCCTTCCCTGTGCCTCCCAGCCTGCCCTCTCCTTCCCTGTGCCTCCCATCCTGCCCCCTCCATCCCTGTGCCTCCCAGCCTGCCATCTCCTTCCCTGAGCCTCCCAGCCTGCCCCCTCCTTCCCTGTGCCTCCCATCCTGCCCCCTCCTTCCCTGTGCCTCCCAGCTTTCCCTCTCCTTCCCTGAGCCTCCCAGCCTGCCACCTCCTTCCCTGTGCCTCCCAGCTTTCCCTCTCCTTCCCTGTGCCTCCCAGCCTGCCCCCTCCTTCCCTGTGCCTCCTAGCTTTCCCTCTCCTTCCCTGAGCCTCCCAGCCTGCCCCCTCCTTCCCTGTGCCTCCCAGCCTGCCCCCTCCATCCCTGTGCCTCCCAGCCTTCCCCCTCCTTCCCTGAGCCTCCCAGCCTGCCCCCTCCTTCCCTGTGCCTCTGTGTGGATCACCGTCAGCTACCACCTGCAACTTCCCGCCAGCATCCCCAGCCACCGCCACATGCTATAGTTTCACCTCTGCTGCCAGGTTTGGTTCCATACCTTGGAAAGCAAATCCCGACTGGGCAGACAGAAGAATTAGGCCGTCCGACAGCCAGGGTGGGCTGGCCACAGGGTGAGAGAATGGGACCGGCCCACCAGAGAATCACCCGGCTCCCTGGTAGGCCAATCCGCTGCTGGTCTGCGGCACCATAGTTATGCCGCCGGGCAGTGCATATCTCGTGGCACATCAGACCACTGCTGACGACATACTAGTATGCCATGGTACAGCGACTGGGAACCGCTGCTCTAGGATACCAAGAACTGGAGTTATTTGGGTCCATACTGCTACATGAGGAGGGAAAACATTTCTGGTAACTGTTAGGCCATTGAATACAGAGGCGCCATCTTGAGACGCTATTTAAGCTGAATAACAATATATAGAATTTTGTATCTTATTTCTTTACAGATGGAAACAGAAATAAGGAAACCACAGAGATAACATTTTATAGTTATAAAGAATCACCACAACTATTTTACAACAACAAAAGGTTGGATCACCTCAATTGTGTCAATTACGGTTTATAAATCATATTTTTGTCATTTCTCACAAACAGAACATTACACTGGCTTCTCATCAATGGGATTTCTTTAATGGATAACAACATCTGATTTCTGTGTAAAACATTTCCCAAACTAAGTGGTACATTTACTAAGATGGGAGGTTGCCCATGTAACACATTCTAGAAGCTAATAGAATCTGATTGGTAGAACTTCCATCCTATGTACATTTACCCCTAAGAACTTGGAAATGGTTTCTTACCTATATGTATCTTCTCATGTCTAATAAGATGATTTTTCTGTGTAAACGATTTCCCACACTCAGGGCATGGAAATGGCCTCTCACCTGTGTGATTTCGTTGATGTATAACAAGATCTGATTTGTGTTTAAAACATTTCCCACACTCAGAGCATAGAAACGGCTTGTCACTTGTGTGACTTCTCTGATGTGTAACAAGATTTGCTTTCAAGGTAAAACATTTCCCACACTCAGCACATAAAAATGGCTTGTCACCCGAGTGAATTCTCTGATGTCTAACAAGATCTGATTTGTTTATAAAACCTTTCCCACACTCAGGGCATGAATATGGTTTCTCACCTGTGTGACTTCTCACATGTGCAACAAGATCTTTTTCCTGTGTAAAACATTTCCCACACTCAAAACATGTAAGTGGACTTTCACCTGTGTGACGGCTCTGATGTCTGACAAGACTAGATTTCACTGCAAAACATTTCTCGCACTCAGAGCATGAAAATGGCTTCTCACCTGTGTGACTTCTCTGATGTCTAATAAAATCTGATTTGTGTGAAAAAAAAATCCCACACTCAGAGCATTGAAATTTTTTCTCACCAGTGTGACTGCTCACATGTGCAACAAGATCTTTTTCCTGTGTAAAACCTTTCCCACACTCACAGCATAGAAATGGTTTCTGACCCATGTGATTTTTCAAATGTTTAGCAAGTGCTGATTTGTATGAAAAACATTTTCCACACTCAAAACATGGAAATGGCTTCTTACGTGTGTGACTTCTCTGATGTCTAACAAGTTCTATTTCCCGTGTAAAACATTTCCCACACTCAGAACATGGAAATGGCTTCTCATCTGTGTGACTTTTCTGATGTCTAATAAGATCGGATTTGTGTGTAAAACATTTCCCACACTCAGTACATAGAAATGGTTTCTCACCTGTGTGACTTTTCTGATGTCTAATAAGACCTGATTTTTGTGTAAAACATTTCCCACACTCAGTACATGGAAATGTTCTCTCACCCGCCTTAGCTGACCGATGGGTAATAAGCAGTTTGTTCTGTGTAGAACCTGTGTAATCTTTACAATGAAGCAGTGCACCTTCTTTAATAGATGTAACAGATCTACCAATACCAGAGTGATCAGGAAAACATTTCTCATGATCAGAAAGGTCAGACGATATAACTGGGGTGATAGGATTTTCTTCCATTTGGATGTTATCTTCTATTTCACTATCTGGAGATGAAACGAGGTGATCCTCGGAGACATTCCGGCTGTTACATCCATCTGCAGGGAATAAAATGTAACAAAGCCAAATAACAATAATTAGCGATGACATAAGATTACACGGCTTTGGAAAACTGATTGAAAGACAACATTATTAATAACACAATGATCTCAGGAGGTGACCACCAAGCAGTAGTCTGGTGGTGACCAAGCCCTGAAGCCCCACAGATCCACCAAGAGCACTAATACCATACAAGGTGGTGGAGGAGGGATAATGGTATGGGGGCTGGTGGCTCCTGATGTATGAGATACACAGAGAGTGCGGGGAGGAGACTGGTCAGATCTCTGGGCTGGTAACACACAGCGACATGATGTGAGGGGGAGAGCAGGAGTATAATAGGGGCTGATGGCTCCTGATGTATGAGATACACCACAGAGTGCGGGGAGGAGACTGGTCAGATCTCTGGGCTGGTAACACACAGTGACATGATGTGAGGGGGAGAGCAGGAGTATAATAGGGGCTGATGGCTCCTGATGTATGAGATACACCAGAGAGTGTGGGGAGGAGACTGGTCAGATCTCTGGCTGGTAACACACAGTGACATGATGTGAGGGGGAGAGCAGGAGTATAATAGGGGCTGATGGCTCCTGATGTATGAGATACACCAGAGAGTGCGGGGAGGAGACTGGTCAGATCTCTGGGCTGGTAACACATAGTGACATGATGTGAGGGGGGAGAGCAGGAGTATAATAGGGGCTGATGGCTCCTGATGTATGAGATACACCAGAGAGTGCGGGGAGGAGACTGGTCAGATCTCTGGGCTGGTAACACATAGTGACATGATGTGAGGGGGGAGAGCAGGAGTATAATAGGGGCTGATGGCTCCTGATGTATGAGATACACCAGAGAGTGCGGGGAGGAGACTGGTCAGATCTCTGGGCTAGTAACACACAGTGACATGATGTGGGGGAGAGCAGGGGTATAATAGGGGCTGATGGCTCCTGATGTATGAGATACACCAGAGAGTGCGGGGAGGAGACTGGTCAGATCTCTGGGCTGGTAACACACAGTGACATGATGTGAGGGGGAGAGCAGGAGTATAATAGGGGATTGATGGCTCCTGATGTATGAGATACACCAGAGAGTGCGGGGAGGAGACTGGTCAGATCTCTGGGCTGGTAACACACAGTGACATGATGTGAGGGGAGAGCAGGAGTATAATAGGGGCTGATGGCTCCTGATGTATGAGATACACCAGAGAGTGCGGGAAGGAGACTGGTCAGATGTCTGGGCTGGTAACACACAGTGACATGATGTGAGGGGAGAGCAGGAGTATAATAGGGGCTGATGGCTCCTGATGTATGAGATACACCAGAGAGTGCTGGGAGGAGACTGGTCAGATCTCTGGGCTGGTAACACACAGTGACATGATGTGAGGGGGAGAGCAGGAGTATAATAGGGGCTGATGGCTCCTGATGTATGAGATACACCAGAGAGTGCGGGGAGGAGACTGGTCAGATCTCTGGGCTGGAACACACAGTGACATGATGTGAGGGGGAGAGCAGAAGTATAATAGGGGCTGATGGCTCCTGAAATATGAGATACACCAGAGAGTGCGGGGAGGAGACTGGTCAGATCTCTGGGCTGGTAACACACAGTGACATGATGTGAGGGGGAGAGCAGGAGTATAATAGGGGCTGATGGCTGCTGATGTATGAGATACACCAGAGAGTGCAGGGAGGGGACTGGTCAGATCTCTGGGCTGGTAACACACAGTGACATGATGTGAGATGGGAGAGCAGGAGTATAATAGGGGCTGATGGCTCCTGATGTATGAGATACACCACAGAGTGCGGGGAGGAGACTGGTCAGATCTCTGGGCTGGTAACACACAGTGACATGATGTGAGGGGGAGAGCAGGAGTATAATAGGGGCTGATGGCTCCTGATGTATGAGATACACCAGAGAGTGCGGGGAGGAGACTGGTCAGATCTCTGGGCTGGTAACACACAGTGACATGATGTGAGGGGGAGAGCAGGAGTATAATAGGGGCTGATGGCTGCTGATGTATGAGATACACCAGAGAATGCAGGGAGGGGACTGGTCAGATCTCTGGGCTGGTAACACACAGTGACATGATGTGAGATGGGAGAGCAGGAGTATAATAGGGGCTGATGGCTCCTGATGTATGAGATACACCACAGAGTGCGGGGAGGAGACTGGTCAGATCTCTGGGCTGGTAACACACAGTGACATGATGTGAGGGGGAGAGCAGGAGTATAATAGGGGCTGATGGATCCTGATGTATGAGATACACCAGAGAGTGCGGGGAGGAGACTGGTCAGATCTCTGGGCTGGTAACACACAGTGACATGATGTGAGGGGGAGAGCAGGAGTATAATAGCGGCTGATGGATCCTGATGTATGAGATACACCAGAGAGTGCGGGGAGGAGACTGGTCAGATCTCTGGGCTGGTAACACACAGTGACATGATGTGAGGGGGAGAGCAGGAGTATAATAGTGGCTGATGGCACCTGATGTATGAGATACACCAGAGAGTACCGGGAGGAGACTGGTCAGATCTCTGGGCTGGTAACACACAGTGACATGATGTGAGGGGAGAGCAGGAGTATAATAGGGGCTGATGGCTGCTGATGTATGAGATACACCAGAGAGTGCGGGGAGGAGACTGGTCAGATCTCTGGGCTGGTAACACACAGTGACATGATGTGAGGGGGAGAGCAGGAGTATAATAGGGGCTGATGGCTCCTGATGTATGAGATACACCAGAGAGTGCGGGGAGGAGACTGGTCAGATCTCTGGGCTGGTAACACACAGTGACATGATGTGAGGGGGAGAGCAGGAGTATAATAGGGGCTGATGGCTCCTGATGTATGAGATACACCAGAGAGTGCGGGGAGGAGACTGGTCAGATCTCTGGGCTGGTAACACACAGTGACATGATGTGAGGGGGAGAGCAGGAGTATAATAGGGGCTGATGGCTCCTGATGTACGAGATACACCAGAGAGTGCGGGGAGGAGACTGGTCAGATCTCTGGGCTGGTAACACACAGTGACATGATGTGAGGGGGAGAGCAGGAGTATAATAGGGGCTGATGGCTCCTGATGTACGAGATACACCAGAGAGTGTGGGGAGGAGACTGGTCAGATCTCTGGGCTGGTAACACACAGTGACATGATGTGAGGGGAGAGCAGGAGTATAATAGGGACTGATGGCTCCTGATGTATGAGATACACCAGAGAGTGCGGGGAGGAGACTGGTCAGATCTCTGGGCTGGTAACACACAGTGACATGATGTGAGGGGGAGAGCAGGAGTATAATAGGGGCTGATGGCTCCTGATGTATGAGATACACCAGAGAGTGTGGGGAGGAGACTGGTCAGATCTCTGGGCTGGTAACACACAGTGACATGATGTGAGGGGGAGAGCAGGAGTATAATAGGGGCTGATGGCTCCTGATGTACGAGATACACCAGAGAGTGCGGGGAGGAGACTGGTCAGATCTCTGGGCTGGTAACACAGTGACATGATGTGAGGGGGAGAGCAGGAGTATAATAGGGGCTGATGGCTCCTGATGTATGAGATACACCAGAGAGTGCGGGGAGGAGACTGGTCAGATCTCTGGGCTGGTAACACACAGTGACATGATGTCAGGGGGAGAGCAGGAGTATAATAGGGGCTGATGGCTCCTGATGTATGAGATACACCAGAGAGTGCGGGGAGGAGACTGGTCAGATCTCTGGGCTGGTAACACACAGTGACATGATGTGAGGGGGAGAGCAGGAGTATAATAGGGGCTGATGGCTCCTGATGTATGAGATACACCAGAGAGTGCGGGGAGGAGACTGGTCAGATCTCTGGGCTGGTAACACACAGTGACATGATGTGAGGGGGAGAGCAGGAGTATAATAGGGGCTGATGGCTCCTGATGTATGAGATACACAAGAGAGTGTGGGGAGGAGACTGGTCAGATCTCTGGGCTGGTAACACACAGTGACATTATGTGAGGGGGAGAGCAGGAGTATAATAGGGGCTGATGGCTCCTGATGTATGAGATACACCAGAGAGTGCGGGGAGGAGACTGGTCAGATCTCTGGGCTGGTAACACAGTGACATGATATGAGGGGAGAGCAGGAGTATAATAGGGGCTGATGGGTCCTGATGTATGAGATACACCAGAGAGTGCGGGGAGGAGACTGGTCAGATCTCTGGGCTGGTAACACAGTGACATGATGTGAGGGGGAGAGCAGGAGTATAATAGGTGCTGATGGCTCCTGATGTGTGAGATACACCAGAGAGTGCGGGGAGGAGACTGGTCAGATCTCTGGGCTGGTAACACACAGTGACATGATGTGAGGGGGAGAGCAGGAGTATAATAGGGGCTGATGGCTCCTGATGTATGAGATACAACAGAGAGTGCGCGGAGGAGACTGGTCAGATCTCTGGGCTGGTAACACAGTGACATGATATGAGGGGAGAGCAGGAGTATAATAGGGGCTGATGGGTCCTGATGTATGAGATACACCAGAGAGTGCGCGGAGGAGACTGGTCAGATCTCTGGGCTGGTAACACACAGTGACATGATGTGAGATGGGAGAGCAGGAGTATAATAGGGGCTGATGGCTCCTGATGTATGAGATACACCACAGAGTGCGGGGAGGAGACTGGTCAGATCTCTGGGCTGGTAACACACAGTGACATGATGTGAGGGGGAGAGCAGGAGTATAATAGGGGCTGATGGATCCTGATGTATGAGATACACCAGAGAGTGCGGGGAGGAGACTGGTCAGATCTCTGGGCTGGTAACACACAGTGACATGATGTGAGGGGGAGAGCAGGAGTATAATAGCGGCTGATGGATCCTGATGTATGAGATACACCAGAGAGTGCGGGGAGGAGACTGGTCAGATCTCTGGGCTGGTAACACACAGTGACATGATGTGAGGGGGAGAGCAGGAGTATAATAGTGGCTGATGGCACCTGATGTATGAGATACACCAGAGAGTACCGGGAGGAGACTGGTCAGATCTCTGGGCTGGTAACACACAGTGACATGATGTGAGGGGAGAGCAGGAGTATAATAGGGGCTGATGGCTGCTGATGTATGAGATACACCAGAGAGTGCGGGGAGGAGACTGGTCAGATCTCTGGGCTGGTAACACACAGTGACATGATGTGAGGGGGAGAGCAGGAGTATAATAGGGGCTGATGGCTCCTGATGTATGAGATACACCAGAGAGTGCGGGGAGGAGACTGGTCAGATCTCTGGGCTGGTAACACACAGTGACATGATGTGAGGGGGAGAGCAGGAGTATAATAGGGGCTGATGGCTCCTGATGTATGAGATACACCAGAGAGTGTGGGGAGGAGACTGGTCAGATCTCTGGGCTGGTAACACACAGTGACATGATGTGAGGGGGAGAGCAGGAGTATAATAGGGGCTGATGGCTCCTGATGTACGAGATACACCAGAGAGTGCGGGGAGGAGACTGGTCAGATCTCTGGGCTGGTAACACACAGTGACATGATGTGAGGGGGAGAGCAGGAGTATAATAGGGGCTGATGGCTCCTGATGTACGAGATACACCAGAGAGTGTGGGGAGGAGACTGGTCAGATCTCTGGGCTGGTAACACACAGTGACATGATGTGAGGGGAGAGCAGGAGTATAATAGGGACTGATGGCTCCTGATGTATGAGATACACCAGAGAGTGCGGGGAGGAGACTGGTCAGATCTCTGGGCTGGTAACACACAGTGACATGATGTGAGGGGGAGAGCAGGAGTATAATAGGGGCTGATGGCTCCTGATGTATGAGATACACCAGAGAGTGTGGGGAGGAGACTGGTCAGATCTCTGGGCTGGTAACACACAGTGACATGATGTGAGGGGGAGAGCAGGAGTATAATAGGGGCTGATGGCTCCTGATGTACGAGATACACCAGAGAGTGCGGGGAGGAGACTGGTCAGATCTCTGGGCTGGTAACACAGTGACATGATGTGAGGGGGAGAGCAGGAGTATAATAGGGGCTGATGGCTCCTGATGTACGAGATACACCAGAGAGTGCGGGGAGGAGACTGGTCAGATCTCTGGGCTGGTAACACACAGTGACATGATGTCAGGGGGAGAGCAGGAGTATAATAGGGGCTGATGGCTCCTGATGTATGAGATACACCAGAGAGTGCGGGGAGGAGACTGGTCAGATCTCTGGGCTGGTAACACACAGTGACATGATGTCAGGGGGAGAGCAGGAGTATAATAGGGGCTGATGGCTCCTGATGTATGAGATACACCAGAGAGTGCGGGGAGGAGACTGGTCAGATCTCTGGGCTGGTAACACACAGTGACATGATGTGAGGGGGAGAGCAGGAGTATAATAGGGGCTGATGGCTCCTGATGTATGAGATACACAAGAGAGTGTGGGGAGGAGACTGGTCAGATCTCTGGGCTGGTAACACACAGTGACATTATGTGAGGGGGAGAGCAGGAGTATAATAGGGGCTGATGGCTCCTGATGTATGAGATACACCAGAGAGTGCGGGGAGGAGACTGGTCAGATCTCTGGGCTGGTAACACAGTGACATGATGTGAGGGGGAGAGCAGGAGTATAATAGGGGCTGATGGCTCCTGATGTATGAGATACACCAGAGAGTGAGGGGAGGAGACTGGTCAGATCTCTGGTCTGGTAACACACAGTGACATGATGTGAGGGGGAGAGCAGGAGTATAATAGGGGCTGATGGCTCCTGATGTACGAGATACACCAGAGAGTGTGGGGAGGAGACTGGTCAGATCTCTGGGCTGGTAACACAGTGACATGATATGAGGGGAGAGCAGGAGTATAATAGGGGCTGATGGGTCCTGATGTATGAGATACACCAGAGAGTGCGGGGAGGAGACTGGTCAGATCTCTGGGCTGGTAACACAGTGACATGATGTGAGGGGGAGAGCAGGAGTATAATAGGTGCTGATGGCTCCTGATGTGTGAGATACACCAGAGAGTGCGGGGAGGAGACTGGTCAGATCTCTGGGCTGGTAACACACAGTGACATGATGTGAGGGGGAGAGCAGGAGTATAATAGGGGCTGATGGCTCCTGATGTATGAGATACAACAGAGAGTGCGCGGAGGAGACTGGTCAGATCTCTGGGCTGGTAACACACAGTGACATGATGTGAGGGGGAGAGCAGGAGTATAATAGGGGCTGATGGTTACCGATGTATGAGATACACCAGACAGTGCAGGGAGGAGACTGGTCAGATCTCTGGGCTAGTAACACACAGTGACCTGATGTGAGGGGGAGAGCAGGAGTATAATAGGGGCTGATGGCTCCTGATGTATGAGATACACCAGAGAGTGCGGGGAGGAGACTGGTCAGATCTCTGGGCTGGTAACACAGTGACATGATGTGAGGGGGAGAGCAGGAGTATAATAGGGGCTGATGGCTCCTGATGTATGAGATACACCAGAGAGTGCAGGGAGGAGACTGGTCAGATCTCTGGGCTGGTAACACACAGTGACATGATGTGAGGGGAGAGCAGGAGTATAATAGGGGCTGATGGCTCCTGATGTATGAGATACACCAGAGAGTGCGGGGAGGAGACTGGTTAGATCTCTGGGCTGGTAACACACAGTGACATGATGTGAGGGAGAGAGCAGGAGTATAATAGGGGCTGATGGCTCCTGATGTATGAGATACACCAGAGAGTGCGGGGAGGAGACTGGTCAGATCTCTGGGCTGGTAACACACAGTGACATGATGTGAGGGGGTGAACAGGAGTATAATAGGGGCTGATGGCTCCTGATGTATGAGATACACCAGAGAGTGCGGGGAGGAGACTGGTCAGATCTCTGGGCTGGTAACACACAGTGACATGATGTGAGGGGAGAGCAGGAGTATAATAGGGGCTGATGGCTGCTGATGTATGAGATACACCAGAGAGTGCGGGAGGAGACTGGTCAGATCTCTGGGCTGGTAACACACAGTGACATGATGTGAGGGGGAGAGCAGGAGTATAATAGGGGCTGATGGCTCCTGATGTATGAGATATACCAGAGAGTGCGGGGAGGAGACTGGTCAGATCTCTGGGCTGGTAACACACAGTGACATGATGTGAGGGGGAGAGCAGGAGTATAATAGGGGCTGATGGCACCTGATGTATGAGTTACACCAGAGAGTGCGGGGAGGAGACTGGTCAGATCTCTGGGCTGGTAACACACAGTGACATGATGTGAGGGGGAGAGCAGGAGTATAATAGGGGCTGATGGCTCCTGATGTATGAGATACACCAGAGAGTGCGGGGAGGAGACTGGTCAGATCTCTGGGCTGGTAACACACAGTGACATGATGTGAGGGGGAGAGCAGGAGTATAATAGGGGCTGATGGCTCCTGATGTATGAGATACACCAGAGAGTGTGGGGAGGAGACTGGTCAGATCTCTGGGCTGGTAACACACAGTGACATGATGTGAGGGGGAGAGCAGGAGTATAATAGGGGCTGATGGCTCCTGATGTACGAGATACACCAGAGAGTGCGGGGAGGAGACTGGTCAGATCTCTGGGCTGGTAACACACAGTGACATGATGTGAGGGGGAGAGCAGGAGTATAATAGGGGCTGATGGCTCCTGATGTACGAGATACACCAGAGAGTGTGGGGAGGAGACTGGTCAGATCTCTGGGCTGGTAACACACAGTGACATGATGTGAGGGGAGAGCAGGAGTATAATAGGGACTGATGGCTCCTGATGTATGAGATACACCAGAGAGTGCGGGGAGGAGACTGGTCAGATCTCTGGGCTGGTAACACACAGTGACATGATGTGAGGGGGAGAGCAGGAGTATAATAGGGGCTGATGGCTCCTGATGTATGAGATACACCAGAGAGTGTGGGGAGGAGACTGGTCAGATCTCTGGGCTGGTAACACACAGTGACATGATGTGAGGGGGAGAGCAGGAGTATAATAGGGGCTGATGGCTCCTGATGTACGAGATACACCAGAGAGTGCGGGGAGGAGACTGGTCAGATCTCTGGGCTGGTAACACAGTGACATGATGTGAGGGGGAGAGCAGGAGTATAATAGGGGCTGATGGCTCCTGATGTACGAGATACACCAGAGAGTGCGGGGAGGAGACTGGTCAGATCTCTGGGCTGGTAACACACAGTGACATGATGTCAGGGGGAGAGCAGGAGTATAATAGGGGCTGATGGCTCCTGATGTATGAGATACACCAGAGAGTGCGGGGAGGAGACTGGTCAGATCTCTGGGCTGGTAACACACAGTGACATGATGTCAGGGGGAGAGCAGGAGTATAATAGGGGCTGATGGCTCCTGATGTATGAGATACACCAGAGAGTGCGGGGAGGAGACTGGTCAGATCTCTGGGCTGGTAACACACAGTGACATGATGTGAGGGGGAGAGCAGGAGTATAATAGGGGCTGATGGCTCCTGATGTATGAGATACACAAGAGAGTGTGGGGAGGAGACTGGTCAGATCTCTGGGCTGGTAACACACAGTGACATTATGTGAGGGGGAGAGCAGGAGTATAATAGGGGCTGATGGCTCCTGATGTATGAGATACACCAGAGAGTGCGGGGAGGAGACTGGTCAGATCTCTGGGCTGGTAACACAGTGACATGATGTGAGGGGGAGAGCAGGAGTATAATAGGGGCTGATGGCTCCTGATGTATGAGATACACCAGAGAGTGAGGGGAGGAGACTGGTCAGATCTCTGGTCTGGTAACACACAGTGACATGATGTGAGGGGGAGAGCAGGAGTATAATAGGGGCTGATGGCTCCTGATGTACGAGATACACCAGAGAGTGTGGGGAGGAGACTGGTCAGATCTCTGGGCTGGTAACACAGTGACATGATATGAGGGGAGAGCAGGAGTATAATAGGGGCTGATGGGTCCTGATGTATGAGATACACCAGAGAGTGCGGGGAGGAGACTGGTCAGATCTCTGGGCTGGTAACACAGTGACATGATGTGAGGGGGAGAGCAGGAGTATAATAGGTGCTGATGGCTCCTGATGTGTGAGATACACCAGAGAGTGCGGGGAGGAGACTGGTCAGATCTCTGGGCTGGTAACACACAGTGACATGATGTGAGGGGGAGAGCAGGAGTATAATAGGGGCTGATGGCTCCTGATGTATGAGATACAACAGAGAGTGCGCGGAGGAGACTGGTCAGATCTCTGGGCTGGTAACACACAGTGACATGATGTGAGGGGGAGAGCAGGAGTATAATAGGGGCTGATGGTTACCGATGTATGAGATACACCAGACAGTGCAGGGAGGAGACTGGTCAGATCTCTGGGCTAGTAACACACAGTGACCTGATGTGAGGGGGAGAGCAGGAGTATAATAGGGGCTGATGGCTCCTGATGTATGAGATACACCAGAGAGTGCGGGGAGGAGACTGGTCAGATCTCTGGGCTGGTAACACAGTGACATGATGTGAGGGGGAGAGCAGGAGTATAATAGGGGCTGATGGCTCCTGATGTATGAGATACACCAGAGAGTGCAGGGAGGAGACTGGTCAGATCTCTGGGCTGGTAACACACAGTGACATGATGTGAGGGGAGAGCAGGAGTATAATAGGGGCTGATGGCTCCTGATGTATGAGATACACCAGAGAGTGCGGGGAGGAGACTGGTTAGATCTCTGGGCTGGTAACACACAGTGACATGATGTGAGGGAGAGAGCAGGAGTATAATAGGGGCTGATGGCTCCTGATGTATGAGATACACCAGAGAGTGCGGGGAGGAGACTGGTCAGATCTCTGGGCTGGTAACACACAGTGACATGATGTGAGGGGGTGAACAGGAGTATAATAGGGGCTGATGGCTCCTGATGTATGAGATACACCAGAGAGTGCGGGGAGGAGACTGGTCAGATCTCTGGGCTGGTAACACACAGTGACATGATGTGAGGGGAGAGCAGGAGTATAATAGGGGCTGATGGCTGCTGATGTATGAGATACACCAGAGAGTGCGGGAGGAGACTGGTCAGATCTCTGGGCTGGTAACACACAGTGACATGATGTGAGGGGGAGAGCAGGAGTATAATAGGGGCTGATGGCTCCTGATGTATGAGATATACCAGAGAGTGCGGGGAGGAGACTGGTCAGATCTCTGGGCTGGTAACACACAGTGACATGATGTGAGGGGGAGAGCAGGAGTATAATAGGGGCTGATGGCTCCTGATGTATGAGATACACCAGAGAGTGCGGGGAGGAGACTGGTCAGATCTCTGTGCTGGTAACACAGTGACATTATGTGAGGGTGAGAGCAGGAGTATAATAGGGGCTGATGGCTCCTGATGTGTGAGATACACCAGAGAGTGCGGGGAGGAGACTGGTCAGATCTCTGGGCTGGTAACACACAGTGACATGATGTGAGGGGAGAGCAGGAGTATAATAGGGGCTGATGGCTCCTGATGTGTGAGATACACCAGAGAGTGCAGGGAGGAGACTGGTCAGATCTCTGGGCTGGTAACACACAGTGACATGATGTGAGGGGGAGAGCAGGAGTATAATAGGGGCTGATGGCTCCTGATGTATGAGATACACCAGAGAGTGCGGGGAGGAGACTGGTCAGATCTCTGGGCTGGTAACACACAGTGACATGATGTGAGGGGGAGAGCAGGAGTATAATAGGGGCTGATGGCTCCTGATGTATGAGATACACCAGAGAGTGCGGGGAGGAGACTGGTCAGATCTCTGGGCTGGTAACACACAGTGACATGATGTGAGGGGGAGAGCAGGAGTATAATAGGGGCTGATGGCTCCTGATGTATGAGATACACCAGAGAGTGCAGGGAGGAGACTGGTCAGATCTCTGGGCTGGTAACACACAGTGACATGATGTGAGGGGGAGAGCAGGAGTATAATAGGGGCTGATGGATCCTGACTCCCCTACTGAATAGATATATTTGATTCATTAGTCTGTAGTAACAGAACAAGTAGAATATGTGACTCTATTCTGTAAAAACTGTGTATTACTCACCTGTGCTGATATCTGTAGGGTTTTCCTGCTCCTTTAAATACTGATCACTCCTCACATCCGTCTCTTCCTCATTCTGTACAGTATGGACTTTATTATCAATCAAATGTTCTCTCTAAATAACGAAGCAAACACTTTAATTGGTGTACATTAATTAACATCTCCGTGTATAAAACACAGAGAATGACATTTTATAGGATGCGATTTGCAGGGGAAACAAAAAAAATCGCATTTTCTACCGCGCGCACATTCTGAACTGGCGATTTTTAGTAACACTTACATTCGCATCCAGATGTTTTCCCGTTATGAAGTATACAATTCTCAAATTTAATGGGATGCAAGTTTTGGTAAATGTTACTAAAAATCGACAAACAAATAGACCAGGTTCTGACAGGCGAATCTGACGGAACCCTGCACGGATCATTGAGATCTGTGCCTGGTTCTGTGTTAAAATATGTGTAAAAGATTAAATAAAAAAAAACAAATGGCGTAGGGTCCCCCCTCCTGAGCATAACCAGCCTCGGGCTCATTGAGCAAGACCTGGTTCCAAAAATACGGGGTACAAAAAGCGTAGGGGTCCCCCGTATTTCTGAACCGAGCCCTGAAATCCAAAAAATGGGGGACCAAAAAATCTGGGGGTCCCCCTTTTTTGGTACCAGCATCGGGCTCCAACAGCCCGCGGTGTCATGCCACAGCCGGGGGACACTTTTTACATAAGGTCCCCTGGGCGAAACATGAGCACCGTGGCTGGTCAGCCCTGGCCCCCCAATAAAGGGACCCTCCCAAGGCTTCCCCCGTCCAAGGCTGAAGCCCGGGGCTGTCACCGGCAGGATATGGTTAAGTCAGCCATACAAAACATTGCTTTTTGCATGCTGGGACTTGGCAAACCACAACTCCCAGCATGCAGGGCATTAATGGGCCCCCTTGGACTTGTAGTCCACCTGCAAAAACAATGTTAACAAAAACACAGACACAGAGAACAGGAAACAGTCTCCGTCTGACTCCTGCAGCAGCTCACCCTGCACTGACAACGCTGTGATCACGGAGAATCGCGCTGTGAGAGAGGTGCAGAAGCTCTCAGCCCTGATTGGCTGTAGACGTCTCCATAAAAAAAAGTTTTACTGTTCTCTGTGTCTGTTTTTTTTAACTGACATTTTTTTAACATTCTTTTTACAGGTGGACTACAAGTCAAAGGGGGCCCATTAATGCCCCGCATGCTGGAACTTGTGGTTCACAAAGTCCACCTATAAAAAGCAATTTTTTTAAACTTTGCATGGGATTCAGACAATGATACAGTCATCACCCAAACACATCCGCCAGTGTTACTGTATAATGTCCCATTCCCAGCAGTCACCTCTCCGGTCACATCCCCGGTGTTACTGTATAATGTCCCATTCCCAGCAGTCACCTCTCCGGTCACATCCCCCGGTGTTACTGTATAACGTCCCATTCCCAGCAGTCACCTCTCCAGTCACATCCCCCGGTGTTACTGTATAACGTCCCATTCCCAGCAGTCACCTCTCCGGTCACATCCCCCGGTGTTACTGTATAACGTCCCATTCCCAGCAGTCACCTCTCCGGTCACATCCCCCGGTGTTACCGTATAACGTCCCATTCCCAGCAGTCACCTCTCCGGTCACATCCCCCGGTGTTACTGTATAACGTCCCATTCCCAGCAGTCACCTCTCCGGTCACATCCCCCAGTGTTACTGTATAACGTCCCATTCCCAGCAGTCACATCTCCGGTCACATCCCACGGTGTTACTGTATAACGTCCCATTCCCAGCAGTCACCTCCCGAGTCACATCCCCGGTGTTACTGTATAAGGTCCCATTCCCAGCAGTCACCTCTCCTGTCACATCCCCCGGTGTTACTGTATAATGCCCCATTCCCAGCAGTCACCTCTCCGGTCACATCCCCCGATGTTACTGTATAACGTCCCATTCCCAGCAGTCACATCTCCGGTCACATCCCCCCGGTGTTACTGTATAACGTCCCATTCCCAGCAGTCACCTCTCCTGTCACATCCCCCGGTGTTACTGTATAATGTCCCATTCCCAGCAGTCACCTCTCCGGTCACATCCCCCGGTGTTACTGTATAATGCCCCATTCCCAGCAGTCACCTCTCCTGTCACATTCCCCGGTGTTACTGTATAACGTCCCATTCCCAGCAGTCACCTCTCCGGTCACATCCCCCGGTGTTACTGTATAATGCCCCATTCCCAGCAGTCACCTCTCCTGTCACATTCCCCGGTGTTACTGTATAACATCCCATTCCCAGCAGTCACATCTCCGGTCACATCCCACGGTGTTACTGTATAACGTCCCATTCCCAGCAGTCACCTCCCGAGTCACATCCCCGGTGTTACTGTATAACGTCCCATTCCCAGCAGTCACCTCTCCGGTCACATCCCCCGGTGTTACAGTATAACGTCCCATTCCCAGCAGTCACCTCTCCGGTCACATCCCTCGGTGTTACTGTATAACGTCCCATTCTCAGCAGTCACCTCTCCGGTCACATCCCCCGGTGTTACTGTATAATGTCCCATTCTCAGCAGTCACCTCTCCGGTCACATCCCCCGGTGTTACTGTATAATGTCCCATTCCCATCAGTCACCTCTCTGGTCACATCCCCCGGTGTTACTGTACAACGTCCCATTCCCAGCAGTCATCTCTCTGGTCACATCCCCCGATGTTACTGTATAGCATCCCATTACCAGCAGTCACCTCTCCGGTCACATCCCCCGGTGTTACTGTACAACATCCCATTCCCAGCAGTCATCTCTCCGGTCACATCCCCCGGTGTTACTGTACAACGTCCCATTCCCATCAGTCACTTCTACGGTCACATCCCCCGGTGTTACTGTATAAAGTCCCATTCCCAGCAGTCACTTCTACGGTCACATCCCCCGGTGTTACTGTATAACGTCCCATTCCCAGCAGCCACCTCTCCGGTCACATCCCCTGGTGTTACTGTATAACTTCCCATTCCCAGCAGTCACCTCTCCGGTCACATCCCCCGGTGTTACTGTATAACGTCCCATTCCCAGCAGTCACCTCTTTGGTCACATCCCCCGGTGTTACTGTATAACGTCCCATTCCAAGCAGTCACCTCTCTGGTCACATCCCCGGTGTTACTGTATAACGTCACATTCCCAGCAGTCACCTCTCCGGTCACATCCCTCGGTGTTACTGTATAACGTCCCATTCCCAGCAGTCACCTCTCCGGTCACATCCCTCGGTGTTACTGTATAACGTCCTATTCTCAGCAGTCACCTCATCGGTCACATCCCCCGGTGTTACTGTATAATGTCCCATTCTCAGCAGTCACCTCTCCGGTCACATCCCCCGGTGTTACAGTATAACGTCCCATTCTCACTAGTCACCTCTCCGGTCACATCCCCCGGTGTTACTGTATAATGTCCCATTCCCATCAGTCACTTCTCCGGTCACATTCCCCGGTGTTACTGTACAACATCCCATTCCCAGCAGTCATCTCTCCGGTCACATCCCCCGATGTTACTGTATAGCATCCCATTACCAGCAGTCACCTCTCCGGTCACATCCCCCGGTGTTACTGTACAACGTCCCATTCCCAGCAGTCATCTCTCCGGTCACATCCTCCGGTGTTACTGTACAACGTCCCATTCCCAGCAGTCACCTCTCCGGTTACATTCCCCCGTGTTACTGTATAACGTCCCATTCCCAGCAGTCACCTCTCCGGTCACATCCCCGGTGTTACTGTATAACGTCCCATTCCCAGCAGTCACCTCTCCAGTCAGCAGCTGAATGATCTTGTTGGTGAGTTCCAGGATCTTCTGGTCATTGTGCCTCTCATGTATCAGTGAGTGAGGTGGAGGCACTGTGATGGGGCTCTGGGTGCTGCTCCGTCCTCCTGACACACAGGGACGACTGCTGGGTGTCTCACACTCACCGGATGTCTTCTTCACTACTGTGTAACCCTGTGTATTGGGGTAGACATCAAATATAATTATATACAATCCCAGATCCCCTCACGTTCCTGTAGTATTACTATAGATATAAGTGATGTCACTGTCACCTCCCGGGTCACGTCCCTGTATTATTACTATAGATATAAGTGATGTCACTGTCACCTCCCGGGTCACGTCCCTGTATTATTACTATAGATATAAGTGATGTCACTGTCACCTCCCCGGTCACGTCCCTGTATTATTACTATAGATATAAGTGATGTCACCTCCCCGGTAACGTCCCTGTAATATTACTATAGATATAAGTGATGTCACTGTCACCTCCCCGGTCATGTCCCTGTATTATTACTATTGATATATGTGATGTCACTGTCACCTCCCCGGTCACGTCCCTGTATTATTACTATAGATATAAGTGATGTCAATGTCACCTCCCTGGTCACATCCCGTATTATTACTATAGATAAAAGTGATGTCACTGTCACTTCCCCGGTCACGTCCCTGTATTATTACTATAGATATAAGTGATGTCACTGTCACCTCCCCGGTCACGTCCCTGTATTATTACTATAGATATAAGTGATGCCAATGTCACTTCCCCGGTCACATCCCTGCATTATTACTATAGATATAAGTGATGTCACTGTCACATCCCAGGTCACATCCCTGTATTATTACTATAGATATAAGTGATCTCACTGTCACTTCCCCGGTCACGTCCCTGTATTATTACTATAGATATAAGTGATGTCACTGTCACCTCCCCGGTCACGTCCCTGTATTATTACTATAGATATAAGTGATGTCACTGTCACCTCCCCGGTCACATCCCGTATTATTACTATAGATATAAGTGATGTCACTGTCACTTCCCCGGTCACTTCTCTTTATTATTACTATAGATATAAGTGATGTCACTGTCACCTCCCCGGTCACGTCCCTGTATCATTACTATAAATATAAGTGATGTCACTGTCACCTCCCCGGTCACGTCCCTGTATTATTACTATAGATATAAGTGATGTCACTGTGACCTCCCTGTATTATTACCATAGATATAAGTGATGTCACCTCCCTGTATTATTACTATAGATATAAGTGATGTCACGGTCACCTCCCTGGTCACGTCCCTGTATTATTACTATAGATATAAGTGATGTCACTGTCACCTCCCCGGTCACGTCCCTGAATCATTACTATAGATATAAGTGATGTCACTGTCACCTCCCCGGTCACGTCCCTGTATTATTACTATAGATATAAGTGATGTCACTGTGACCTCCCTGGTCACGTCTCTGTATTATTACTATAGATATAAGTGATGTCACTGTCACCTCCCTGTAGTATTACTATAGATATAAGTGATGTCACTGTCACCTCCCCGGTCACCTCCCTGTATTATTACTATAGCTATAAGTGATGTCACTGTCACCTCCCCGGTCACGTCCCTGTATTATTACTATAGATATAAGTGATGTCACCTCCCTGTATTATTACTATAGATATAAGTGATGTCACTGTCACCTCCCCGGTCCCGTCCCTGTATTATTACTATAGATATAAGTGATGTCACTGTCACCTCCCCGGTCACATCCCTGTATTATTACTATAGATATAAGTGATGTCACTCTCTCCTTCCCGGTCACATCCCTGTATTATTACTATAGATATAAGTGATGTCACTGTCACCTCCCCGGTCACGTCCCTGTATTATTACTATAGATATAAGTGATGTCACTGTCACCTCCCCGGTCAGCAGGTAGATGATCTCCAGGGTGATAGTTATTATCCTCTCAGTCCTGGGACTCCTGTCCGTCTCCATCCTCAGGGAATCAGTGAGAATACAGAACGTGTGACGTGTAATAAAGACTCTGGTTCCTCACAGCTGGAGCGCCTAGGAATAAATATAATACATATAACACGTCACAGACAGCATGTAACACAGATATGTAACATGGGGTCACCAGTAAGGCAACAGAGTAACAGTAACCTGGATACACTTCACAAGCTGTATACTAATATTAACAGGACACCACAGGCTGCTCCCCCTGTATAATAACAGGACACCACATGCTGGTCCTCCTGTATAATAACAGGATACCACATGCTGCTCCCCCTGTATAATAATAACAGGATACCACAGGCTGCTCCCCCAGTATAATAATAACAACAGGACACCACAGGCTGCTCCCCCAGTATAATAATAACAATAACAGGGCACCACAGGCTGCTCCCCCTGTATAATAACAAAACACCACAGGTTGCTCCCCCTGTATAATAACAAGACACCACAGGCTGCTTCCCCTGTATAATAATAATAATAACAACAACCGAATACCACAGGCTGCTCCACCGGTAAAATAATAATAACAGGACACCACAGGCTACTCCCCCTGTATAATAACAGGACACCACAGGCTGCTCACCCTGTACATTAATAACAGGACACCACAGGCTGCTTCCACTGTATTATATTAACAGGACACCACAGGCTGCTCCCCTTGTATAATAATAACAGGACACCACAGGCTACTCCCCCTGTATAATAATAATTATAACAGGACACTACATACTGCTCCCCCTGTATAATAATAACAGGACACCACAGGCTGCTCTTCATGTATAATAATAATAACAGGACACCACAGGCTACTCCCCCTGTATAATAATAATAACAGGACACCACAGGCTGCTCCCCCTGTATAATAATAACAGGACACCACAGGCTACTCCCCCTGTATAATAATAATAATAATAACAGGACACCACAGGCTGCTCCCCCTGAATAATAATAATAACAACAACAACAGGACACCACAGGCTGCTCCCCTGTATAATAATAACAGGACACCACAGGCTGCTCCCCCTGTATAATAGTAACAGGACACCACAGTCTGCTCACCCTGGATAATAATAATAGGACACCATATGCTGCTCCACCTGTATATTTACCAGATTTTTGATCTTTGCTTCCCACAGTGACCCGGACGTGAAACCAAGAACAAACCTAAAACGCATACCGGCAGTGTTTTTTTTCCTGGAACGCGGAAGTAGGTTGGAATTGGACCGCACAATCCAGAAGTGTGTTGCTGGAACGCGGAAGTAGTGTGGACCGCACAGACCGGAAGTGGCGTGTCCCGTGCTCCGGAGGTGTCCCGCTGCAGAGGGCTCCGGCCTGGGGTTCCCAGCTGTGTGTGTGGAGGATGATTAGTGATATAGGGGGCGGTATATGAGTGCAGGACCCCCCTCCCCCCGCGGTGACTGCTCTGCATGGTAACCCCTTAGTGACCAGACTTCCTGTTACCATGGTAGTGAGTGTCCCCATAGTGTGTGTATGCTGGGAGGCCTATGGTGGCACTGTGCAGCCAGCTACATTGTGTACAGCTGGTGATGTCCCCTGACAGGTGGTGATATCCCTGTTCTGTCTGTGTGATGTGCTCATTGTCCCTGTGCCCCCCTGTGTGTTACCGTCCTGTGCCTCCCTGTGTGTTACCGTCCTGTGCCCCCCTGTGTGTTACCGTCCTGTGCCGCCCCCTGTGTGTTACCGTCCTGTGCCCCCTGTGTGTTACCGTCCTGTGCCCCCCCTGTGTGTTACCGTCCTGTGCCCCCTGTGTGTGTTACCGTCCTGTGCCCCCCTGTGTGTTACCATACTGTGCCCCTCCGTGTGTGTTACTGTCCTGTGCCTCCCCCCCCTGTGTGTTACCGTCCTGTGCCCCCCGTGTGTTACCGTTCTGTGCCCCCTGTGTGTGTTACCGTCCTGTGCCCCCTGTGTGTGTTACCGTCCTGTGCCCCCCATGTGTGTTACTGTCCTGTGCCCCCCTGTGTGTTACCTTCCTGTGCTCTCCTGTGTTACCGTCCTGTGCCCCCTTGTGTGTTACAGTACTGTGCCCCGTGTGTTACCATCCTGTGCCCCCTGTGTGTTACCGTCCTGTGCCCCCCTGTGTGATACCGTCCTGTGCCCCCATGTGATACCGTCCTGTGCCCCCCTGTGTGATACATGGTATGGCAGTGGCTGGGAGGTAACGTGGGTGGCTAGTATGAT
Organism: Crinia signifera; assembly: GCF_055691185.1. Lineage (NCBI taxonomy): Eukaryota > Metazoa > Chordata > Amphibia > Anura > Myobatrachidae > Crinia > Crinia signifera. The sequence goes on along the minus strand of NC_139222.1, from coordinate 3,773,625 downwards.
GCATGGAGATGGATTGTCCTACAGACATGTCACTGATAGTGGCACAGCCAATCACACGGTTCCTGCCATAGGGCGGCACTGGGGGTGGTGACTAAGGATGAAGCAGGGGATAATGCAGGATCTGTAGTCACCAGGGAAGGGCTGGACAGCAGCATCCGCCCAACGTCATGCCAACTAGGTCATACTTCACCATCCACGTGGGCATAAAGTTATATTATAAGTGTGCCCAAAGCGAGGGGATTTGGTGCACTTATACCATCCACGTGGGCATAGTTATAATATAATAGTGTGCCCAAAGCGGGGGTCGTGGCGCACTTATACCATCCACGTGGGCAAAGTTATATTATAATAGTGTGCCCGAAGCGAGGGGATGTGGCACTTATACCATCCACGTGGGCATAGTTATATTATAATAGTGTGCCCAAAGCGGGGGTCGTGGTGCACTTATACCATCCACGTGGGCATAAAGTTATATTATAATAGTGTGCCTGAAGCGAGGGGTCGTGGCGCACATATACATCCACGTGGGCATAGTTATATTATAAGTTTGCCCGAAATGAGGGGATGTGGCGCACTTATACCATCCACGTGGGCATAGTTATATTATAATAATGTGCCTGAAGCGAGGGGACGTGGGGCACTTATACTACATGGGCCGTGTAATGTACAGTGGTCAGGTGGAGCGTCGGGTACCCTAAGCAACATAGCGTCCTGCAGTTCTCTTACCCGATGCAGTATACAGTACAGTACAAGCTCGGGCAGATGGGCCGTGTAATGTACAGTGGTCAGGTGGAGCGTCCGGGTCCCCTAAGCAACATAGCGTCCTGCAGTTCTTATACCCGACGCAGTATACAGTACAGTGCAAGCTCGGGCAGATGGGCCGTGTAATGTACAGTGGTCAGGTGGAGCGTCCGGGTCCCCTAAGCAACATAGCGACCTGCAGTTCTCTTACCCGATGCAGTATACAGTACAGTACAAGCTTGGGCAGATGGGCTGTGTAATGTACAGTGGTCAGGTGGAGCATCCGGGTTCCCTAAGCAACATAGCGTCCTGCAGTTCTCTTACCCGATGCAGTATACAGTACAGTACAAGCTTGGGCAGATGGGCTGTGTAATGTACAGTGGTCAGGTGGAGCGTCCGGGTCCCCTAAGCAACATAGCGTCCTGCAGTTCTCTTACCCGATGCAGTATACAGTACAGTGCAAGCTCGGGCAGATGGGCCGTGTAATGTACAGTGGTCAGGTGGAGCGTCCGGGTCCCCTAAGCAACATAGCGTCCTGCAGTTCTCATACCCGATGCAGTATACAGTACAGTACAAGCTCAGGCAGATGGGCCGTGTAATGTACAGTGGTCAGGTGGAGCGTCCGGGTCCCCTAAGCAACATAGCGTCCTGCAGTTCTCTTACCCGATGCAGTATACAGTACAGTACAAGCTCAGGCAGATGGGCCGTGTAATGTACAGTGGTCAGGTGGAGCGTCCGGGTCCCCTAAGCAACATAGCGTCCTGCAGTTCTCATACCCGATGCAGTATACAGTACAGTACAAGCTCAGGCAGATGGGCCGTGTAATGTACAGTGGTCAGGTGGAGCGTCCGGGTCCCCTAACCAACATAGCGACCTGCAGTTCTCTTACCCGATGCAGTATACAGTACAGTACAAGCTCGGGCAGATGGGCCGTGTAATGTACAGTGGTCAGGTGGAGCGTCCGGGTTCCCTAAGCAACATAGCGACCTGCAGTTCTCATACCCGATGCAGTATACAGTACAGTACAAGCTCGGGCAGATGGGCCGTGTAATGTACAGTGGTCAGGTGGAGCGTCGGGTCCCCTAAGCAACATATCGACCTGCAGTTCTCTTACCCGATGCAGTATACAGTACTGTACAAGCTTGGGCAGATGGGTCGTGTAATGTACAGTGGTCAGGTGGAGCGTCCGGGTTCCCTAAGCAACATAGCGACCTGCAGTTCTCTTACCCGATGCAGTATACAGTACAGTACAAGCTCGGGCAGATGGGCCGTGTAATGTACAGTGGTCAGGTGGAGCGTCGGGTCCCCTAAGCAACATATCGACCTGCAGTTCTCTTACCCGATGCAGTATACAGTACTGTACAAGCTTGGGCAGATGGGTCGTGTAATGTACAGTGGTCAGGTGGAGCGTCCGGGTCCCCTAAGCAACATAGCGACCTGCAGTTCTCATACCCGATGCAGTATACAGTACAGTACAAGCTCGGGCAGATGGGCCGTGTAATGTACAGTGGTCAGGTGGAGCGTCGGGTCCCCTAAGCAACATAGCATCCTGCAGTTCTCTTACCCGATGCAGTATACAGTACAGTACAAGCTCGGGCAGATGGGCCGTGTAATGTACAGTGGTCAGGTGGAGCGTCCGGGTCCCCTAAGCAACATAGCGTCCTGCAGTTCTCTTACCCGATGCAGTATACAGTACAGTACAAGCTCGGGCAGATGGGCCGTGTAATGTACAGTGGTCAGGTGGAGCGTCCGGGTCCCCTAGACAACATAGCGTCCTGCAGTTCTCATACCCGATGCAGTATACAGTACAAGCTCGGGCAGGTGGGCCATGTAATGTACAGTGGTCAGGTGGAGCGCCCGGGTCCCCTAAGCAACATAGCATCCTGCAGTTCTCTTACCCGATGCAGTATACAGTACAGTACAAGCTCCGGCAGATGGGCCGTGTAATGTACAGTGGTCAGGTGGAGCGTCCGGGTCCCCTAAGCAACATAGCATCCTGCAGTTCTCTTACCCGATGCAGTATACAGTACAGTACAAGCTCGGGCAGATGGGCCGTGTAATGTACAGTGGTCAGGTGGAGCGTCCGGGTCCCCTAAGCAACATAGCGTCCTGCAGTTCTCTTAACTGATGCAGTATAAAGTACAGTACAAGCTCGGGCAGATGGGCCGTGTAATGTACAGTGGTCAGGTGGAGCGTCCGGGTCCCCTCAGCAACATAGCGTCCTGCAGTTCTCTTACCCGATGCAGTATACAGTACAGTACAAGCTCGGGCAGATGGGCCGTGTAATGTACAGTGGTCAGGTGGAGCGTCCGGGTCTCCTCAGCAACATAGCGTCCTGCAGTTCTCTTACCCGATGCAGTATACAGTACAGTACAAGCTCGGGCAGATGGGCCGTGTAATGTACAATGGTCAGGTGGAGCGTCCGGGTCCCCTAAGCAACATAGCGACCTGCAGTTCTCTTACCCGATGCAGTATACAGTACCGTACAAGCTCGGGCAGATGGGCCGTGTAATGTACAGTGGTCAGGTGGAGCGTCCGGGTCCCCTAAGCAACATAGCGTCCTGCAGTTCTTTTACCCGATGCAGTATACAGTACAGTACAAGCTCGGGCAGATGGGCTGTGTAATGTACAGTGGTCAGGTGGATTGTCCGGGTCCCCTAGAAAACGGGATGCAGTTAAAATCCCGGCGTTCGGGATCCCGGCGTTCAGAATCCCGACGCCGGAATCCCGACCGCTGAAATCCCGACACATTCTCCCTCCTGGGGTGTCCACGACACCCCTGGAGGGAGAATAAATTAGTGTGCCGAGCGTAGCGAGGCACCGGGCCCGCTGCGTGGCGAGCGCAGCGAGCCCGCAAGGGGGGGCGATCCACGTCCCCCCCTTGTCGGGATTTTGGCTGTCGGGATTCTGAACGCCGGGATCCCGACCGCCGGGATTCAATACTGAATCCCTAGAAAACATAGCGCCCTGCAGTTCTCTTACCCGATGCAGTATACAGGACAGTACAAGCTCGGGCAGATGGGCCGTGTAATGTACAGTGGTCAGGTGGAGCGTCCGGGTCCCCTAAGCAACATAGCATCCTGCAGTTCTCTTACCCGAAGCAGTATACAGGACAGTACAAGCTCGGGCAGATGGGCCGTGTAATGTACAGTGGTCAGGTGGAGCGTCCGGGTCCCCTAAGCAACATAGCGTTCTGCAGTTCTCTTACCTGATGCAGTATACAGTACAGTACAAGCTCGGGCAGATGGGCCGTGTAATGTACAGTGGTCAGGTGAAGCGTCCGGGTCCCCTAAGCAACATACGTCCTGCAGTTCTCTTACCCGATGCAGTATACAGTACAGTACAAGCTCGGGCAGATGGGCCGTGTAATGTACAGTGGTCAGGTGGAGCGTCCGGGTCCCCTCAGCAACATAGCGTCCTGCAGTTCTCTTACCCGATGCAGTATACAGTACAGTACAAGCTCGGGCAGATGGGCCGTGTAATGTACAATGGTCAGGTGGAGCGTCCGGGTCCCCTAAGCAACATAGCGACCTGCAGTTCTCTTACCCGATGCAGTATACAGTACCGTACAAGCTCGGGCAGATGGGCCGTGTAATGTACAGTGGTCAGGTGGAGCGTCCGGGTCCCCTAAGCAACATAGCGTCCTGCAGTTCTTTTACCCGATGCAGTATACAGTACCGTACAAGCTCGGGCAGATGAGCCGTGTAATGTACAGCGGTCAGGTGGAGCATCCGGGTCCCCTAGAAAACATAGCGCCCTGCAGTTCTCTTACCCGATGCAGTATACAGGACAGTACAAGCTCGGGCAGATGGGCCGTGTAATGTACAGTGGTCAGGTGGAGCGTCCGGGTCCCCTAAGCAACATAGCATCCTGCAGTTCTCTTACCCGATGCAGTATACAGTACAGTACAAGCTCGAGCAGATGGGCCGTGTAATGTACAGTGGTCAGGTGGAGCGTCCGGGTCCCCTAGAAAACATAGCGCCCTGCAGTTCTCTTACCCGATGCAGTATACAGTACAGTACAAGCTCCGGAAGATGGGCCGTGTAATGTACAGTGGTCAGGTGGAGCGTCCGGGTCCCCTAGAAAACATAGCGTGCTGCAGTTCTGTTATCTGATGCAGTATACAGTACAGTACAAGCTCGGGCAGATGGGCCGTGTAATGTACAGTGGTCAGATGGAGCGTCCGGGTCCCCTCAGCAATATAGCGTCCTGCAGTTCTCTTACCCGATGCAGTATACAGGACAGTACAAGCTCCGGCAGATGGGCCGTGTAATGTACAGTGGTCAGGTGGAGCGTCCGGGTCCCCTAAGCAACATAGCGTCCTGCAGTTCTCTTACCCGATGCAGTATAAAGTACAGTACAAGCTCAGGCAGATGGGCCGTGTAATTTACAGTGGTCAGGTGGAGCGTCCGGGTCCCCTCAGCAACATAGCGTCCTGCAGTTCTTTTACCCGATGCAGTATACAGTACAGTACAAGCTCGGGCAGATGGGCCGTGTAATGTACAGTGGTCAGGTGGAGCGTCCGGGTCCCCTCAGCAACATAGCGTCCTGCAGTTCTCTTACCCGATGCAGTATACAGTACAGTACAAGCTCGGGCAGATGGGCCGTGTAATGTACAGTGGTCAGGTGGAGCGTCCGGGTCCCCTCAGCAACATAGCGTCCTGCAGTTCTCTTACCCGATGCAGTATACAGTACAGTACAAGCTCGGGCAGATGGGCCGTGTAATGTACAATGGTCAGGTGGAGCGTCCGGGTCCCCTAAGCAACATAGTGACCTGCAGTTCTCTTACCCGATGCAGTATACAGTACCGTACAAGCTCGGGCTGATGGGCCGTGTAATGTACAGTGGTCAGGTGGAGCGTCCGGGTCCCCTAAGCAACATAGCGTCCTGCAGTTCTCTTACCCGATGCAGTATACAGTACCGTACAAGCTCGGGCAGATGGGCCGTGTAATGTACAGTGGTCAGGTGGAGCGTCCGGGTCCCCTCAGCAACATAGCGTCCTGCAGTTCTCTTACCCGATGCAGTATACAGTACAGTACAAGCTCGGGCAGATGGGCCGTGTAATGTACAATGGTCAGGTGGAGCGTCCGGGTCCCCTAAGCAACATAGTGACCTGCAGTTCTCTTACCCGATGCAGTATACAGTACCGTACAAGCTCGGGCAGATGGGCCATGTAATGTACAGTGGTCAGGTGGAGCGTCCGGGTCCCCTAAGCAACATAGCGTCCTGCAGTTCTCTTACCCGATGCAGTATACAGTACCGTACAAGCTCGGGCAGATGAGCCGTGTAATGTACAGTGGTCAGGTGGAGCGTCCGGGTCCCCTAACCAACATAGCGTCCTGCAGTTCTCTTACCCGATGCAGTATACAGTACAGTACAAGCTCGGGCAGATGGGCCGTGTAATGTACAGTGGTCAGGTGGAGCGTCCGGGTCCCCTCAGCAACATAGCGTCCTGCAGTTCTCTTACCCGATGCAGTATACAGTACAGTACAAGCTCGGGCAGATGGGCCGTGTAATGTACAATGGTCAGGTAGAGCGTCCAGGTCCCCTAAGCAACATAGTGACCTGCAGTTCTCTTACCCGATGCAGTATACAGTACTGTACAAGCTCGGGCAGATGGGCCGTGTAATGTACAGTGGTCAGGTGGAGCGTCCGGGTCCCCTAAGCAACATAGCGTCCTGCAGTTCTCTTACCCGATGCAGTATACAGTACCGTACAAGCTCGGGCAGATGAGCCGTGTAATGTACAGTGGTCAGGTAGAGCGTCCGGGTCCCCTAGAAAACATAGCGCCCTGCAGTTCTCTTACCCGATGCAGTATACAGGACAGTACAAGCTCGGGCAGATGGGCCGTGTAATGTACAGTGGTCAGGTGGAGCGTCCGGGTTCCCTAGAAAACATAGCGTGCTGCAGTTCTGTTATCCGATGCAGTATACAGTACAAGCTCCGGCAGATGGGCCGTGTAATGTACAGTGGTCAGGTGGAGCGTCCGGGTCCCCTAAGCAACATAGCGTCCTGTAGTTCTCTTACCCAATGCAGTATACAGTACAAGCTCGGGCAGATGGGCCGTGTAATGTACAGTGGTCAGATGGAGCGTCCGGGTCCCCTCAGCAACATAGCGTCCTGCAGTTCTCTTACCCGATGCAGTATACAGTACAGTACAAGCTCGGGCAGATGGGCCGTGTAATGTACAGTGGTCAGGTGGAGCGTCCGGGTCCCCTCAGCAACATAGCGTCCTGCAGTTCTCTTACCCGATGCAGTATACAGTACAGTACAAGCTCGGGCAGATGGGCCGTGTAATGTACAATGGTCAGGTGGAGCGTCCGGGTCCCCTAAGCAACATAGCGTCCTGCAGTTCTCTTACCCGATGCAGTATACAGTACCGTACAAGCTCGGGCAGATGGGCCGTGTAATGTACAGTGGTCAGGTGGAGCGTCCGGGTCCCCTCAGCAACATAGCGGCCTGCAGTTCTCTTACCCGATGCAGTATACAGTACAGTACAAGCTCGGGCAGATGGGCCGTGTAATGTACAATGGTCAGGTGGAGCGTCCGGGTCCCCTAAGCAACATAGTGACCTGCAGTTCTCTTACCCGATGCAGTATACAGTACCGTACAAGCTCGGGCAGATGGGCCGTGTAATGTACAGTGGTCAGGTGGAGCGTCCGGGTCCCCTAAGCAACATAGCGTCCTGCAGTTCTCTTACCCAATGCAGTATACAGTACCGTACAAGCTCGGGCAGATGGGCCGTGTAATGTACAGTGGTCAGGTGGAGCGTCCGGGTCTCCTAACCAACATAGCGTCCTGCAGTTCTCTTACCCGATGCAGTATACAGTACAGTACAAGCTCGGGCAGATGAGCCGTGTAATGTACAGTGGTCAGGTGGAGCGTCCGGGTCCCCTAAACAACATAGCGTCCTGCAGTTCTCTTACCCGATGCAGTATACAGTACAGTACAAGCTCGGGCAGATGGGCCGTGTAATGTACAGTGGTCAGGTGGAGCGTCCGGGTCCCCTAAGCAACATAGCGTCCTGCAGTTCTCTTACCCGATGCAGTATACAGTACCGTACAAGCTCGGGCAGATGGGCCGTGTAATGTACAGTGGTCAGGTGGAGCATCCGAGTCCCCTAAGTAACATAGCGTCCTGCAGTTCTCTTACCCGATGCAGTATACAGTACCGTACAAGCTCGGGCAGATGGGCCGTGTAATGTACAGTGGTCAGGTGGAGCGTCCGGGTCCCCTAACCAACATAGCGTCCTGCAGTTCTCTTACCCGATGCAGTATACAGTACCGTACAAGCTCGGGCAGATGAGCCGTGTAATGTACAGTGGTCAGGTAGAGCGTCCGGGTCCCCTGCAGTTCTCTTACCCGATGCAGTATACAGGACAGTACAAGCTCGGGCAGATGGGCCGTGTAATGTACAGTGGTCAGGTGGAGCGTCCGGGTCACCTAAGCAACATAGCGTCCTGCAGTTCTCTTACCCGATGCAGTATACAGTACAGTACAAGCTCGGGCAGATGGGCCGTGTAATGTACAGTGGTCAGGTGGAGTGTCCGGGTCCCCTAAGCTACATAGCGTCCTGCAGTTCTCTTACCCAATGCGGTATACAGTACAGTACAAGCTCGGGCAGATGGGCCATGTAATGTACAGTGGTCAGGTGGAGCGTCCTGGTCCCCTAAGCAACATAGCGTCCTGCAGTTCTCTTACCCGATGCAGTATACAGGACAGTACAAGCTCGGGCAGATGGGCCGTGTAATGTACAGTGGTCAGGTGGATTGTCCGGGTCCCCTAAGCAACATAGCGTCCTGCAGTTCTCTTACCCGATGCAGTATACAGGACAGTACAAGCTCGGGCAGATGGGCCGTATAATGTACAGTGGTCAGGTGGAGCATCCGGGTCCCCTATGCAACATATCGTCCTGCAGTTTTCTTACCCGATGCAGTATACAGTACCGTACAAGCTCGGGCAGATGAGCCGTGTAATGTACAGTGGTCAGGTAGAGCGTCCGGGTCCCCTGCAGTTCTCTTACCCGATGCAGTATACAGGACAGTACAAGCTCTGGCAGATGGGCCGTGTAATGTACAGTGGTCAGGTGGAGCATCCGGGTCCCCTAAGCAACATAGCGTCCTGCAGTTCTCATACCCGATGCAGTATACAGTACAGTACAAGCTCGGGCAGATGGGCCGTGTAATGTACAGTGGTCAGGTGGAGCGTCCGGGTCACCTAAGCAACATAGCGTCCTGCAGTTCTCTTACCCGATGCAGTATACAGGACAGTACAAGCTCGGGCAGATGGGCCGTGTAATGTACAGTGGTCAGGTGGAGTGTCCGGGTCCCCTAAGCTACATAGCGTCCTGCAGTTCTCTTACCCAATGCGGTATACAGTACAGTACAAGCTCGGGCAGATGGGCCGTGTAATGTACAGTGGTCAGGTGGAGCGTCCGGGTCCCCTAAGCAACATAGCGACCTGCAGTTCTCTTACCCGATGCAGTATACAGTACAGTACAAGCTCGGGCAGATGGGCCGTGTAATGTACAGTGGTCAGGTGGATTGTCCGGGTCCCCTAAGCAACATAGCGTCCTGCAGTTCTCTTACCTGATGCTGTATACAGTACAGTACAAGCTCGGGCAGATGGGCCGTGTAATGTACAGTGGTCAGGTGGAGTGTCCGGGTCCCCTAAGCAACATAGCGTCCTGCAGTTCTCTTACCCGATGCAGTATACAGGACAGTACAAGCTCGGGCAGATGGGCCGTGTAATGTACAGTGGTCAGGTGGAGCATCCGGGTTCCCTAAGCAACATAGCGTCCTGCAGTTCTCTTACCCGATGCAGTATACAGTACAGTACAAGCTCGGGCAGATGGGCCGTGTAATGTACAGTGGTCAGGTGGATTGTCCGGGTCCCCTAAGCAACATAGCGTCCTGCAGTTCCCTTACCCGATGCAGTATACAGTACAGTACAAGCTCGGGCAGATGGGCCGTGTAATGTACAGTGGTCAGGTGGAGTGTCCGGGTTCCCTAAGCAACATAGCGTCCTGCAGTTCTCATACCCGATGCAGTATACAGTACAGTACAAGCTCGGGCAGATGGGCCGTGTAATGTACAGTGGTCAGGTGGAGCGTCCGGGTCACCTAAGCAACATAGCGTCCTGCAGTTCTCTTACCCGATGCAGTATACAGGACAGTACAAGCTCGGGCAGATGGGCCGTGTAATGTACAGTGGTCAGGTGGAGTGTCCGGGTCCCCTAAGCTACATAGCGTCCTGCAGTTCTCTTACCCAATGCGGTATACAGTACAGTACAAGCTCGGGCAGATGGGCCGTGTAATGTACAGTGGTCAGGTGGAGCGTCCGGGTCCCCTAAGCAACATAGCGTCCTGCAGTTCTCTTACCCGATGCAGTATACAGTACAGTACAAGCTCGGGCAGATGGGCCGTGTAATGTACAGTGGTCAGGTGGATTGTCCGGGTCCCCTAAGCAACATAGCGTCCTGCAGTTCTCTTACCTGATGCTGTATACAGTACAGTACAAGCTCGGGCAGATGGGCCGTGTAATGTACAGTGGTCAGGTGGAGTGTCCGGGTCCCCTAAGCAACATAGCGTCCTGCAGTTCTCTTACCCGATGCAGTATACAGTACAGTACAAGCTTGGGCAGATGGGCTGTGTAATGTACAGTGGTCAGGTGGAGCATCCGGGTCCCCTAAGCAACATAGCGTCCTGCAATTCTCTTACCCGATGCAGTATACAGTACAGTACAAGCTCGGGCAGATGGGCCGTGTAATGTACAGTGGTCAGGTGGAGCGTCCGGGTCCCCTCAGCAACATAGCGTCCTGCAGTTCTCTTACCCGATGCAGTATACAGTACAGTACAAGCTCGGGCAGATGGGCCGTGTAATGTACAATGGTCAGGTGGAGCGTCCGGGTCCCCTAAGCTACATAGCGTCCTGCAGTTCTCTTACCCGATGCAGTATACAGGACAGTACAAGCTCGGGCAGATGGGCCGTGTAATGTACAGTGGTCAGGTGGAGCATCCGGGTTCCCTAAGCAACATAGCGTCCTGCAGTTCTCTTACCCGATGCAGTATACAGTACAGTACAAGCTCGGGCAGATGGGCCGTGTAATGTACAGTGGTCAGGTGGATTGTCCGGGTCCCCTAAGCAACATAGCGTCCTGCAGTTCCCTTACCCGATGCAGTATACAGTACAGTACAAGCTCGGGCAGATGGGCCGTGTAATGTACAGTGGTCAGGTGGAGTGTCCGGGTTCCCTAAGCAACATAGCGTCCTGCAGTTCTCTTACCTGATGCAGTATACAGTACAGTACAAGCTCGGGCAGATGGGCCGTGTAATGTACAGTGGTCAGGTGGAGCGTCCGGGTCCCCTAGACAACATAGCGTCCTGCAGTTCTCATACCCGTATACAGTAAACATAACTGATGGCATGAGATCCCTCTGTACACAGACTCATGAGCACAGGCTCCTATCACCGGGTGTCGTAGGCTAGCAGATAAGTTTCAGCAGGGAGGTGACAGTGAGGAATCCTGTGCTCAGGTGGGGCAGCTCCTGCCAGGCGCTCATCTCCCTGCTGCACAGCAGGTGCGCCCAAACCTGGACAGCGGTGCGGGTAGGGAACCGGAGCTGCGGGCTGATCATTGCAGCATCTGTGCCTTTGTCAGAAGCCCCTGTGTGGTAACTAGCGTAATGAGACGCACCTCCAGCATTCCCCTTACACATGTAAATCCTATGCCGTAGTTCTCTCCATAGATGTGGGCTTCAACTTAGCCCTGGTTCATGCTCTGTAGCCAGTTTGTTAACCCCCTCGGCCCTTGAGCCTTACCTTCTCGTACTGTAAGTCATTCATACTGTAGCGTAATTCTGTGTTCAGCCAGTGTAGCGTAATGAGACGCACGGACTTACACATGTGGAACCTATAGTATGGCTCCACTCTTGTCTTTGCTGCACCGCCCTGTCTCGGCACGCACACACGTGCTTCCCATTCTCTGTGAAAGTACTGTATACTCGCGCACTTCCCCATAGCCCCATTAGCGTAATGATATGTAGATCAATGTAATAGTATTTTCGGAGATCTGTCTGACATACTGAACAGTGCGGTAGTGTACAGTAACGTAGTTACCATAGCTTACCAGTAGACATCTGAGGCATGCGCAGTGGTGAATTCAGAAAGCGACATCTGGTGGCTGATCACTAGTACTGCACTCATTTGGTAACGCCATACACCAAACGATGTTATTTACTACGCTGCCGGGTGACAGGCTCCTCCTTCACACGGTACTGCTCTCCAGTTGCTAGGACACCTACAACCGGAGATATCAGGGTGCATAGTGGACACGGTTAGTTCAGACCCACTATATGTTCGAACGCTTGCCATTAGCCTTGTGGGGGTCTCGATTCTATAGCAGTGTGCTCTTACGCCAACGCTGCTGCCACTGTAACACATGCTGCATTATATAATTAGAGAAGGACAGATTATCATTCCCACCAGCAGCTCATTGGCCGGATTGGCTACGGGACTTAGACGCTCACACAACTTCCCCATTGTCCATGGTTTAGCTAGCGTTAATGCTGGCTGGTTACTGCCACTGCTCCCCTCTCCCTTGGACACTGCTCTTGTCACAGTCAATACACCTAGGCTGTGAGTTATTTGGGTCCATACTGCTACATGTGCAGGGAAAACATTTCTGGTAACTGTTAGGCCATTGAATACAACGACACCGTCTTGAGACGCTATTTAAGCTGACTAACAATATATAGATTTTTGTATCTATTACATTAAACCCTTATCCCTTTACAGATGGAAACAGAAATAAGAAAACCACAGAGATACAGTTTTTATAGTTAAACAGGATCATCACAATTATTGTACAACAACAAAAGGTTGGATCACCTCAGCGAGGAGCCCAAGGATGGAGGATTACTACACTTACTGACATGTGTTCCTACAGTAACTACTTTACACATACAGTCTCAGCTATGTAAATAAAAATCATATTTTTATCATTTCACACAAGCAGAACATTAAAATGGCTTCTCATCAATGTGATTTCTTTGATGGAAAAAATCTGATTTCTGTGTAAAACATTTCCTAAACTAAGTGGTAAATTTACTAATATGGTAATTGTATTGAAGTTGGGAGGTTGCCCATAGCAACCATTCAGATTATACTTATTTATGTAGCACATTCTAGAAGCTAATAGATATAATCTGATTGGTGGAACTCCCATATTCTGTACATTTACTCCTAAACACTTGGAAATGGTTTCTTACCTATATGTATCTTCTCATGTCTAATAAGATGAGATCTGCGTGTAAATGATTTCCCACACTCAATGCATGGAAATGGCCTCTCACCTGTGTGATTTAGTTGATGTCTAACAAGATCTGATTTGTGTACAAAACATTTCCCACACTCAGTACATGAAAATGGCTTGTCACCTGTGTGACTTCTCTGATGTGTAACAAGATTTGCTTTCAAGGAAAAACATTTCCCACATTCGGGGCATGGAAATGGCTGCTCACCTGTGTGACTTCTCTGATGTCTAATAAGATCTGATTTGCTTGTAAAACATTTCCCACAGTCATGGCATGCAAATGGCCTCTCACCTGTATGTCTTCTTACATGTGCAACAAGATCTTTTTCTTGTGCAAAAGATTTCCCACACTCACAGCATAGAAATGGTTTCTGACCCATGTGATATTTCAAATGTCTAGTAAGATCTGATTTGTGTGTAAAACATTTCCCACACTCAGAACATGAAAATGGCTTCTCGCCTGTGTGTCTTTTCTGATGTCTAACAAGTTCTGATTTGCTTGTAAAACATTTCCCACACTCAGAGCATTGAAATGGTTTCTCACCTGTATGTCTTTTCACGTGTGCAACAAGATCTTTTTCTTGTGTAAAACATTTCCCACAATCACAGCACAGAAATGGTTTCTGGCCCACGTGCTTTCTCAAATGTCTAGCAAGTTCTGATTTGTATGAGAAACTTTTCCCACACTCAGAACATGGAAATGGCTTCTCACCTGTGTGACGGCTCTGATGTCTAACGAGATGTGATTTGCGTGCAAAACATTTCACACACTCAGTACATGGAAATGGCTTTTCACCTGTGTGACTTCTCTGATGTCTAATAAGATCGGATTTGTGTGTAAAACATTTCTCACACTCAGTACATGGAAATGTTCTCTCATCTCCCTTCGCTGACTGACGGGTAATAATCGGTTTGTTCTGCATAGACGATTTGTAATCTTTACAATGGAACAATGTACTTTTTCTAAGAGCTCTTACAGGTCTACCAATACCAGAGAGATCAGGAAAACATTTCCCATTATCGGAAGGTTCAGATGACAAATATGACCGACGAAGTATTGGACGAGTAACTAGGGCGATAGGTTTTTCTTCCGTTTGGGTAACGTTATCTTCTATTTTACCATCCGGAGATGAAACAAGAGGATCCTCCGAGACATTTGGGCTGTAACATCCATCTGCTGGGAATAAAATAAAAAATTTGAAACAGGTTAAAACCTTTGGTGCCTTCCAATGAAGAGTACCTGTTCAGGGGTCTCCAAATATATCTCTCTGTAAGACGCCACTCAATAGGCGAAATCTCACACCTTGGTAATATATATATATACACACACACACACACACACACACACACACACACACATATACATATATATATACATATACACATACACATACATATATACATACATATATACATACAGCAACGATATGCCGGCACTCGGATAGGTAGAACAACGGATGGGTGCCTTCCCAGATAGATAATGCAAAGTCCAGTGGGGGAGGGGCGGCACTCCAGAAGAAATAATCACGCAGTCAGGCAATCTTAAATGAAAGAAAAAAGTGTATTCTAGCGCCAAGCGCTTTCGGGGAATCACCCCGTCCTCAGGGCATCAATACACAGGAGAGAAGCTTCTCTCCTGTGTATTGATGCCCTGAGGACGGGGTGATTCCCCGAAAGCGCTTGGCGCTAGAATACACTTTTTTCTTTCATTTATGATTGCCTGACTGCGTGATTATTTCTTCTGGAGTGCCGCCCCTCCCCCACTGGACTATATATATATATATATATATATATATATATATATATATATATATATATATATATATATATATATATATATATATATTTATTTATTATTATTATTTTTTTAATCAAACATACTTCTAGTAAGAAACGGAGAACATTGCTGAATAGTATACAATCTAACTGGGCAACGGTGGCAGCGGCAGTCTGAGCCCACCCACAACTGTGACATCGGCGGGCCCAGCCTGCCCCCTTCTTGCTGTCCCCTTGCAGCAGCAGCAGCACCACCCCACCCTGGCCATTTCCTAGAAGGAACATGATCCATCTATCCCATATTTAGTGAAATTTCACCCCCGAGTTACGGGAAATGTATGTATACTTGAGTGTCTCCGTTCTGAGGTCCTGGAAAATGGCCACCATGAAATCTCTAAGAAGAAATGGAATTATCGGTGAGTATAACGCATAGACTTCTACGATTCCCATGGCAGCCATACACTGGGACATACGCAAGCATAAGAAAAAAAGTGAGAGGTGCGAAATAGACCAACGCATTAATATTTAACTATATATCAAATAATCACTTTGTTACAGCACCATTAAATGGTTCCCAAAGTGAGAGGTGGAGACATCTTAAGCATAGTGCTCAGAGAACGTGTGAATTGATGACCGGGTGGCTGCGTGACATATCTCCGTCACGGAAGCTTGAGTCCTTTTAGCCCATGAAGTGAACACTGCCCTGGACGAATGTGCCTTGATTTTGGGTGGAATTGACAGACCTTCTTGTCTGTAGGAAAACGATAGTGTCTCCAATCCACAGAGATATCATTTGTTTTGTGGGAGCCAACCCTCTCCTGGCCCCACCTGGAATAATGAATAGTTTTTCCAATTGGCTCCATCCTTGTACAGTCCACAGAAATGGCCCACCCAAGGTCCAACGTATGCCCCTTGCTTTGTTCTTCATCTTTAGGTTCTGGGAAAAAAAACGGAGGTAGCACGATCTATTGGTCAAGGTGAAGGAATGAAAATCACTTTAGGTAAGAAATTTGGATGAGTTCTAGGAACCACTCTATCAGGAAACATAAATCAAAGATGGTTCCTCTAACCAGAGAGCTTGAATTTCACCAACTCTCATGGCCGAGGTCAGTGCCACCAAGAACCCCACCTTCCATGTGAGATGTCTAAGAGAGACTTCCTCCAAAGGCTCAAATGGTTGTTTCTTTAGAAGATTCAAACCCCACAGTGCTACCAAGGTCTTCGGAGGCGGTCGTAAAGGTAATGTCATAAAAAGGTAATGGCCTTTCCCAAACTTTTGAACCAACTTGCTAGATTCCTATCTTACAACACACTTAATGCTGAGATTTGGGTCTTAATGGTGGCCACCGCCAAACAGAAGTTAAAGCCATCATATAAGAACTGAAGGACTTTAGCAGTAGAGGGGTCCGTAATGTTCTCTGAAAGATTACCCCATGCAATCAATTGTCTCCATAATGCCCAATAACAGAATCGGTCACCTGGTCAGATTGTCCAAGTTGTCTCAACATCTGCCGCTCAATCTCCATACCTTCAGACATAATGACATTGGGTTTGGATGAAGAACCGGGCCTTGGTGCAGAAAATCTGATATGGTTGGAAGAAGCCAAGGATCTTGGATCGCCATTCTCAGCACATTTGTGAACTATGACCTTCTTGGACGTTAAAGTAGGATTACGAATACTTCCACTTGATCCTACCTGATTTTCCTTCGTATCCTGCTTATCCATAGTGACTAGCGGGTATACGTAACCCAAACTGAATTGCCAATGGATGAAAAAAAAGTATCGATTGCCATTGCTTGTGGATGATAACATTGCGAACAAAAGATTTTCACCTTTTTGTTGGTGTGGGTTGCCATCCGGTCAAAGCTTGGCCACCATCAGTCTGAAAACATCCATATTCAATTCCCATTAGCCTGGGAGAATCTCTTTCTGGCTCAGAAAACCTCGTTACAGACCTCAGCCATGCAGCTTCCCTCCTGGTTACTGGCCAGTCTAGTCTCCTCCCACCTGCAGCTATAAAAGTACTAGGTGGACTCCTGCTCTGTCAGAGCTTCCATTGTCAACCATCAGGTTAGATGTGCCTATGTTCCAGTGCTATACCAGCTCCTGCACAGCCTGACTCCTACAGTGCTCGGGCACTGTCTCCTACTGCTTCCAGGCAGTCCCCAAGCCAGCTGTCCCTGTCAGCTACCGTTCCTGCACTCCAAGATCCTGCACCTGTGTGCCTCCAAGCTTCTTCACCAGTGTTCACCTGTTCCTGCACTCCAAGACCCTGCACCAGCGTTCCTAGACTTGTGTGCCTCCAAGCTCCTTCACCAGTGTTCACCTGTTCCTGCACTCCAAGACCCTGCACCAGCGTTCCTGCACCTGTGTGCTCCAAGCTCCTTCACCAGTGTTCACCTGTCCCTGCATTCCAAGACCCTGCACCAGCGTTCCTGCACCTGTGTGCCTCCAAGCTCCTTCACCAGTGTTCACCTGTCCCTGCATTCCAAGACCCTGCACCAGCGTTCCTGCACCTGTGTGCCTCCAAGCTTCTTCACCAGTGTTCACCTGTTCCTGCACTCCAAGACCCTGCACCAGCATTCACCTGTGTTCTTGCACCTGTGAACACTTGCACCTGCCTGCTTCAGTTCCTGCACCTGCGACCACCTTCTCTCCACAGATCTCAGCTTCCGGCACCTGTGCTCCTATGGTCGTTCTGCAGTCTCTGGTGAGCCACACACATCAGTACCATTGTCGGACATCACCCTCAGATGAGAACCCTTTATACTTTCTTAGAGATGATTTATTGACCACCACACCGCTTCCAATTCCCTCAAATTGGACTTTCTCTCAATTACCATTTTCCTTGAACCAACAAGAGCCCCCCATCCAGGCAAATGTTGTATTTTTAGACACCTTTCTATGGATATGGACATGGTCTTGGACTTCATTGACCGAGCCTCTTGCCATTAGGAGACCATCCAGATATGGCCAAATTTGGTTTCTTGCCTACTTATCTGGGTGATCAATGTACTATGGTAGTACGCATCTTTTAGATCCATTCAGGCGAGGAACTCTTCCTTCCCGATACCCATCACAATGGAACACAATACTTCCATTCGAAACCGCACTGTTTTTATAAACCAATTGAGAGTTCTCAGGTCCAGGATAGACCTGCAACCCCCTACTACTTCTCTCCTCCAGAGAAAGATTTTTTTATAGAAGCCCATTTCTGCGCTGATCTTCCGGGACAAATTCTATTGCACTGATGTCCAACAGATGACGCACCTTAAAACAGAAGAACTTGACTTTCCTCGCTTCTTTTTGATTCAACAAATTTGTTGTTTTTGGGGCACATTACAAATTCTATTTTGAAGCCTTTTTGTTTGATTCGAGAGACCACCTGGTCTTTAATAGATTTGTTCCATACATCTGCAAAAGCTAGAAGACGAGCTTCTCTCTTCATTCGATCACCATAACCATAGTCTGGAGCCTCTTCTGAAGGACTGGCTTGAGACATTTGGGCCTCCTCTCCTAAAATATTGTAGGCCTGGTCTATATGCTCTTTCTTCTTTAAAAAAAAAAGGCAGAGGAAAACGATTTCTTCTATCCTGGGGTGGTTGAATAGACTTTCCCCCAGTGATTCTTTTGATCATTAAATCCAATTTTGACCCAAACAACAAAAAAGAACCCTTGAACGGTAAGTTTGTTAAGCAGTTCTTACAACGAACGTCCATATTCCAAGCCTTGAGCCATAATGCCACCCTGCCGATACACCAGCCACAGTCGCTCTAGCGGAGAATGTAACCATGTCCAGAGAGGCTTTGCAGATTCCGTCGATGGCTTTTTGCATAATCTCGAGGCTTCTTAAAAGATATTGCTTCGAGAGTTTCTCTTCAATATCAGAATGAATCGAAAAGCTCCATAATTTAAGGCTCGAGACACTGATGCCACCGCTACACCAGACTTTAGAGACAGCTGAGGACAGATGTAACGTTCTTGAAGAATTCTCTCATTTCCTATCCAGAGTCTTTACATGCTGCACTGACTCCTATCGGAATTGTGATGTGTGATCTCTGAAGTAACAGCCGCATTGACTTTCGGAGTTGTACACAGGTTAAGGAACTGGTCATTTGTGAATGGAAACATTAGATCAATTCTAGCCAATTTTCCTTGTCTCTTATATAGGGCACTATCCGTTTTTTTTTTGGGGGGGGGGGGGGGATGTTGCTTACAATCAGCCATTCTTATTAGGAGCTTTAGCATAGGCCACACCTCTGGGATCTGTAACTCTTTACTTGCTGGATATAATATTCAGGATGGCCGAGCAGAACAAAAAAGCCCTGAGCGTGTTTCCGCAGGGACTCTGAACTTAGGCCGCCGGAGGGAAGTGATGTAGCGAGTGCACTTCCGCCCAGCACGCTGTCAGCCACGTCCGGAAGTCAGCAGCAGGTATCTCCCGGGGAGCCACCACAGCCAGTCACTGCTGGATAGAAGTAAGCCAAAGACACAGAGGAAGGGGAGGAGAGGGGTGTTACACCAAAGTACTTGTAGGAATTCCTGTCTTATTGGGGGGGGGGGGGGGGGAGAAAGAGAGAAAGAGAGAAAGAGAAAAAAAAAAAAAAGAGAAAGAGAAAAAAAAAAAAGAGAAAGAGAAAAAAAAAAAAGAGAAAGAGAAAAAAAAAAAAAGAGAAAGAGAAAAAAAAAAAAGAGAAAGAGAAAAAAAAAAGAGAAAGAGAAAAAAAAAGAGAAAGAGAAAAAAAAAGAGAAAGAGAAAGAGAAAAAAAAAAAGAGAAAGAGAAAAAAAAAAAAAGAGAAAGAGAAAAAAAAAGAGAAAGAGAAAAAAAAAGAGAGAGAAAAAAAAAAGAGAAAGAGAAAAAAAAAGAGAGAGAAAAAAAAAAGAGAAAGAGAACGAGAAAAAGAGAAAAAAAAGAGAAAGAGAAAGAGAAAGAGAAAGAGAAAGAGAAAGAGAGAGAGAGAGAGAGAGAGAGAGAGAGAGAGAAAGAAATATCCCAGTGTATGGCCTCATGGTGATCGCAGAAGAAATGTAGGTCAGCTAGAGCAGGTCCTTCCTCCAAATGTGCAAGGAAGCTAAAGGGTGAGACTGTTATATTATGCAGGACTTATATATGGTGTAAAGCAACATTTTTGACCAATCACACACTTCAGGTGGGCGAGTCTGGTTTGGCGGATGCCATTAGAACTGCATTATGTCAGTTGTCAGGTTTGGTGGAAGACGGATAATGGTACGGGAGTTGGAGGGGGGGATAATGGTACGGGGGCTGGTGGAGGAGGAAAGATAGTGTTACGAGGGCTGGTGGAGGAGGGTTAACGGTACGGGGGCTCGTGGTGGAGGAGGGTTAACGGTACGGGGGCTGGAGGAGGAGGAGGGATAATGGTACGGGGCTGGTGGAGGAGGGTTAACGGTACGGGGGCTGGTGGTGGAGGAGGGATAATGGTACGGAGGCTGGAGGAGGAGGAGGGATAATGGTACGGGGGATGGTGGAGGAGGGTTAACAGTATGGGGACTGAAGGAGGAGGGATAATGGTACAGGGCTGGTGGAGGAGGAGGGATAATGATACGGGGGCTGAAGGAGGAGGGATAATGGTACAGGGGCTGGTGGAGGAGGAGGGATAACGGTACGGGGGCTAGTAGGAGGAGCAAGGATAGTGTTACGAGGGCTGGTCTTTATTTCTTGCAATGTTTGGTTAGGTTTAGGGTGCGATTTGAAAAATTGCTATTTTGCTATTTCCAATGAGAAAAAAAAAAAAAAAAAAAAAAATCGGGATGCGCTTTTTTAAGTGCAATTTTTTAGTCACAGCAAAGCCTGCCTTTTTCTATTTCTATTTTCTATTATATTTGCACTTGACTAGCCATTTTTTACATGCATGCGATTTATCACATGTAGAAAGGACACCTGGGGAGAAGACTGGTCAGATCTCTGTGCTAGTAACACATAGTGACATGATGTGATGGGGGAGATCAGGAGTATAATAGGGGCTGATGGCTACTGATGCATGAGATACACCAGAGAGTGCTGGGAGGAGACAGGTCAGATCTCTGGGCTGGTAGCACACAGTGACATGATGTGATGGGGAGAGCAGGAGTATAATAGGGGCTGATGGCTACTGATGTATGAGATACACCAGAGAGTGCTGGGAGGAGACAGGTCAGATCTCTGGGCTGGTAACACACAGTGACATGATGTGAGAACAGGAGTATAATAGGGGCTGATGGATCCTAATGTATGAGATACACCAGAGAGTGCGGGGAGGAGACTGGTCAGATCTCTGGGCTGGTAACACACACAGTGACATGATGTGAGGGGGAGAGCAGGAGTATAATAGGGGCTGATGGCTCCTGATGTATGAGATACACCAGAGAGTGCGGGGAGGAGACTGGTCAGATCTCTGGGCTGGTAACACACAGTGACATGGTGTGAGGGGAGAGCAGGAGTATAATAGGGGCTGATGGCTCCTGATGTATGAGATACACCAGAGAGTGCGGGGAGGAGACTGGTCAGATATCTGGGCTGGTAACACACAGTGACATGATGTGAGGGGAGAGCAGGAGTATAATAGGGGCTGATGGTTCCTGATGTATGAGATACACCAGAGAGTGCGGGGAGGAGACTGGTCAGATCTGTGGGCTGGTAACACACAGTGACATGATGTGAGGGGGAGAGCAGGAGTATAATAGGGGCTGGTGGCTCCTGATGTATGAGATACACCAGAGAGTGCGGGGAGGAGACTGGTCAGATCTCTGGGCTGGTAACACACAGTGACATGATGTGAGGGGGAGAGCAGGAGTATAATAGGGACTGATGGCTCTTGATGTATGAAATACACCAGAGAGTGCAGGGAGGAGACTGGTCAGATCTCTGGGCTGGTAACACACAGTGACATGATGTGAGGGGGAGAGCAGGAGTATAATAGGGGCTGATGGCTCCTGATGTATGAGATACACCAGAGAGTGCGGGGAGGAGACTGGTCAGATCTCTGGGCTGGTAACACACAGTGACATGATGTGAGGGGGAGAGCAGGAGTATAATAGGGGCTGATGTCTCCTGATGTATGAGGTACACCAGAGAGTGTGGGGAGGAGACTGGTCAGATCTCTGGCTGGTAACAGTGATATGATGTGAGGGGGAGAGCAGGAGTATAATAGGGGCTGATGGCTCCTGATGTATGAGATACACCAGAGAGTGCGGGGAGGAGACTGGTCAGATCTCTGGGCTGGTAACACAGTAACATGATGTGAGGGGGAGATCAGGAGTATAATAGGGGCTGATGGCTCCTGATGTATGAGATACACCAGAGAGTGCGGGGAGGAGACTGGTCAGATCTCTGGGCTGGTAACACAGTAACATGATGTGAGGGGGAGAGCAGGAGTATAATAGGGGCTGATGGATCCTGATGTATGAGATACACCAGAGAGTGCGGGGAGGAGACTGGTCAGATCTCTGGGCTGGTAACACACAGTGACATGATGTGAGGGGGAGAGCAGGAGTATAATAGGGGCTGATGGCTAATGATGTATGAGATACACCAGAGAGTGTGGGGAGGAGACTGGTCAGATCTCTGGGCTGGTAACACACAGTGACATGATGTGAGGGGGAGAGCAGGAGTATAATAGGGGCTGATGGCTCCTGATGTGTGATATACACCAGAGAGTGCGGGGAGGAGACTGGTCAGATCTCTGGGCTGGTAACACACAGTGACATGATGTGAGGGGGAGAGCAGGAGTATAATAGGGGCTGATGGCTGCTGATGTTTGAGATACACCAGAGAGTGCGGGGAGGAGACTGGTCAGATCTCGGGGCTGGTAACACACAGTGACATGATGTGAGGGGAGAGCAGGAGTATAATAGGGGCTGATGGCTAATGATGTATGAGATACACCAGAGAGTGCGGGGAGGAGACTGGTCAGATCTCTGGGCTGGTAACACACAGTGACATGATGTAAGGGGCAGAGCAGGAGTATAATAGGGGCTGATGGCTCCTGATGTATGAGATACACCAGAGAGTGCGGGGAGGAGACTGGTCAGATCTCTGGGCTGGTAACACACAGTGACATGATGTGAGGGGGAGAGCAGGAGTATAATAGGGGCTGATGTCTCCTGATGTATGAGATACACCAGAGAGTGCGGGGAGGAGACTGGTCAGATCTCTGGGCTGGTAACACACAGTGACATGATGTGAGGGGGAGAGCAGGAGTATAATAGGGGCTGATGGCTAATGATGTATGAGATACACCAGAGAGTGCGGGGAGGAGACTGGTCAGATCTCTGGGCTGGTAACACACAGTGACATGATGTGAGGGGCAGAGCAGGAGTATAATAGGGGCTGATGGCTCCTGATGTATGAGATACACCAGAGAGTGCGGGGAGGAGACTGGTCAGATCTCTGGGCTGGTAACACACAGTGACATGGTGTGAGGGGGAGAGCAGGAGTATAATAGGGGCTGATGGCTCCTGATGTATGAGATACACCAGAGAGTGCGGGGAGGAGACTGGTCAGATCTCTGGGCTGGTAACACACAGTGACATGATGTGAGGGGGAGAGCAGGAGTATAATAGGGGCTGATGTCTCCTGATGTATGAGGTACACCAGAGAGTGTGGGGAGGAGACTGGTCAGATCTCTGGCTGGTAACAGTGATATGATGTGAGGGGGAGAGCAGGAGTATAATAGGGGCTGATGGCTCCTGATGTATGAGATACACCAGAGAGTGCGGGGAGGAGACTGGTCAGATCTCTGGGCTGGTAACACAGTAACATGATGTGAGGGGGAGATCAGGAGTATAATAGGGGCTGATGGCTCCTGATGTATGAGATACACCAGAGAGTGCGGGGAGGAGACTGGTCAGATCTCTGGGCTGGTAACACACAGTGACATGATGTGAGGGGGAGAGCAGGAGTATAATAGGGGCTGATGGCTCCTGATGTATGAGATACACCAGAGAGTGCGGGGAGGAGATTGGTCAGATCTCTGGGCTGGTAACACAGTAACATGATGTGAGGGGGAGATCAGGAGTATAATAGGGGCTGATGGCTCCTGATGTATGAGATACACCAGAGAGTGCGGGGAGGAGACTGGTCAGATCTCTGGGCTGGTAACATACAGTGACATGATGTGAGGGGCAGAGCAGGAGTATAATAGGGGCTGATGTCTCCTGATGTATGAGATACACCAGAGAGTGCGGGGAGGAGACTGGTCAGATCTCTGGGCTGGTAACACACAGTGACATGATGAGACTTTATTCTGTAAAAACTGTTCATTACTCACCTGTGCTGATATCGCTAGGGATGTTCTTCTTCTTAAAATGCTGATCACCTCTCACATCCGAATCTTCATCTCCCTCTGTATCTTCTGCTTTCACATTAATCACATATATCTCTTTTTCTTCCGGTATATTATGGACCTTATTTTCAACCAAATGTTCTCTCTAAATAACCCACCAAAAAAAAAACACTTTAATTGGTGTACAATCCTATTAGTTGACATATCAGTGTTCTGTACAGATTATATATTGGTGAGACCATAAATCCCACCTACCTGATCCTCCTGTGGGGTCCTGTGATTCTCCTCTGTACAGTCCTGGGAATACAGAGGAGGGGGACATCTCTCTGGGGTATTCCTGTTACTGGGCCCATCTGTAGGAGACACGCAGTGACTGAGGACAAGGTATATATGTGATTATCCTGTGAATACAGAGGACGGGGACATCTCTCTGGGGTATCTCTGTTACTGGGCCCATCTGTAGGAGACACACAGTGACTGAGTACATGGTATATATGTGATTATCCTGGGAATACAGAGGACGGGGACATCTCTCTGGGGTATTCCTGTTACTGGGCCCATCTGTAGGAGACACACAGTGACTGAGGACATTGTATATATGTGATTATCCTGGGAATACAGAGGACGGGGACATCTCTCTGGGGTATCTCTGTTACTGGGCCCATCTGTAGGAGACACACAGTGACTGAGGACACGGTATATATGTGATTATCCTGGGAATACAGAGGACGGGGACATCTCTCTGGGGTATTCCTGTTACTGGGCCCATCTGTAGGAGACAGGCAGTGACTGAGGACATTGTATATATGTGATTATCCTGGGAATACAGAGGACGGGGACATCTCTCTGGTGTATTCCTGTTACTGGGCCCATCTGTAGGAGACACACAGTGACTGAGGACATGGTATATATGTGATTATCCTGGGAATACAGAGGACGGGGACATCTCTCTGGGGTATTCCTGTTACTGGCCCCATCTGTAGGAGACACACAGTGACTGAGGACATGGTATATATGTGGTTATCCTGGGAATACAGAGGACGGGGACATCTCTCTGGGGTATCCCTGTAACTGGCCCCTTCTGTAGGAGACACGCAGTGACTGAGGACATGGTATATATGTGATTATCCTGGAAATACAGAGGACGGGGACATCTCTCTAGGGTATTCCTGTTACTGGCCCATCTGTAGGAGACACGCAGTGACTGAGGACATGGTATATATGTGATTATCCTGGGAATACAGAGGACGGGGACATCTCTCTGGGGTATCTCTGTTACTGGGCCCATCTGTAGGAGACACGCAGTGACTGAGGACATGGTATATATGTGATTATCCTGGGAATACAGAGGACGGGGACATCTCTCTGGGGTATTCCTGTTACCGGGCCCATTTGTAGGAGACACGCAGTGACTGAGGACATTGTATATATGTGATTATCCTGGGAATACAGAGGACGGGGACATCTCTCTGGGGTATTCCTGTTACTGGGCCCATCTGTAGGAGACACGCAGTGACTGAGTACATTGTATATATGTGATTATCCTGGGAATACAGAGGACGGGGACATCTCTCTGGGGTATTCCTGTTACTGGCCCCATCTGTAGGAGACACACAGTGACTGAGGACATTGTATATATGTGATTATCCTGGGAATACAGAGGACGGGGACATATCTCTGGGGTATCTCTGTTACTGGGCCCATCTGTAGGAGACATGCAGTGACTGAGGACATTGTATATATGTGATTATCCTGGGAATACAGAGGACGGGGACATATCTCTGGGGTATCTCTGTTACTGGGCCCATCTGTAGGAGACACACAGTGACTGAGGACATGGTATATATGTGATTATCCTGGGAATACAGAGGACGGGGACATCTCTCTGGGGTATTCCTGTTACTGGGCCCATCTGTAGGAGACATGCAGTGACTGAGGACATGGTATATATGTGATTATCCTGGAAATACAGAGGACGGGGACATCTCTCTAGGGTATTCCTGTTACTGGCCCATCTGTAGGAGACACGCAGTGACTGAGGACATGGTATATATGTGATTATCCTGGGAATACAGAGGACGGGGACATCTCTCTGGGGTATCTCTGTTACTGGGCCCATCTGTAGGAGACACGCAGTGACTGAGGACATGGTATATATGTGATTATCCTGGGAATACAGAGGACGGGGACATCTCTCTGGGTTATTCCTGTTACTGGGCCCATTTGTAGGAGACACGCAGTGACTGAGGACATTGTATATATGTGATTATCCTGGGAATACAGAGGACGGGGACATCTCTTTGGGGTATTCCTGTTACTGGGCCCATCTGTAGGAGACACGCAGTGACTGAGTACATTGTATATATGTGATTATCCTGGGAATACAGAGGACGGGGACATCTCTCTGGGGTATTCCTGTTACTGGCCCCATCTGTAGGAGACACACAGTGACTGAGGACATTGTATATATGTGATTATCCTGGGAATACAGAGGACGGGGACATATCTCTGGGGTATCTCTGTTACTGGGCCCATCTGTAGGAGACATGCAGTGACTGAGGACATTGTATATATGTGATTATCCTGGGAATACAGAGGACGGGGACATATCTCTGGGGTATCTCTGTTACTGGGCCCATCTGTAGGAGACATGCAGTGACTGAGGACATGGTATATATGTGATTATCCTGGGAATACAGAGGACGGGGACATCTCTCTGGGTTATTCCTGTTACTGGGCCCATCTGTAGGAGACACGCAGTGACTGAGGACATTGTATATATGTGATTATCCTGGGAATACAGAGGAAGGGGACATCTCTCTGGGGTATTCCTGTTACTGGGCCCATCTGTAGGAGACACACAGTGACTGAGGACATGGTATATATGTGATTATCCTGGGAATACAGAGGACGGGGACATCTCTCTGGGGTATTCCTGTTACTGGCCCATCTGTAGGAGACACGCAGTGACTGAGGACATTGTATATATGTGATTATCCTGGGAATACAGAGGACGGGGACATCTCTCTGGGGTATTCCTGTTACTGTCCCCATCTGTAGGAGACACGCAGTGACTGAGTACATTGTATATATGTGATTATCCTGGGAATACAGAGGACGGGGACATCTCTCTGGGGTATTCCTGTTACTGGGCCCATCTGTAGGAGACACGCAGTGACTGAGTACATTGTATATATGTGATTATCCTGGGAATACAGAGGACGGGGACATCTCTCTGGGGTATTCCTGTTACTGGGCCCATCTGTAGGAGACACGCAGTGACTGAGTACATTGTATATATGTGATTATCCTGGGAATACAGAGGACAGGGACATCTCTCTGGGGTATTCCTGTTACTGGGCCCATCTGTAGGAGACACGCAGTGACTGAGGACATGGTATATATGTGATTATCCTGGGAATACAGAGGACGGGGACATCTCTCTGGGGTATTCCTGTTACTGGGCCCATCTGTAGTAGACACGCAGTGACTGAGTACATTGTATATATGCGATTATCAGATGCTGGGTGTATATAGGGGACCCCCATACCTGCTCTCCCCTGTACAATAATGCTGCTTTCAGACCGCATAACTGGCTTTGACCCTGTATTTGGAAACGTTTCCAAAAACGGGTCTGCCAGATAAAACCCCTTTCACACCGCAGCACTTAAACGGTATATTACCGTTTAAGTGCCGATTTTTTGACACTGGCAGACCCGTTTTTGGAAACTTTCCAAATACAGGGTCAAAGCCAGTGCAGCCTTCAGCCCTCCCCTCCGTGCAGCTCCCCCCCCCCCCCCTCGCGTGTCGACCGAGAGCATGTCGACGCCCCCCGCGCATGTCGACGCCCCCCGCGCATGTCGACGCCCCCCGCGCATGTCGACGCCCCCCCCACCCCACCCCGCGTGTCGGCGCCCCCCCCCCCGTGTCGACTTACCCCGTGCCGGTACCTCCGTTGTGGACTGCAGCTCAGTATGCTCGGAAAGCACTTATGAAAAAAGTGTCTTCCAGAAAATGGCTGCCCCATAGGAAACCCAGTTTAAAAAAACTGTCTTCCGTATGGGGGGCAGCCATTTTCTGAAAGACACTTTTTTCATAAGTGCTTTCCGAGCATACTGAGCTGCAGTGCCGGGAACCACAACGGAGATACCGGCACGGGGTAAGTCGACACGGGGGGCGCCGACACGCGCGGGGGGGGGTCGACACGCGGGGGGCCGTCGACACGCGCGGGGGGGCGTCGACACGCGCGCGGGGGGCGTCGACACGCGCGCGGGGGGTGTCGACACGCGCGCGGGGGTGTCGACACGCGCGGGGGGGGGCTCCAGTGCTGTGAATACTTAATGAGCGCTCATTAAGTATTCACTGTGCTGAATTTAGGACCCAGCTCATTGGCTGGGTCCTAAATACCGTTTCTGAGCCGATTTTTGCGCTAAAATACCGGTTCAGAAACGGGTAGGACCCTGCATTTTAACCGGTTAGAAAAAACGGCATTTTCTAACCGGTTAAGTGGGACTGGACCTTTCAGACCGCACACATTACCGTTTTAAAACGGTAAAAAAACGGCAATTTACCGTTTTAAAAGTGCGGTCTGAAAGGGGCATAAATGTCTCCTCTTACCCAGTGATGTGAGGGGCCGGTGATTCTCCATCATCACGTCCTTGTACAGACCCCTGTGTTCCTCTATATACTCCCCGTCCTGCATGGAGAGATAGACAGTGACATCCTGACACCTTATAGGCACCTGACACACACAATGATACAGTCATCACCCAGACACATCCCCCGGTGTTACTGTATAACATCCCATTCCCAGCAGTCACCTCTCCGGTCACATCCCCCGGTGTTACCGTATAACGTCCCATTCCCAGCAGTCACCTCTCTGGTAACATCCCCCGGTGTTACTGTATAACGCCCCATTCCCAGCAGTCACCT
This sequence comes from Crinia signifera, assembly GCF_055691185.1. Lineage (NCBI taxonomy): Eukaryota > Metazoa > Chordata > Amphibia > Anura > Myobatrachidae > Crinia > Crinia signifera. The sequence goes on along the minus strand of NC_139222.1, from coordinate 3,744,582 downwards.
CTCCGGTCACATCCCCCGGTGTTACTGTATAACGTCCCATTCCCAGCAGTCACCTCTCTGGTAACATCCCCCGGTGTTACTGTATAACGCCCCATTCCCAGCAGTCACCTCTCCGGTCACATCCCCCGGTGTTACTGTATAACGTCCCATTCCTAGCAGTCACCTCTCCGGTCACATCCTCCGGTGTTACTGTATAACGTCCCATTCCCAGCAGTCACCTCTTCGGTCACATCCCCCGGTGTTACTGTATAACATCCCATTCCCAGCAGTCACCTCTCTGGTAACATCCCCCGGTGTTACTGTATAACGCCCCATTCCCAGCAGTCACCTCTCCGGTCACATCCCCCGGTGTTACTGTATAACGTCCCATTCCTAGCAGTCACCTCTCCGGTCACATCCTCTGGTGTTACTGTATAACGTCCCATTCCCAGCAGTCACCTCTCCGGTCACATCCCCCGGTGTTACCGTATAACCTCCCATTCCCAGCAGTCACCTCTCCGGTCACATCCCCCGGTGTTACCGTATAACCTCCCATTCCCAGCAGTCACCTCTCCGGTCACATCCACCGGTGTTACTGTATAACGTCCCATTCCCAGCAGTCACCTCTCCGGTCACATCCCCCGGTGTTACTGTATAACGTCCCATTCCCAGCAGTCACCTCTCCAGTCACATCCCCCGGTGTTACTGTATAACGTCCCATTCCCAGCAGTCACCTCTCCGGTTACATGCCCCCCGGTTTTACTGTATAACGTCCCATTCCCAGCAGTCACCTCTCCGGTCACATCCCCCGGTTTTACTGTATAACGTCCCATTCCCAGCAGTCACCTCTCCGGTCACATCCCCCGGTGTTACTGTATAACGTCCCATTCCCAGCAGTCACCTCTCCGGTCACATCCCCCGGTGTTACTGTATAACGTCCCATTCCCAGCAGTCACCTCTCCGGTCACATCCCCAGTGTTACTGTATAACGTCCCATTCCCAGCAGTCACCTCTCCGGTCACATCCCCCCAGTGTTACTGTATAACGCCCCATTCCCAGCAGTAACCTCTCCTGTCACATCCCCCGGTGTTAATGTATAACGTCCCGTTCCCAGCAGTCACCTCTCCGGTCACATCCCCCGGTGTTACTGTATAACGTTCCATTCCCAGCAGTCACCTCTCCGGTCACATCCCCCGGTGTTACTGTATAACCTCCCATTCCCAGCAGTCACCTCTCCATTCATGTCCCCCGATGTTACTGTATAACGTCTTATTCCCAGCAGTCACCTCTCCCCTGTATAATAATAATAATAATAATAATAATAATAATAATAAGACACCACAGGCTGCTTCCCTGTATAATAACAGGACACCACAGGCTGCTCCACCTGTATAATAATAATAATAATAATAAGACCCCACAGGCTGCTCCACCTGTATAATAACAACATGACACCACAGGCTGCTCCCTCTGTATAATAATAATAATAGCAGGACACTACAGGCTGCTCCCCCTGTATAATAATATCAGGACACCACAGGCTGCTCCCCCTGTATAATATTAATAACGACACCACAGGCTGCTCCCCCTGTATAATAATAACAGGACACCACAGGCTGCTCCCCCTGTATAATAATAGGACACCACAGGCTGCTCCCCCTGTATAATAATAATAGCAGGACACTACAGGCTGCTCCCCCTGTATATTAATAACAGGACACCACAGGATGCTCCCCCTGTATAATAATAACAGGACACCACAGGCTGCTCCCCCTGTATAATAATAGGAGACCACAGGCTGCTCCCCCTGTATAATAATAATAACAGGACACTAGAGGCTGCTCCCCCTGTATAAGTAATTACCTGATGCCTCAGCTCTAAACACAAGCGGCCGTCCGTCGTTCCTTCCCACAGTGACCCGGATGTAGTTATGAAGCACAGAGGGCGGGGATTAGGCCGGATGGAACGTGAAATACGGAACTGGAGTGGAACGCAGAAATACGGTGGAACACACCAACCGTAGTATTAATGGAACGCACAGAGCGTAGGTATGTTGGAACGCGGAAGTAGTATGGACCGCACAGACCGGAAGTGGCGTGTCCCGTGCTCCGGAGGTGTCCCCGCTGCAGAGGGTTCCGGCCTGGGGTTCCCAGCTGTGTGTGTGGAGGATGATTAGTGATATAGGGGGCGGTATATGAGTGCAGGACCCCCCTCCCCCGCGGTGACTGCTCTGCATGGTAACCCCTTAGTGACCAGACTTCCTGTTACCATGGTAGTGAGTGTCCCCATAGTGTGTGTATGCTGGGAGGCCTATGGTGGCACTGTGCAGCCAGCTACATTGTGTACAGCTGGTGATGTCCTCTGACAGGTGGTGATATCCCTGTTCTGTCTGTGATGTGCTCATTGTCCCTGTGCCCCCCTGTCTGTTACCATCCTGTGCCCCCCTGCGTGTTACCGTCCTGTGCCCCCCTGCGCGTTACCGTCCTGTGTCCCCCCCCATGTGTTACCGTCCTGTGCCCCCCTGTGTGTTACCATCCTGTTCCACCCCCTTGTGTTACCGTCCTGTGCCCCCCTGTGTGTTACCGTCCTGTGCCCCCCTGTGTGTCACCGTCCTCTGCCCCCCTGTGTGTTACCGTCCTGTGCCCCCCGTTTGTTACTGTCCTGTGCCCCCCGTGTGTTACCATCCTGTGCCCCTTGTGTGTTACTGTCCTGTGCCCCCCCCCCTGTGTGTTACCGACCTGTGTCCCCCGTGTGTCTCCGTCCTCTGCCCCTGTGTGATACTGTCCTGTGTGTTACATGCTATGGGCAGTGGCTGGGAGGTAACATGGGTGGCTAGAATGATGCACGGAGATGGGTTGTCCTACAGGCGTGTCACTGATGTGTTGCTGACAGTGGCTGCATACAGACATAAATGCATTTGCCTCTTCCCTGGTGGTCCATTCGGATCTGACGCCCTCTATAGGCTGCTGGTTTCCTCAGTCATGTTCTCCATAGCCATCAGGAGATCCGGATAGAGCTGACCAGTACAGCCTGATTATTCTGTTCTAGGAGCTCCGAGGAGACCCCCACTCAGCGGGCAGGACACTACTGCCTGGGGATCTTGTGTCCCTTCCTCTGGAGCCCAAATGTCTTCCAGAGAAGGTGATACGGTCCTTCACAAGAAGCCTGAAAGTCTTGCAGGTAAACACTCGCCCTAGTGTGGGTTGACCATTCTTAGGTGTCGCTCTAGTCACCATCGACTATTAGTGGTGGGCCTGGTCCCTGGTGACCGAGACATTGTCTATCCCCTATACCAGAACCGTTGTTGTTTTTACCAAAAGCATTTCATTCCACTAAAGGGTATTTCTCATTGATGGAGACCGGTCAGCTGGTTTCTGGGGGTTACATACACCGACTCGTTGGCATATAGTTGGCACGACTCAGCATTTAGGGGCATCTGGATATGTATTCAACAGTAAATACCAATGTCAGACCAGATTTATAGGTCTTATTTGGCTGAAGCCTATAGGAGGGGGGGAGGTGACTGGCGTCGCCCCTGTCTTTCTATATCCAGCGCCAGGCTCATGGGCTGGTCCTTGTTCCCAAAATATGGGGGCAGAATGAGTAAGGGTCCCCCATATTTTGAAAACCAGCACCGGGCCTAAACAGCCAGCAAGCTTAAGCTCCCCCGGCCAACCGACCATGTTAAACTGTAACATAGGCGTCTATGGAGCCATGAACAGCCAGTTATCCGCGGAGCTTCCCCGGAGGCCACTCTAATTGGCTGGTTGTATGGCACCAGAAAATCCCTCAGTTTGAAGGAGGAGCTGCATTTGTAAACACACTTGCGGCTCCTCAGTTCATATGGTGTCGGGACGCTCGGTTTGTTTGTATTTTAATTCGTGGATGCCTACTATGGACTGAAAAGGACACGATGTACACTGGAGGAGCTGGTGAGTATAATTTACTCGTGGATGCCTACTATGGACTGAAGAGGACACGATCTACACAGGAGGAGCTGGTGAGTATAATTTACTCAGGGATGCCTACTATGGACTAAAGAGGTCATGATCTACACCGGAGGAGCTGGTGAGTATAATTTACTTGTGGATGCCTACTATGGACTGAAGAGGACACGATCTACACCGGAGGAGCTAGTGAGTATAATTTACTTGTGGATGCCTACTAAGGACTGAAGAGGACACGATCTACACCGGAGGAGCTGGTGAGTATAATTTACTTGTGGATGCCTACTATGGACTTGTGGATGCCTACTATGATCTACACCGGAGGAGCTGGTGAGTCTAATTTACTTGTGGATGCCTACTATGGACTGAAGAGGACACGATGTACACTGGAGGAGCTGGTGAGTATAATTTACTTGTGGATGCCTACTGTGAGGGTACGAGTTCCTCAATCACTCAGACACCGAGCAGATGAAACCAAAATATGGTTTATTTTTATCACAGCACACGAAAGTAGATGAAGACAGGAAAAAGAGTCAAATGTAGCATATAAACGTTATCGGGTAGCAGTCCAATGGCAGTCCTTGTAGCAGCAGTTCCAAAGCACAAAACTATCACTTAATCCACACAGCAGTGATAGCCGAAACCTGTGTAAATCCACACAACACAGACGCTCCACACCAGAGCTTGGTAGGATGCCCCCTTCCCGGGCAAACGATGTGTTCCACAAGATCCAGTGAAGGGTAGGACCCCTGAGACCGGATTGCGACTAACATACTCAGCTGGCAGGTGTACAAGTCATTTTAAAAACTTCCAATTTCCCACGCTTCTCCATACCATCAGTGGGCTTGCACTCAATCCCTATTGGTGGATTCAAGTCAGGTTTATCCCCCCTCCCAGGTACTGCTGCTGCCCATCTGCTTCTGCCCCCTGCTGGGGTCGGTTCCAGAAAGTCTGGAAGTAGCCAAGATATGCATAGCAGAGTCAACACAAGATACAAAACACAGTCTGATTACCTTATGTGGTGGTCACCCCCTGTGGACAACCTTCCTGTTGATAGTAGGGGAATTTGATCACCCCCTGTGGTGATTGTCCTTCAGCTATCCCCCTCATGTAAACAGCAGGAACAATAATCGGCTGATTACATTATGGGCTGATCACCCCCTGTGGACAACCTTCCTGTTGATAGTAGGGGGATTCGATCACCCCCTGTGGAGATTGCCAATGGTACAATGCTTACATGAATAAAGTCCTGGGAAATACAGACATTACATTTGAGGTGGGATTATACAGCCTAATAATATATGATCTGGAACTACACACACATATAGGGGGTATATAGACATATATGGAGAACAAGAGGGTACCGACGGACTAAAATAGTACATTAATTACTACACCTAATAAAATATAGTAATTACAGATTTACAGTAAATCTGATAACCTCACATTCCTTCCCCTACTATTGTAGTCCCGGTACCAAGCTGTTCAGGAACCAATAACAACCTGGAATAGCGGGATGCAGAGCCGAGAATCTGGGGTTTGGATATACCACCTGAGTCCCACAGGGTGACATCATACCAAACCCATCTTGTAAAAGGCGGCTGGTTTGCAGAACCAGCAAGGGCATGATTACAGTCTAAGTCATACATTGGAACTAACAAGGGCTGTAGCGATTCCTCTTCTTCGGATTCTGGGTACCCCCCCTCTGCAACATTGTAACCTACTAATACTTTTGCCTCGGGCACAATGGGGCAGGGACCACTTTCCACCTCCCCCTCTTGCCCAAGGAACAGGGGCCAAACAGCAGGCCAATATAGGGGCTCTGGCCCTGGCACTTCCACCACCCCGTCATGTCCTTCCTCCCCCACACCCAAACTAGGGGCATGGCAAATTTCAGTCCAGCATTTGGTCTCAATGTCCAGGGCTGAGGAGGGACCCTCCATCACAAACAATTCCGCTGGTGGCTGCAGGACAGGCTGTGTCAGCTCTGTCCCCTTAAAAGCCAGATGCTCACCTGCAGCTACTTCTGCGCACACCTCCTTCTCCGCGATAGCCTCCTTCCCCAGCTGAGTATGCTGGGCAGCCCGAAACACAACGTCATCTGTGACTGGTGTGCTGGTGGCCTGGATGTTGTTGGATACTCCTCTAACCACGGTGATCTCCTCCTGGACGCAGTCCTCATAGATCCCCTGGCAGCAGGTTAATAATTCTGCATCTCCCACCTCAGCAAAAGGGAAGCTGTAGCGCAGCTCCTCCTGAATAACCTCCTTCACTTTGGGGATAACCTCCCCCTGCAGAGAACACTGGGCAGCTTCCTCCCTAGGATGGGGGAGAAGCAATTGCAAACGGTGCCTTTCATCACGCCCCCTGCGACACTGATCTTGCCATGCTGGGGTATCCAGGAGCCCCCGATCAATCGCCTCTTCCTCTGCCACCACGAAGCACTCCTCCAGACACTGCAATTGTTCCCACACACTCAACTGTGCACCGAAATGGAGAATCCATGCTCGGTAATCAGCAAATGCATTTGTAGGATCTCCCTGATCGTGAAGGATCTGCTGAAGGATTTCCCCGCGAGTGCAGGATCGGATGGGTATACCTCGCAGCTGACCTTCTGCTATCAGCTCCTCCATACTCATTTCTTCAAGGGCAGTTAGGGGCCCCCCTGACAACGACCCTTCTCTCGCGGTAACAATTAATTCCGTGGCAGACCCCTCGGTTGTCTGCCCAGATTGCAGTAGCCCCCTTCTAGACCCTTCCTCTGGTTCTATCTGGGGCATCAATTTATTCTGGACTTGTCCTTCAGCCTCAGAATATTGTCCTCTTTGTAGCATCTGGGTAACTGTAGCAATCACTTCCTCTGTGAATTCTACAAACTCTGGCTCCCCCAGCAGATTCCAAGAGGTGGCCTCACCTTTACAGTGCAGGAATGCATCCCCCAGGTAACACAACTTGTCCTGTATGCTGGATACTCTCCACCCGCTGATCATCTGCTGAGCTTCTTCCCAGTACTTCCAGATATAATGCATCTTTCTGACAATAAATAACAGATCCGGCTTACCAGCCTGCCGATACACTGAAGAACCTCCATCCCTGAGCTCCTCTGCTCCTTCCCTTGGAAACATTTTCCCTTTCACAGGACTGACACCTGCTCACTTGCTGAACATCACCTTATTGCATTTTCCGTTTCCTTACATATGGTCTGATCCTCTGTTCTCTGTGCTTTCTGTGCTCGATGGTTGGTGTCTGAATGATCCCACTGTCGCTGCCGCCAAATGTGAGGGTACGAGTTCCTCAATCACTCAGACACCGAGCAGATGAAACCAAAATATGGTTTATTTTTATCACAGCACACGAAAGTAGATGAAGACAGGAAAAAGAGTCAAATGTAGCATATAAACGTTATCGGGTAGCAGTCCAATGGCAGTCCTTGTAGCAGCAGTTCCAAAGCACAAAACTATCACTTAATCCACACAGCAGTGATAGCCGAAACCTGTGTAAATCCACACAACACAGACGCTCCACACCAGAGCTTGGTAGGATGCCCCCTTCCCGGGCAAACGATGTGTTCCACAAGATCCAGTGAAGGGTAGGACCCCTGAGACCGGATTGCGACTAACATACTCAGCTGGCAGGTGTACAAGTCATTTTAAAAACTTCCAATTTCCCACGCTTCTCCATACCATCAGTGGGCTTGCACTCAATCCCTATTGGTGGATTCAAGTCAGGTTTATCCCCCCTCCCAGGTACTGCTGCTGCCCATCTGCTTCTGCCCCCTGCTGGGGTCGGTTCCAGAAAGTCTGGAAGTAGCCAAGATATGCATAGCAGAGTCAACACAAGATACAAAACACAGTCTGATTACCTTATGTGGTGGTCACCCCCTGTGGACAACCTTCCTGTTGATAGTAGGGGAATTTGATCACCCCCTGTGGTGATTGTCCTTCAGCTATCCCCCTCATGTAAACAGCAGGAACAATAATCGGCTGATTACATTATGGGCTGATCACCCCCTGTGGACAACCTTCCTGTTGATAGTAGGGGGATTCGATCACCCCCTGTGGAGATTGCCAATGGTACAATGCTTACATGAATAAAGTCCTGGGAAATACAGACATTACATTTGAGGTGGGATTATACAGCCTAATAATATATGATCTGGAACTACACACACATATAGGGGGTATATAGACATATATGGAGAACAAGAGGGTACCGACGGACTAAAATAGTACATTAATTACTACACCTAATAAAATATAGTAATTACAGATTTACAGTAAATCTGATAACCTCACACCTACTATGGACTGAAGAAGACACGATGTACACTGGAGGAGCTGGTGAGTATAATTTACTTGTGGATGCCTACTATGGACTGAAGAGGACACGATGTACACTGGAGGAGCTGGTGAGTATAATTTACTTGTGGATGCCTACTATGGACTTGTGGATGCCTACTATGATCTACACCGGAGGAGCTGGTGAGTATAATTTACTTGTGGATGCCTACTATGGACTGAAGAAGACACGATGTACACAGGAGGAGCTGGTGAGTATAATTTACTTGTGGATGCCTACTATGGACTGAAGAGGACACGATGTACACCAGAGGAGCTGGTGAGTATAATTTACTTGTGGATGCCTACTATGGACTGAAGAGGACACGATGTACACTGGAGGAGCTGGTGAGTATAATTTACTTGTGGATGCCTACTATGGACTGAAGAGAACACGATGTACACTGGAGGAGCTGGTGAGTATAATTTACTTGTGGATGCCTACTATGGACTGAAGAGGACACGATGTACACCGGAGGAGCTGGTGAGTATAATTTACTTGTGGATGCCTACTATGGACTGAAGAGGACACGATGTACACCGGAGGAGCTGGTGAGTATAATTTACTCGTGGATGCCTACTATGGACTGAAGAGGACACGATCTACACTGCAGGAGCTGGTGACTATAATTTACTCGTGGATGCCTACTATGGACTGAAGAGGACACGATCTACACCGGAGGAGCTGGTGAGTATAATTTACGTGTGGATGCCTACCATGGACTGAAAAGTACACGATGTATACTGGAGGAGCTGGTGAGTATAATTTATTTCCACAGGTACTCTATGGATTCTACAGGAGAAGTGGAAAGGCCTACAGTGGACTCTATAGGTAATTATGTATGGGTGATTGTAGTGTGTATTAAAGTGTTATTTCTCAGGTTGTGTGTTTCTTATTTGTCTATTGGTTATGTTGTAGAACTACAAGACCCAGTGGGCCTTTTAATGCCCCACATGCTGGAACTTTTGTTTCTCCAAGTCCCTGCATGTGGAGGATGTTTTCTGGGACTTGTAGTTCTACATAATAACCCAATCGTTTAGTAATCTTACTTTTACACTTTATGGCTACTAGCAGGGTGCCCACCACCCAGGGGCACCGGGGACAGGCCCGTGCTTCAGCCAGGGCAGGGGTGCCCTGGACGGAGGGAGTCCCGACTCCCCCAGGGTCCCTGGCCGGGCTGCCCAGCCACAGGTTAATGCTTTGGCCGGGGTAACTTGTATAAAAAGCCTGGTGGCCCGGTGATGGTTTACAAAATATGGGGGCCCCCTACTGGTTTTGGCCCCCGTATTTTGTGAACCAGTACCGGGTCCATGAGCCCGGGTATAGTTATTGCCGGGCAGGGGGACCCCACTTTGAGGTTTTTAATTATTTATTTATTCCCCAGGTAACCTCACACTGTATCCTGCACTAACAAAAATATTAATAAAACAAAAACAAATCCTAACTAACTCTAAACCGGCTGCAGCACTCCTGTAGGCATCTATAACGAACTGGGGAATTCTGGGATGCAGCAGGGGAGGAGCATAGGCGCCCGGCTCCTGCGGTCAGGAGTCACCAGGATGGACTCAGAGAAAGGGATTCAAAGTTCTTACAAAAATCCCCTTATTTATTTTTTCTATTTTGTTACACAGGGCAGCAGGGATCTGACTGATCCGTACGATGCTGGTGGCTTGTACATATTTGGCAGTCAATACAGCCGTCAAAAGAATGGAGGGGGTCGCCAGAAATTTTCTTGGCTGCGGGGAGCAAAATTTCTAGTTATGCCACTGCTCTAATGTACTATCCTATAACCCAGAAACAGGGCGGGTAGTACAAATATCCCACCCGGACATGACAATCCTCTTCCTTGAAAAAGGCTTCCAGCAGCCGAAACGCGTAATTGATACAGAGACACTCACACCAGAACCCTCCCGCACCAACAGGGAGAAGGACTGAAGAACTAACAGCCGGGCACGGAGCTCCACGACAAGCTCCGTGTACAGGGTGATGTCATCAGGAAGTGCGGACGCCGGGAGCCTGAACGCTGCAGCGTGGAGACTCCGGTGGTGAGAACAACACAGCCCCTGAGACGAGCGCCAGGCACAGAGAGACACCGCAGACAACCCCGCCAAGCGTGAGTGTTAACCCCGCACACACTGCAACACTTTAGAGGCTGAGCTACACAAGGTAGCAAGCATTGTTAGGAGGTCACATAGGTACACCTATGAGATTGTAAAGGGGTCCCAAGGATCGCCTGAAGCCCTAGAGCAGGCCTGGCCAACCTGTGGCTCTCCAGATGTTGTGAAACTACAAATCCCATCATGCCTTGCCACAGTTATGCTATAAGGAGTGTTAAAACTGTGGCAAGGCATTCTGGGATTTGTAGTTTCACAACATCTGGAGAGCCACAGGTTGGCCTGTCCTGCCCTAGAGGCTCCCTCCTACCCATACTTTAACATTAGACCCTACCATCACAAGAACCTATCAAAGTAGAGACAAACCCCCCCCCCATTTCACCCAAAGAGAAAGGACATAGGCTGTGTAGCCTATGAGATTGTAAATGAGATCAACAGAACTGCCTGAAGCCTACACAGGCTCCTTTCCAACCATTCAACACAGACCTGATTGTTCACTGCACATCAGCATAAGGAGACCGTAGATCCCACACCAGGGGACCTACGGAGGAACAAAGGAACCCCACAAAGGGTTGCCTGGACCCCTGTCGGGGATCTCCTAGGCTGACACGGCTCTGAACAAAACTCCCTCAAGCAGGGGACCCCTAAAGAGGTGTGCATCAGAACACCAATTAATTAAGGAACCAATTTATCACCCACATTTACCCTATATATATATATATATATATATATATATATATATATATATATATATATATATATAAAAGAGACAGGTAGGAGTAGTATATATATAACCAATAAAGAAGTGATTTTATATACCATCCTCTCATATCGTTTTCTGCACACAAGCCAGCAATTCACCACACAAACACAGGCAGCGCTTTAGCCCACCCACAAAAATTCTTGATATACCTAAGGGATTGGGAACTGCTATCTGGCTAGAGCAGCATCGTTCTAAGGTAGGCAAATACAAGGGAGCGCAGTATAACACAATGTCCTCCACTAAAGATGGGAGGTTGCCCATAGCAACCAGATCCTATTTCTTACTTATGTAACACCTTCTTGGAGCTGGTAGAATCTGATTGGTAGAACTCCCATCTTTTTTTTTTTTTTATTATCGTTTTGAATTAAACGTAATAACAATAGACAATATTACAATAGACAGTAACAACGGCCATCATATGTTCAACGCGATATTGAGTAAGTCACCACATTGGAAAATGCACACTATAGTGATCAGCACCAATAGAGGATTCGTTGTATCAGTTTCTGAAAATACACAACTGTGCTACAGTCTAAATAAGCTACGATCTCAACGGCTCTCACTGTGAAAACCACAACTACGGGAAATGCTCAAGTACTTGGTAAAATACATCATCAACGGTGTCAACAAACAAGCGGCATTTCTGAGAAAAAGCGCCAACCCATCTTTAAGGTCACGTTTGGCAAATTTTCATTCAAAAGAAACAATTTGCAACAATTGTTGTCTGACCATCAGTAACTGGGGGCTGACTTTTCAGTCCAGTGTAATAATATACATTTCCTTGCCAGGGTAAACAGGGTTATAAGAAAGGGGATTGAGCATTTTTTAATATTTTCCATAGGCCAAGAGTGGAAGTTAAGACCCATGAGAGCCGCCGGATCGAAGGAAACAGAAACACTGAACATATCAGAAGCATATCGGAGAACCTTATGCCAGACTTTCTTAATCTTGTAACAGTCCCACATAGAGTGGGGGAAGCCCGCTTTAGTCACGCCGCATTTCAGACGGTCTCCTTGATCATCGGCCACCATGTGTCTTCTGCGGTATGAAGTAATGTATGCTCTGTGGATAGTCCGAATATAGACTTCCCGGTAGTATACTGATGTCAGGGATGTCCTGGTGGCGGACTGTAAGCCCATAATATCTTCCAAGTTCCTGATAGAGGGGATGTCGGGGTGGATTAATGAACAACTGCATACATTTTTGGTGGTTTACCACCCCAGATGTCCCCTGATATACACCCTACCAAAGGTTCACAAAACCTTGGTGAACCCCCCAAGGGAGGGAGATTATCTCGACATGTGGCTCAATCCTGCAACCACTGGCGCAGTTGGTGGATTACTACCTGCAGCCATGTGTGCAGGCGGTAGCGAGCTACATCCGTGATACGGGCGATTTTCTGGGGGGTTTACGTGATGTTGTAGGGCTGTCAGATGGATGTGTACTTGCCACCCTTGATGTGGCATCCCTGTATACCATAATACCCCATGATGCTGGTATACAGGCGGTACAACGTGCCTTACTCAAAGGCCCATATGATGGGTCCCCAATAGAATTTATTTGTGAACTGATTAACAAGGTTTTGACGCTTAACCACTTCCAGTATCAGGGTGAGCATTTTATGCAGACATCCGGTACAGCGATAGGGTCGAACCTGGCGCCGGGGTTCGCCAATTTGTACATAGCCGAATACGAAGAAGTCCACATTTTGCAGAGGTATTCGACTAATATAATACATTACAAGAGATTTATTGATGATCTATTTTTAATTTGGAGGAGGACACTTTCTTGAAATGGTTGATGAATTAAATGTGTTAAACAGTCCAGTGAGATTCACGGCGAATGTGGCCTCCCATTCAGTAGACTTTTTTTGGATGTTACAATCATCAACAGGCATTTGCGTTTTTAATACACTCTCTATAGGAAAGCCTACGGTCAGGAATGCCATGTTGTGGGCCAGTAGTCACCACCCAGAGAGACTGAAATCAAACTTACCAGTTTCCCAGTTCCTCAGGGGACTACGGAATAACTCAGAACCGGCCCAAGCAGAAATACAACTAATGGAATGCAGGGACCGCTTTAAGGAAAGAGGTTATAAAGCTGGGGACATTGACCGCTGTTTGGCTAAAGCGAGAAAGATTCACACAAATCCAGATGTCACCAGAAGAACCAGAACATCTAATGACCGACTGACACTGGTAATGAAGTGCGACAGTGGGTACAACAAGGTCACCAGAGCAATTAAGAGACATTGGCCAATTTTGGCCACTGACCCTGCCTTCAAAGGGGAAGCCGGTGCTCCTCCATTAATAGGGGGTAATTGAGGTCAAAACCTCAAGGACATTCTGATGCGGCCCAACATGCGACATCCCCGTGGAGGGGAAGGCTGGCTGAAAAAGAAGACCGGCTGCTTCCGATGCCCACAATGTACAACCTGTAGGGCTTTGATTATGGGAAGCTCGTTCTGTCACCCCCATTCCGGGCTAAGGATACAAATACGGCATCATTTGGTCTGCACTATGGACCATGTTGTGTATATTCTTAAGTGCCCATGCTGTCTAACATACGTGGGCAAGACAATACGCACCTTTAGAGAGTGCAGGAACCAACATCGATCCTCTATTCGTCTTGCTTACGCCACATCGGCAACTGACAAACCTGTGGCGACCCACTTTCTCAAGTTGAAGCATCAAGTGTCAGCAATGACCTATATGATTATTGATTGGGTTCCCCCCCTGGAGAGAGGGGGAGACCAGAGACTTCTACTTTTGAGAAAGGAGGCCAAATGGATTTGTGAAGTTGGACACGATAGCCCCAAAAGGGCTGAATGAGGTCAACCCGATGAGTGTCTTCTTATGAAATGTGGTTGAAGGATCCTGAAGTATCTTTTTAAAAAGGTTCTTGTGGGGAGAGATTTTTTTGTCATTGATTTCTCTCTTGAACAGAATTTTTTCCTTGAAAATCTTTTTTGTATGTGATTTTCTCTTGTATGTAATGTTCTGTAATGAATAAAACTATGCTAACAGAAAACGTAGTCCTATTGCGTCTGGGATTCTGTGTATATATATATATATATATATATATATATATATGTGTATGTATTTGTGTTTCATTTTAATGGGGTGCCTTAATATGTGGACCGGGATAGGCATGCAGTGATGGCCAATAGATATATGACCTTAGGTTGCTAATAACAATAGTACTATTTGAATAAATCTATGGTAATGATGACATATAATTATAAGCTATAGAGTCCAGTTGTGATATAACATTTATAAGTATTAAGTGCATGCCGTATATTTAATTGCCAGTATGGACCGCAGTATGCAATGGCCGTGCGTTCCGCCTGTATTTGTACTCCTATTCTGTGAGTGCATCTTTGTGTGGAACTCATGGAGCCATGCGTTCCACTTGATAATTACATGCCTCACGTGGCTGTATTGATTATGCGCTATCCGCGCGAGTTGTTACTGAGCGCACAGACTGATGACGCTGCGCTCCAATAGAATAGTAATGGCTGTGCGTTCCACGCTCCCTGCGCCTGACTAAGAGAACAGGTGCCTAACATAGGCTGATGATGTATTTCCTGGATATCCTGGCGATGGAACGCACGCCGAGTGTGTGTGCGTGTCACGCTCGGTCAACGGCTCCAAACAGGGTCTGCTGTAATTATGAAGATCGTGATGCGAATATAGGAGATCAAGGTAATGGCAATGTTAGTATGGCATAAGGGAAATGTGCAATAGTTAAAAAGTATTAGTTTGTGTCTATGCATGGTGTATTTTAGCAAGATTATTAGAACTATATCTCTTCCTGTAATTAACAAGGGGGAGTGGCCTAATCACCTACTGCTATTTAAGGTCCACATAAGGCAGGGGTAGTTACACAGTGGAGAAAGCAGGAAGGGAGTCTTGAGAAAGGTCCAGCATGGGACCGAAACGTCGACCTGTACCCACTGTTAATGCACTAAGAAAGGTGATATGTCTTATTAAAAAAAGCTACAAGCAAGTCCGGTGAGTGTCTGCAAATTTTTCATGTGGATTTGGAAGTACCAAGATTGTGGTGACTTTCTGGCATGTGGCACCCTGGCTGTTGATTTGGATTGGAGAGTGCTATCTTTACAAACACGGTTTGTTGAAAGTACATAAATCTATTATTATACGGCAATGCATAACATAAGGGTAAATCCTGGAACGAGGTAACAGTCCCACCCGGGTCAAAGACTTTATAGGAAGTGTCTAGACCTCTATCTCTCCAAAGAAATAACCAGGAATTATCCAATGAGGGAGTGAAGGAGGGGTTGTTATTATTATTATTTTATTTATAAGGCGCATCGCCGTACAAAGGAACAATACAGGGAGACAAAACTTGGCATAACATTGAATAAATAACAAAAATACAGTACAAATAAAGAGCGCCACAGCTCAGTACACATTACAGCTTGGATATAAGTAGTGAGGACTCAATCAACATACAACTAGAGGCTTGAGGCCAATGATGGAGAGGAGTATGCGGACAAAGATGGTCACTGAGTGTTGGAGTATAGGAGAGCTGTGAGTGACATGTGAAGAGAAGAGGGCTCTGACAACAGGAGGGAAGAGGGCCCTGCTCGGAGGAGCTTACAATCTAGTAGGAAGGGGAGACAGACAGATTACAAGAGGTGCAAGCAAGTGGGTGGTGGTTAGTTAGCAGGATGTAAAAAGGCAAGGGTTCGGAGAACCAGCTGGTTTATGCAGTGGAAGGGTACGCTTTGATGAATAGGTGAGTTTTCAGTGCCCATTTGAAGCTTTGCAAGGTCGGGGAGAGTCTAATGGAGCGAGGGAGTGCGTTCCACTGAAGGGGTGCAGCACAGGCAAAGTCCTGTACTCTAGCATGGGAAGCAGTGATCAGGGTGGAGGAGAGACGACAGTCGTCAGCTGACCGTAGAGGGCGGGAGGGTGTATGAATGGAGATGAGGTTAGAGATATATGGAGCAATGGAATTAGAGATGGCCCTGTATGTGAGTGTGAGGTGTTTGAAGAGGATTCTGTAGGGGAATGGAAGTCAGTGCAGATTTTGTTGAAGGGGAGTAGCAGAATTAGAGCGGCGGGAGAGGAAGATAAGCCTGGCTGCAGCATTGAGGACAGATTGGAGAGGAGCTAGTTGGGATTGAGCGAGGCCGGTGAGAAGAGCATTACAGTAGTCAAGCCGTGAGATGACCAATGAGTGGATGATCAGCTTAGTTGCACTCTGTGAGAGAAAGGGCCTGATGCGAGCAATGTTGCGTAACTGGAACCGGCAAGAATGGGCCAGGGCTTGGATGTGGGGTGCAAAGGAGAGGGAGGAGTCGAGAGTGACACCCAGGCAGCGGAGTTGGGGAACGGGGGAGATGATGGTGTTGTTAACAGTGATAGAGATATTAGTAGGGGGCATAGCTCTGGGTGGGGGAAAGATAATAAGTTCGGTTTTGTCCATATTCAGCTTCAGAAATCGCTCAGACATCCAGGTAGAGATGGCAGCGAGGCAGTTGGAAACTTGAGAGAAAACAGTGGGGGACAGATCAGGAGAGGAGAGGTAGAGTTGGGTGTCATCTGCATAGAGGTGATATTGGAGGCCAAAGGAGTTAATGAGTGCACCCAGAGAAGAGGTGTACAGGGAGAACAGAAGGGGGCCAAGGACGGAACCCTGAGGGACCCCGACAGGAAGGATAGAAGGTGGTGAGGTAGAGGCAGAGACTGAGAAGGAACGGTTGAAGAGGTAAGAGGAAAACCAGTTGAAGACCGTGCCAGAGAGGCCAATGTTTTGGAGTGTGTGGAGGAGGAGAGGGTGATCCACAGTGTCAAAGGCAGCAGATAGGTCCAAAAGGATAAGCAGGGAGAAGTGACCCTTGGATTTGGCTGACAGCAGGTCATTTATACCACATAAGTGCTGCTTACCTACATGCTTATTGCCAGGAATTACATGTTCAATGCCAGGGGGTTACACGCTCCTTGCCAGGGTATTACATGCTCGTTGCCCAGGGGGGATTACATCATAGTTGCAAGGGGGAGTTATATGCTTGTTGACACGGAAGGGGGGGGGGGGGGGGGTGTTAGCGTCTGCCTCCACAAAAGGCGGCGGCCAACCTGTTCTCTGTCTGTATTTACTGAATATACACTTTGGAGCCGGTGGACTGGATTTTGCTGGTGAGGATATTTTGTGTTTTTAAGGAATATTGTGCTAATATTTTTAATAAATTTGTATATTGGGGCTAATTCAGGTTGGACCGTTAATCTTGCAGGCCACCAAATGATTTCTCCTGCTAATGGGCGCATGCATGTTCTCGTACACAACCCCACACATGGTACCGAGGGGCTTCGTCGGCGGGGAGATAGAAATCACTTAAAAGTGTCAGCTGCATTGGTGGCTCCTGATTGGCTGCCAGACCGCAAGATCCGATTGGCTTGCGAGACGGAGTGAGATTTTAAATAGACCTGCTCCGAATACAGCCGGGGTTGCCCATCGCAATTCCTCCCGGCTGGTGGCCGCTGTCCCCATTACCGCAAGCTGCACCAAACAGTAAGGCGCCATGGTAATCAGGGGGCTGACACGGATGACTACAAAACTGTCAGCGCCCTGATTACTATGGCGCCTTACTCAGCTGCATAGCGTAGCTGGAGGGCCGGGCCTGTGCGCAAAGAAGAAAAGCTACAGACAAATTAAACTCAATCCGATATAGGCTGCGATGCAAAAAGTACCAACTACTTATACCACTACCCTACCCAACTACTTATACCACTACCCTACCCAACCCAACTACTTATACCAGACACCAATAAATTCATTGACAAATAACGACATATTAAAAAGCAAAAAAAACACACAACACAATTTTTATTTTTTTAAATTTGACTTGGATAAAACTTTGGGAATTGTGGACTGGATTCCTGTCATGTAACGGGAGCAAATGTTTTTGAAACAAGGACTATGCCTACAAAAATCAGTAGAAGGAATCGGGCAGAGACATATAACGTGATGCCACCGGTGTATATGCGACATCAAATTTCAAATGGCAAAAACAGGCTTCAACAAAAGGGACACAAAGCAACAATAGACTACACAACAATCAGGAGTCTGTGGTAGTAAGGTCAATAACCCAACGCTGTGGTTGATGGGAAAAAGTTCGGTACTTGTGTAGTTTCAAAGCGGCAGTTACGCCGTCAGCGTAGTGTCCCTGTCAGAATCAGCGTAGTGGTCCGGCGGCCAGCATAGTCAGAAGTAGTGTAGTGTCCCTGTCAGAATCACCGTAGCCCAACAGCTGCCTTACTTGTGTAGTTTCACAGCGGCAGCCTAAGCTACGTTATCAGCGTAGGCTGGCGCCATGAACTACACAAGTAACTACCGTACTGTTGCCGGGAACTGCATCTCTGTCCCCGGCGTCCTTGACAAGCCTAGTCAGCGCCTCTCTCACACCGCCGGCTGATAACGTAGCTTGCGCTGCCGCGTGAAACTACACAAGTACCAAACGTTCACTATGGAGACTAACAAAGCGAAGGTCAAGAACTGTTTTTAAACTTTATAAAAAAAAAAAGAGAGAAAAACAAAACAAATTTTAAATAAAAACAACAACAACGGGCATCATCCACTACAGAAGCCTGTTGGGGTGGAAAGCTCTGCTGTGGTTAGGAAGTGGGCTCAGTAGGTCCCGGTGGATAACAATAGGATTGCTGATGTGGGTGGTTGGGTGGAGGGACGTTCTGGAGACGTGCGCTGGGCGATGTAGTAATCACTGTTACATCCGATAACGATTCTACCAGCCCGCGGCAGATTACCTCGTTAACCACCCGCCTGAAATGGAGCTTTTGATCAGGGCTCATGTTACGCATCTCCCCCGCTATGTAATTTCCATATACTTGTTCAAAATCCTGAGGCCCCACCGCGTGCCTACAACATTGATCTGAGCCGGAGGGGCCAGAACCGGTTTCATTAGAAGACTTTTGCCTTTTAGATGGGCGTGGCTGTGGAGGGGAGACAATTCTCTCTTCCACTACATCTACCGGTTCTGGATCCTGTGATGTCACTTCCTGCTCCGGCGTGGTACCCTGTAAAAAAAAAAATATATATATATATAATGATGTTTAGCAGGGGCTGCTTAATAGGAGTTTATGCAGCACTATATAGTTTGTGGCAGCAGATGTACTGTGAGATTTTGTTCTTTTTAGGTGAATAGGTAACAGCGTCCGCAACCAGGCTGGTTGCCATGGTCACCAGACGCTGTAGCACTGACGTCACCCGGTGAGAGCGGGACGGGACGCGCGGGGAACACGCCGGCGGCGGGCTGCAGTGGAAGCAGAGGGGGAGGAGCAGCAGCACTAGATGTTAAGGGATTTATGTTCTTTTGTCACATGGTTATAGGCTTGAGAAAGGGGTGACATAGCCCTGAAACTTTGCTAATAAATATGCACCTGGATATTTGCATATTTGTGTGTGTGCATATTCAAGTAACCCTTTGTGGGCCAGTTTTAGCTGATATACACATACACACACACACACACACACACACACACACACACACACACACACACACAGTATATGGAAGTTGTAGGTTGGCACTCTGGTTGACTGGGTCCAAAATCAATGGTACAATTTGGAAGAAAAGAGGGCGGCACACACGGGTTTTCAGGTGAAAAAAACTTTAGTGTAAGTCACATATCAACCGACATTTTGAGGCATTAAGCCTTTTTTTCAAGGTGTTAAAAAGGGGCATAACGCCTCGAAACGTCGGTTGATATGTGACTTTTTTCACCTGAAAACCCGTGAGTGCCGCCCTCTTTTCTTCCAAATTATATATACATATATATTAAATACATAGACAACAGTGCGGCTACAATATAACACAAAGGTGTGTAAACTCACCAGCTCCAGTCTCTCCGAGTTCCCCTCAGACAACACCTCCATCGGTGGCTGCAATGGACGCACTATAGCGGTGCTACCCCAAGACTTCCTCTTTGCTGGTTGCTCCACAGTGAACTTCATCA